>NC_139512.1:48246081-48447710 GCF_947247035.1 Vipera ursinii
ACCTTTAGGACATAATAGGATTAACCCATCACCATTAATACAAGGCTCACTACATTGCACAACCCCCCGAAGAATCTCAATCAGAAGGTATAAAAACCCACCCACTCTCAACTCCATTTTGTCAGCTGTCCTAGAACTGAATGCCGTTGCTGGTTCTGCTCATCAATAAACAAGAACCTTCTTTCCTTATCAGCCTCCATTTTATTTCCAGCAACTTTCTCCTGGCTTGGAAGTGGACCTGATTTTTCTTTCAACAAGAGGAGACATGGAGAGGAAATTTATTTTTCCCCTCTCCTGCCAAACTCCTGAAGAAGTTAGATAAAGGCCATTGTATGGCAGGAGGGGGACTCTAGCAAGATATCCTATGGGCAGATTGTTTCTGTGCCTGAGGTTGGATTGGTACTCAACAGGTTGACAGCTTGGGGATGTTTTGAGGTTGTATACCCACTAGCACGGAAAATTGTTTACCGCTACTGCTGCTTCAACAGTTACTACCATTTCTGAGTGGTAATCATCTAACTATTGTGATCTATACTCAAATCTCATCCCAGTTGGATATATTCTGTGTCTCCTTGTATCCTTGAGGATGATACAGTTGCCAGACAGAATGTAGTATTTATGTTCATAGATTTGTGTATTTATGTGCATGCTTTTGAGACAGTGCTAACCAGTGCTTTTTTTGTAAAAGAAAAAGGTGCCGGAACTCACACATATCATACAAACCACCTTGCCTACCCTACAAGGTTCCATCCAGAAAAGGTGCCGGAACTCCATTCTGAGCGTTCTATGAGAAAAAAAGCCCTGGTGCTAACACTTGGCAACTGCCTGGACTACTCCATGCAGTTTTCTTGGCAATATTTCCAGAGTGATTTGCCATTACCTTCTTCCTATGGCTGAGAGAGAACAGCAGGCTCAAGGTCTCCAAGCAGGCTTTGTGCCTAAGGCAAGACTAGAACTCACAATGTTCTGATTTCTAGGCCAGCAACTTAGCCACTGCAGCAAACTGGATCTCTAACTAATTTTATTCTTTTGAGGTGATATTGAGGAGGGGGGAATTGTCTGCTGTATCTGAAGTCTACTAAATCTAGCTCCTTTAAGCTGAGGATTTACTATATCTACTTTTAAAATGGTCTTCCTCAATCTCCAGATGTGTTGAACAATAACTTCCAGATTTCCCTGCCAGCGTCTAACCCAAAGATCTGAAGTATTTATTTCCTGTCCATTATGATGGTGCCATAAATATTGATAGGAAGCCCTGATCCAGGAACTTTGGCAGCATTGAATTACAAAAGAGGGACTTCTTGACATTGGTAGCTCCCATTAGAATATGCCTCCAAGAAGCTGCACTATCTGGTATTCATTTCACAAACTTTCAAATGTCAGAGAAAGCTTCCATTATTTAGAAGTGCAGAAAGTATTTTAAACTACTCAAAATGCTTCTGAGTGGTTTAATTTGACGGTTTTCTTTTTTAATCTGACAAGAGTATCATTTTATTACTTCATTGTTTGATGATAATTTTTTGTTCATAGAGTTCTGAATTCTTATTTAGCAAAGGACATTTTAAAATAAAGAAATAAACATAATATTTGCACTAGTCTGAGATCACCCATTACTATAAAAAAGGGATTGTTTCCCTTCATTTTTAGTACAGAAAGAAATCGTGAAATTTCTATTCTGTACCTGGTGAAAAGTGACCTCACATTGCACACTGGTCCCTGGCTGCTAATCTCTGCTGTAGCCTGCACTGTGTTCGATAGATGTGGATAAAGCAATAGCCACATGAAACAAACGTTGTCTTCTACATTTTTTCTACTATAGTACTTCATTTTTTAACATTTATTTATTTTATGATCAAGGATTATTTCTCTGTGCAGCTCCCCTCTTGGGGCACCGACAACTTCAGTTCTACTCTGGACTGCTATTTTTGCGCATCAGGGCTGGGCTGATACATAGAGTGGAGTAGGGACACCACAAATCCAGTTGTTTGTTCTCCCACTTCACCCACAAGATTTTAATGGCTGTTCCCAAGTTTTTGCCCGTCTCATTCATCCATAGAAAGCAAGTCTCACTGGTAACTGGTTTACGTTTCCTTTCAAGGATTGTTTCTTACTAGGCTTCATGGCTTTCCTTTGCATTCCCTGATGTTTCCACACATGGATGCCTTCGGTCTCTTCCCATATTATCAACTCTGACACTAAAGAATTATAACAAATACATCTCTTGAAAGGTTTGCCATTAATTAAGCGGCACTTTGTGAAACTTTTTGAGCATGGGGAGAGAGTAGGATAGAGGTGAGATATTCTTTTTTTTCCTCAGGATTAGCTAGAGTGTTGAAATCATTCATCTGAGAGAAAGCTTGGTCATGTAAGTTGCTGAGAAAAATGTATGTGAATAGATGCTGGAGCTTACAAACAAATGTCTCCATATTGTATCTTCATTTATATATTACTGAATTCATGGATGTAAAGTTAGAAACAAAAATATCAAAGCATTGTTTTCTGCAATATGTTCTGGAACATATTTGTAAAGCTAATATAAAAAATGAGGTTGAAAATTAGAGTGATCTAGACAACTAAAACCCATGTTCCACTGGATAGGTATAGTATTCATCACTGAAATAATAAATTAATTAGTTTCTATCTTTATTCCACCTTTCCTCCTTATCATTTTATCTCAGTAACTGTAATAGGATGAAGTATATCAATTTGAAACAAAGTGATTGGACTAAAATCAGCCTTTAATTTAAGCACTTTGCAAATAAATTTTAATTTTATTTACAATAATCATGAGGCCATGAGTTATTTATTTATTTGTTTGCTTGTTTGTTTTTATATACCGCCCTTCTCCCGAAGGACTCAGGGCGGTGTACAGAGCAAGGTAAGTATACAGTAAAACAAAAGTAAAACAAATGAAGCCCCAAAATCTATCAGGCCAGGCCGGCTTGCTGGAATAGGTAGGTTTTTAATTCACGCCGGAAGGTGTGAAGGTCGGGGGCCATCCGGATTTTGTTACTTAGTTTCAAGAGAAGATTTGCCCTAGATTATGATTTTTATATTTTAGCTTCTTAAATTATTAAATTCAGTTTACAAGTTCAAGTGACACTGTATGATCAAACAAGGTAGACAATCGGTGCCTCCCAGTTCTGTCACATTGGTCTCAGCCAGTATCCAAGGGATTCTGGGAGCTTGTATTTTTAAAACACTTGGAGACTACTTGATTGCCTATTTATAGGCTAAAGAGTGGAAGGATGTAAAAATGAATAGGAAACTGAAAGAAGATTAAATCCCTGAAAGCCAGGTTTAAGTTTTGTTATTTTTTGTGAAAATAAGTTGTCTCTACACACTAGCTTGTTTTTGCTGGAATCTAAGAGACGAAGTACTAAAGAGAAGTTTCTGGTCATTGTGGCTTCAGTCATTGGCCAAAGGCTAAGCTACATATAATTGCTTTATCCTAAAGAACAAAGGTAGTAAGCATTACCTTAATCAAATAAAATAAATCAATAATGCTCATCTGCGATTTATTGTACCAGGTAGAAGAATATTAGCTGTTTCTTGTAATTTATTTTTACATTACACTTTATTTCTGCTTCTTTGCTCTTTTTATTTTATTTTTTAAAAAATTCAGATCATTTGTTACCTTCTCAGTATAGGCTTCTGCAATTTGAGGGCATGCAGGAAATAATATTATGATATCTGTGGCATCATTATTTCATCTACTGAAGACCTAAAAGAGATGCAATTAATATCTTGCCCCTGGGGTAAAATTTGCTTTAGAAACCTTCCTTATTTGAAAATTAGAGTGGGGAAAGTGAATTGGTACTGGACTTTTGTTTCACATGAATGCCTCCATATGGCAGAATGAAAAGAAAACATGAAGTTTGGTTCTCACCAGACCATGTTAAATTCTGTTGCTCACTGTTTTATTTTTATCTTATAGCACATTTTATCTCTTCTAGGTATGACCTCACTTAGAAATCTGCATGCATTCTAAAAGAATTAAGTAATCAGGCTGCTAGTTCTGATTATTAGATGACCAAAAGAACCATCTGAACAGAAAATGATCTGTAATTTCACCAGAGGCAAACATAGAGAAACCTGACAAGTGCTGTATAATGACAATATTTGCAATATTGCTATAGCCTCTTGTTATAAATATGGGAGACATGCATGTTCCGCGGTAATTTCATTGCACAGCTCACTGCTTCCATGCATAAAAAATATACCGGCAGGAAGCTACTGCCATAGTAAAATCCATGTGGTTGTGGTAGGTGTAAGAATTCTAATATGCTGACAAGGCAGAGTAGATCGATAACACCTCCTGAACCACTGTCTTCTTTCTCAGTGGGAAAGTAGTCGAAAATAAGAGGGCAACTTTGCTTTTTCTTAGAATGGAAATTACATTTCTAAGTGTGCAATTGCTTCTTTGCTGCATTCTTGCAAAAGAGTTGGAAAGTGATAAGTGGTCTAAAAAATGCTGGATTATAAACTATGGAGCACCATCATTAAATATTGCATCCCAAACACTGCTCAGCATTAATCTTGCACTCAGAACAATCAAGCCAATAAAAATGCTACATATATAGGCCATTCCCAAATTTGTGTTCAAACTCTAGTGCCCTCTCTTCATTTTCCTGTATTTTTTTCACACTTGCTCCTAAGTGGCAATTACGTATTTATGATCTTTGTTTTCCTGCCCTGGGATTCTCTAAAAAAATCCTGGCACTAAATCCGGGCTGCAAAATTCCAGATTCTAAAAAATGCAGCTAAAAGATAGAAAAAAGCCTCTAGCTTTTTGCTACTGGTTAGCCAAGCTGGTAGCACTACTAAATTCCAGCCATTGCTGTCATAACATGCTCTACAATCAAATTTATTGTTAAAGGTATTTATTGTTGATGGGCAGCACTCTTTCTTGTCAGGATTATATTGTTAGCAATGAGATAATGCTAAAATTGTAAAGTTATACATCTATCTATATCTATATCTATATATCTATGTATATGTATGTCTATATATCTATGTATATGTATATATATCTATATCTATATATCTATGTATATATCTATCTATAAGGGGCGTGGTGGCTCAGTGGGTTAGGACGCTGAGGTTGTCAATCAGATGGTCAGCAGTTTGGCGGGTCGAATCCCGAGTGCCGCATAACAGAGTGAGCGCCTGTTACTTGTCCCAGCTTCTGCCAACCTAGCAGTTCGAAAGCACGTTAAAAAGCAAGTAGAAAAATAGGGACCACTACGGTGGGAAGGTAACAGCATTCCGTGTGCCTTTGGCATCCAGTCATGCCGGCCACATGACCATGGAGACGTCCTCGGACAAGCGCTGGCTCTTCAGCTTTGAAACGGAGATGAGCACTGGACCCTAGAGTTGGAAACGACTAGCATGCATGTGCAGGGGAACCTTTACCTTTACCTTATATCTATATCATCTATCTATCTATCTATCTATCTATCTATCTATCTATCTATCTATCTATCTATCTAAGCTGAGAAGGAACAGGAGGCTATATGAAAAGTTTTTGGCATTTGAAATGCAGAAGACTTCAAAGAAACAGTCTAATTTTCAATTTAATCTTCTCACATTATAAGTGGTAGAAACGAGTTGTAATATTCCTCTATGTAAAAAAATATACTCTATAAAATAAATGTTTATTTTAATTTCCTTCACACTTTTTTGAGGTAGAGAATTCTTTAAATGGGGGTATCCAACCTCTTGGCTTGCCTGTTCCGCATTGAGTAAAGAGGAATTGTCTTGGGCATCATGTAAAATATATAAATAGTTAATGTATATAAATCACATTATAATGTTAAAAGTTTACAATCTTGTTGGGGTGCATTACTAGCTATCCAGGGCTCCACAAGGCCCATGGCCTGCAGGTTGGACACACCTGCTTTAAACGAAGACTAAAGTCATGATATGGAGAAAAATTCACTTCTTGATTCTGATGAGGCATTTGCTGTAGGGCCATTTGCTGTAAAAATGCAAGGTTATGGCATGAACTCAGAAGGAAGGGAGGAGATGTGTATTTGCAAAGCCTGCATAACAAAGATAAAGGAAGACGGAGTATGGATAGTATGCCAATTTTAAGCTGTGGACTCACAGAATTCTGGAAAAAACACTGATCTAGGTGAATTGATCCTCATAAGCAGTGCAACAGTTCCAGACCTTCAAAATTTGCATTTCTCTTTTATTCTGAAGGAAAAGTTTGATACTTTTTACAGTGGTTATCATTGCCACCATGTTTTTATTTAGATGCTTTTTTTAATCATGTGCTTTTGACCATTACCTTTCAAATTCTTTTTTTTTAATTTTAGGATGCTGTAGAGAGAGAATCCCTGATTTTCTCTGCTCAGAAACTGCAAGCACCTCCTATTTTGTGCTAGAAAAACTATCCATTAGCAGCAAAATGAGGCAGAATTGTGAGTGTTCATTTTATGCAGTGGTAATGATAGGATGATGTGCACGACACAATGACATACATAACAGCCTTGCCATTATACTATTATTTTAAAAGGTAATAAGATGATTTCAGCTGAAGCCTTGTCAGCTTCGGAGAGGCCTTGTGTTTTTTGAAATTGCAGATCACAGATGGGGGGGGGAGGGGAACCAGGTGCCAGATCTCTCTCACACTCTTTGACTAAGTTTTCAGCTTGGTGGGATTGTAGTTCAGCAACATCTTCAATACCTGAATTTCATGATATTGCAGCTACTCAAAGCTGAAAAACAGCTCAACAACTTTGGCAATGCATTAATTGCCTGTGCCTGTTACAGCATCTTAAATATAGAATCCTGTTAATATGAAATATTAAAGCAAGTTCTGTAACTTTTTGCAACTGTTGGGAACATCTGGCATTTCAGTAGCATGTTATGAATATTTTTACAGAAAGATCTAATTCAAAATCATAACCACTACTGTATGTCACATTGTGTGTGTGTGGTGGTGGGGTTTGGTATATAACAAACCATATTCCTCATTTTCTGTCATGTGCAGGGCTTTTTTTCTCATAGAACGCTCAGAACGGAGTTCCGGCACCTTTTTTGGATGGAACCTTGTAGGGTAGGCAAGGCGGGTTGTATAACATTTGTGAGTTCCGGCACCTTTTTCTTTTACAAAAAAAGCACTGGTCATGTGCATAGGAAATGTAAGCCCCTCAGAAGAAGTGAAAATATCAGATTAGATATTCCCTCACCAGTGTTTGAAATCTCATTTCAACATGGGACAAGGACCTATCCTAGGAAGCACCAAAATAATCTGCATAAAAGGCCTAAAATTTGGGAAAGTAGCTGAAGAATAGAAACTCTCAATAAAATAGTATTTATTATTATTTTTATTGTCAATGGAGGTTCACAGTCATCGAAGTGATGGTAGGCCCAAAGGTGCTTTTTCAAAAGACAACTGGACATTTTTGTGTTTTGTTTTTTTTGTGAAGACGTTTCACTTCTCATCTAATAAGCTTCTTCAGTTCAATTTTTATTATTTATTAAATTTGTTTGCTGACCATGTCACTATGAGGACTATAATGTCTTATAGGATGGGTCAAAATTGTGCCATATGGCTCTACAAATCTGAAATTCCTGTTGCTTTGAAGATTATTATTTTTGATCTTATTGGTTGTTTCCATCAATGTTTGCATTTGGTTTGATTCTCTGAATTTAAGCAAAATGCCCTTAGCTCTGTTCACGTACTTCTTGTCCTTAATCTGGATCACAGAATTGTTTTATGTGCCTGGCAGAATTGTTTTCAAATAAGAGTAGAAATAGAGGACATTTTTAAAATATGTCTGTGTTTTAAATATAGAGAAATGCTCACTGTAGCATAAACAACAGTTCTTTGAACTGTTACTATCCCTATTGTTCTCTGTACTCCCTCTAATATTTTCTCAGTCAAAGTACTGCAACATCTTTGTAAGAGGCTAATAGCTATGTGATTTGATTCTAATTATTGTATTTCCATTGCTCAATTATTCAGCACATTAAAAAGGTTATTTTATGATTTGTTCATTAATGGTATTATAAACTCATACACCTTAATGGTTGTTCTAAACAGGCATAATTTTAAAAAAAGCAACCCTGAAGACTAAATGATTCATACATATTTATAATTAATAAATTAAGGAACTGGGGAGATCATTTGTTATATACAAATAAAAAAGTTCTTTCCATTAAGTGATCAAGAGCACCTCTTGGTGATTTATTAAACATGAAGCGAGAAAAAAAGATATGTAAAAGGAATGACATTCAAAATAGAAATAGATTTCAGGAATTCCTAGCAGACATTGGGAATACAGGACAGGAGACAGGAAGACAGGAGGAGAAATAGGGCCATTATGGAAAGGAATCTTGCATCCAAGAGGCAGAGAAAGCCAAGAAGGAGATGGAGAGTAACTCCCCTTTAATTTCACTAGGTATAAATTGTACAGGAGAATTACTTTGGTAGCTTTCAGGTTTCTGATACACTACCTCACTAGCAATAAATATCTTTGCAGAAATCCAAGAGTTTCTTGTTTTTTGAGCTTGCCAATCCTGTACAGCAGGCATTGGTCAACTGTGGCAACTTTACAAGCTATGGACTTCAAGTCCTAAAATTCTGGGAGTTGAAGTCCACAGGTCATAAAATTGCTATAGTTTTCCCCTTCCTCCAATGTAACAATGGTAGAACTGGAATGGGTAGTAAATTTTGTAGGCAGTACGTTTTGGTGTAGTATGGTGAAATCATTTCCCCAAGAGAGTACATAATGCTTTTTCTATTTTTAAGAGTATTGACTTCATAGTCTTTGCTACTATGCTACTTTGGAATTACAAACCTTAAAATATGGTAGTATCAAATTACTACATTATTATTGGCTATTCTCCACAATGTCTCATTCATATGGTCTGGAAACCCATTAAAGCTTGTTGTTGTTAGTTGAGAAGTCGTGTCCGACCCATCGCAACCCTATGGACAATGTTCCTCCAGGCCTTCCTGTCCTCTACCATCTTCTGGAGTCCATTTAAGCTCACGCCTACTGCTTCAGTGACTCCATCCAGCCACCTCATTCTCTGTCGTCCCCTTCTTCTATTGCCCTCAATCTTTCCCAGCATTAGGCTCTTCTCCAGTGAGTCCTTCCTTCTCATTAGGTGGCCAAAGTATTTGAGTTTTAGCTTCAGGATCTAGCCTTCTAAAGAGCAGTCAGGGTTGATCTCCTCTAGGACTGACCGGTTTGATCGCCTTGCAGTCCAAGGGACTCGCAGGAGTCTTCTCCAGCACCATAGTTCAAAGGCTTCAATTCTTTGGCGCTCAGCCTTTCTTATGGTCCAACGTTCACTGCCATACATTGCAACCATTAAAGCTAATGGGGTTTATTTAGTCATTATTCATTTGTCCCACTAATTTTAAAGGAATTGAAACATTCTTTCATTTGAAATCCCAACAAATATGAGATTTTGCCTCTGAACGTGAAAGATATACAGCATTTAGCTGTCCTGGCTAATATGTTTATATTTCTTCTCTATGGAGAAAATTTTATTTTCATATTCTTTAAATATCATGGTAGAAAATTAACCATTACAAAGCATAATCTGCATGCTTTCTTTTCCCCATTTAATTTCTCCCAGTTTACAGCCCTCTCTTGATGCTGCTGGAAGCCATTTATTGATTATATAATTATTTAAGTTAATTATACATATACCAGTTCCCAGGTTGAAGCATCTCAAAGCAGTTTATAATAAATCAGTAATAAAATATGTAATAGAACCATAACATAAAAATATTCAATGAATTATATGAATTTAAAATATGGCAAGAAAGAAAAACAGCAGTGTGTCATCAAGCATACTATGAGGCCCGGTTGAAAACATGAATTTATAATAGTTGTCTAAAAGATGCTACTGTATGTAGGCATCTCCTGAATTTCAAGGGGAAGAACAAAGCCTACTGCAATGCATGTTACATGGGGCGTCTTTTGAATAGAATTTATGGGACCATCTTTTCCCAATTGTTTCTGTCCGTTCTACTCAATTCAGTAGTTTTGACAACAACCCACTACTTTTAGTGGAAGCTATACCCACCTGGACAAGAAGATAAACATGGAGAAGCACCTTGAACTTTGGGAATCAATCTTCCCAGGTGAGGAAGCATTTTTCAGTTTTAGAGCCCCAGTTACTTAATTTGCTTCCTCAGTAGGTTCTATGACTGCTCTGAGTAGCAGCATCAGGCAAAAATAACAAGAACGTAAGGTGTCCTTCAAGGCAGGAAGAAACATAGCTCATCCTATTTCCGCCATTCTTTAAGGCAGAGTTTCTCAAACCTAGGACATTTAAGATGTGTGAGCTCTTACTCTCCAGCCAGCAAGCAACCAGGATCACAGAGGCTTTCAGCGGAAATCATTCATTCAGTAGCAGTAAATCTATTTCTTCAGTGGCAGAATAATCACATCAAGAAAGTTGTCCCCTTTTTTTCCTCCTCATAATGCAGATTTTCTATCTATCAGAGACAGTCTTGAACATTAAAGAGCTAAAGATGTTTAATGGATCATTTTCCTCATACATTCTTTCATAGGAATGTTTTTAAAAGCCAGGAAACAAAGAAGTGCATCAGTCATCTGAAATCTTGAGAGAGGCATTATCAGCACTGAAAAATTCCTCTTAGCTCTGTCATTGCTATATTGTAAAAGATTCAGATATAGAATCCATTCAAAACCACTTTAAAAAACAAAAATCACAGCATGTCTTTCTTCATCCACTTTGTGATCTTCTAGACTTCTTAAAGACTTCTAAACAGGCTTCTTGTATGTCAGCTTTGGGATCATCCCAGTTCTGCTGATTTATTTATTTATTTATTTTGCTGTTAGAGTGGAGCAATTACATTTTAACTCCCCGTGGAGAAACTCAAATTGTATTTTTTGTTCCTAAAGAATTTAAAAGCCAGCATTGTGGAAATATTCACTAACCATCTATCACCGTCAAAGGCTCCCTTCTTGGCCTGTTCCTCCTCAATGATTGCATTAGATTGAATCTATTAAATATTTATTCCCCTGTTTTTATGGGGTCATGTGAATCTCCATAACTCACCTTGGTAGGTCTAAATTTATATCAAAACAACAGTAAAATTCTAGTTTGCTCGGGCATGAAAACTGCAATCACAACTGAGGGAAACAATTAAAACATATAAGAAAGAATTGAATTTAATAGACCCCTGCCATTTGATGTATCCAACTAAAAGAAAATATACATTTAATTCAAGCATGCACCATAATTTTTTTAGGCTTGATTATTTTTTAATATTGACTTTATGTCACCAAATTCAAGATAAGATAATGCTTCTTTAAAACACATATTTTTGCACTGTCCTTTACTTACTAGGTTTATGGTGAAAGCAATGAACTATACAAGCATACTGAGTGAAAAAAGCTACAAATTTTAAAGAATATTTTAAAAGTATATAGTATATGGAATTTGACAACCAAACAGTGTAAATGGATTCTCTGTGTCCTTACTATGACCAAAAGATATTTCAGTATTCAAAAGATAAATTATGTCCCCCCCCTTCACTCACTAGATTGAAGACCAGATTACACTAAAGTGGATTATCTATATTTATAGACTTTGAATGGACAAGTATAATGAAATATGGAATTCATTTATACAAAATACTGTAAGTTTAAAAAAAATAATAGTTATATAAGTGTACCAGAAATTAATGTATACATACCTGAATAATATTTACATTAAGAATACGGTAGGTAGAACTATAATTATTGCTATAATAATATGCTGACTCTGTAATCTGCTTAGAGAGGGCCATAAAGCACTGTGAAGCGGTATATAAGTCTAAGTGCTATTGCTATTGCTATATATTATACTTTGTTTTTTTTTCTTTTTCTGTTGTTTTTTCACTTTTTAAAGCACTTTTTATGCATTGTCTTTTGTTTGAAGATGTATGTATTTTAATTACAATTGTCTTGGTATTTTGTTTCTTTTCTTTTTCTATTATTATTTCAAAAGCGGTAAAGAAATAAATGAATATATAGGCTTTCTTGGGTTTCTCCCCTCCCATAAACATGCACGAATTTTGCTTTAAATCTTACCTAGTCATTGTTTTCACAGGCAAACTCCAGATATGAAAAAGGGAAAAGGGTAAAAATCTCTTCGTTCTCTAACCCTTACTAATTTTATGAGAGGAAAAAAAATCCTTATGCAGCAACCTAGATATTTGTATCATACTATAAATCTGTGGCATTTTAGCTTACATGACTAGTTTCCAAGTGACAAAACTCTCAGCACTTTTGTCTATGTATGTGTGTGTGTGTGTATATATATATGTTAAGTGTTTGTTAAGTATTTAGAATACCTTGCTAGGCCCCAAACACGGGGCAAATCTTATATCCTGTTTCAGCCTAACCCAAGACCACCAACAGGATAAAATATATACACACAAAAACAAGTATGTAAACTATTCTGATGCTGTTCTGTCTCCTCAGAACTCTTTTCCTACACCCCACCCCAAATGGTGAAACTTGAATTGTTTTTAAGTAACTGATGAAAAGTAAAGTCCAGTCATACTCTGAAATCTCAGGAAAAACCCTATTAAGTATCCTTAAAGATCATGGCAAGCTTAAGTTAGCAAAATCTCTGTTTTATTCTGTTTTAGAAATCATAATCTATCATTTTTGCCTGACTGATAAATGTATCTTTTGAACTAAAAACTAGTATTAACAGAATAACAGTGTTGGGAGGGACCTTACTGGTCTTCTAGTACAGGGGTCCCCAACCTGTGGGCCGTGGCCTATTCGCAACCAGGCCGGGAGCAGCAGGCGCCAGCACGTGCAGCCCCACTCACACGAGCAGCAGTGCTCACGGCCTCACTTGCAAGAAAAACATATGATTTTTGAAGAAAAAAAAATGATTTTAAATCTTCATCACTCAAATAGAAATCAGTAATAATGTCTAATGTATAAAAACATTAAAGTAACAACAGTGTTTGGGGGGAAAACAATGTGAGGAGGTAGAAGTAAAAAGAGGGAGATAAGTAGAATGACCTTGATATATTTTTAATATTTTTTTCTTGTTTGGCTTTTTATTTATTAAAAATCCCTTAAATGTGCTTATATAACTTTGTCTTTTCCTCTTTTTTTTGGCTTACAGATTTTATTTAACCAATAAATAAGAACATGCTACAAAACTTTAAATAGGTTTTTGGATTACATCACATAAGACTATATGTCTTTCTTTTCTGCTTTTTTATAATTTTGTATATCTGTATATTATTTTTCCAAATTTTTCAATAATCATTATTTTTACAAAAAAAGATTTGGAATGTGTCTTTTTTTTAGATCAATAGGTTAACTCCTCTAACCATTTCTGCATACCTGCTTATTGCATGTAGGCAATGGACTCATTTCTTTATTACAAATGCAATCATGCATTTTATTTTTTATCAGAATAAAATGCATGATTCTATCAGTTCCTGTGATTTTACTTTTGTAAGATTAAATGGACCATGGGAATAGCAGGCCTGCAGTTATCCTCCATGCAGATATTCTGTCAAATGCACAGTGGTGGTCCAGGTAGTCTTTATAAATTTCCAGCTGTTTGAACCTGTTTCTTCTATTTCTGTTTCAATTTCACAGAGGCTTCCCAACAATGCTGTGGCAATCAAAGGGAGCTATCCAAGTACTGATGTAGCTGAATTGAAGAGAAGCGCACTGCCAGACTAAATGCTTAAATCTCCCTCTGGTGGTTTTCAGAAGTTGGCAGGTATGAATTATGCTATGGAAATAAGGAGAATTCAGTGGTGAAATTGGGCAGGTTTTGACAAGTACGGATTTCCAGCTAAATGTGATAGAGTTCCAAATAACATGGTAAAACATAATGGGAGTTTCAGGTGTGACATGTACTCAACAGACAGATGTGTGCTGCTCATTCTTTATTTTTTAAGATTTCGATTCAGTGTCGTCTAAAACACTGACTACACACACATTTACATAGAGTGAACTTTTGATGCTCTTGGATATTTAGGTGCTCCAACGCCTAAATTTCTGCCTAATCATCATTTTCTTTCTTATCTCACTTAGTTTCATTAGCTCACTCATTTCACACTGGAAATGTCACTGGCTAGTTTGGCTAATAAACAAGCCTGACAAGATGAAAGGAGTTAGAGATAGATAGCATTCAGCTATCAGTGGAAGAAGTGGTAAATAGCCTACAGATCTCAGCAGAGCACCTTTTTCCTCTGTTGGAAAAGATTTCTTTATTCTTTTTCAAACAGTGATCTTTCCCAGGAGAAATAACATGTGGCCATGAGTTTCCTTTCAGGTAGCCAGGAACGATGGGATTAATTTCTTTAAGCAGACCCATTTATCTATAATGGAAATGGAAACAGAAAACTGGGGAGTGCAGCAGAGAATGTGGAGGGATTTTCAACAGGTATGAAAATTTTATCCTAGGCCCTCTATGAAGGCATGGAGAAGGTGACAAGGAGCAATTATCACAATTATCCCATCATCCATGATGGCTGATAGGGTCTGTTATGTTGCATTGTACAATCTCTCAGCTCTGCACAATCTCAGGATATAATATTAATAGCTAAGAGTAGCCCCTCCTAAATTTCTGGAGCTTAGAATCGAAGGAATATGATAAGCTGACAACTCACAGCATTGAATTAAGCATCACTTGCTTCTCATATCCTGCTTGAAATATGCGTTCTTGCTTGCCTCATTCCTTCTACAAAATATTTGAGCAGGTGCCTGCCTTTGCAAGCACTCCTCCTATTCCTACTCAGCATCTCACTATCTGAAAATAAAAATCATTATGTAATATGGACAAAACCACATTAACATCTTAGCAGTTGTCACATGCAGTAGGATTTAATGTTGTGGGCTGGTAAATATAAGAAATTAAGAGAGAACAAACAGCATCAAGGGGAAAACATGGATATAAAATGAATGTATTCATAATCAGGACATAGCAGTGATAAAAACAGGAGCCTTTTTTGGATAGGAAAGAAAACTAGCATAAGCTCAGCTAAACTGTTCTCTAGTGGTATTTTGCGAAGTGCTATAGGTTTAGTACTTCAACTTCCTTGAATGGCGGTAACTCTGGCTATGTAAGTGACTATGAATTGTGAAAAATGCCTTGTTCAGAAAATTAAACTAGATTTTAGGAGGTGGCCCATAAGCAACTTACAGAAACTAAAGGTACAGTATTCATTTCATCCTTTAAAAAATACCGTCCAAAATTGCTCCAATCTGGGTTTTGCCTACATTCAACACGTTTCATATATTTCAGTGTTAACCATAGTTCTCTCTCTCTCTCTCTCTCTCTCTCTCTCTCTCTCTCTCTCTCTCTCTCTCTCTCTTCCCCCCCTCTCTTCCCCCCCTCTCTCTCTTGTGTGTGTGTATTTCTTCCAGTCAGTAATGACTCCTGATTTCAGAAGTGATTTCCTATTGCCTGTTTCCTAGGGCTGCGAGAAAGTGACTGGCCCAAGGTCACCCAGCAGTTTCTAGCCTATTTCCTTAACCATTACACTAAACTGGCTAAGCTACAATTTAAAATTACTTTTAAAAAAATCCAAAATCAAATCTATTAACTGCTGTTAAATCTCTGTCTCCTCTCTCTTTCTCCCTCCCTCCGTCTCTCTCTCTCTTTCTTTCACTGTCCCCTTTATAGTAAAGATACATAATACACTTAGCTGAATTTTCTGGAAAACAGGGTAAGATACAATTATTTGCAGGCAGTATTACATTCCACTGGCAACACACACACACTCTCTCACATACACAAACAACATGCATGTACATATACACATACATATACATATACCCCTGAGCATTTGGTATACATGAGTCAAAGTAGTAGTCAGAGTGGAATCAGCCACTTAATCAGATAATGTAGAGACACTATTAATGATATATCTGCAATTTGTTATGAAAATCAAATAGTGTCCGGTCATCATGGTTATTTAATGTAAATTGTTTAATAACAATTTTATGTTATTTAATAATAATTGTTTCAGAAGAAGCAATTAAATGACTGAAAATTGCTCTTACATTACTCATAATTTATTACTTGACTACTGCCAGCAATGCAATATGTATTATGACTGATAATCAATTTTGCATGCAGCCATTGTAAACAAAAGAAAACATAACAAACAGTAAACAGAAAAGGATAGCAAAAGAGAAAGAAAGAAATGTGAAGCAAGTTACTACATCATAAATATATAGCTCATCTTTGCAGCAATTAAATGCTGCATGCAAAATTGATTAGAAATCAGTACATTTCTTTCATTGTATAACAATTATCTCATATTTCTGCATTGATCATGAAAATGTATTTATATTATAAAGATGTATAAGTCAAATTTATAAAGCTACCCAACTCATAAAAACTCTGTATACATACAGGTCATGTACAACCCAATAAGGCCTATTGAAACTCAAGGGATTATTTTCCAGAGGACAGACACTGTGATAGAGAAGCTGCACCTCCTAAGCCTCCTTAAAAAAATATTTCTATTTCATATATAACCCATTCATTTTCAGGAGTAACATGGATTCAGGGTCTGTAGAATTTCATAAGCACACTCAGTTCTGGAAAAAAATAGGAATTTGCTGTACTCTAAATCAGGTTTTTGGACTGTACAGCCCAGTGTTATTTCATTTATTTATTTTATTTATAAAATTTATAGGCCGCCATCCTACCTCAAGGTAATTCCATCCTAGTTTTGTTCTTCACATTAAATCAAAACTAACCAAGATTAGGATATTATGCAAAACCAACCTAAGAATTAGTTTAATATGTTATAGTAATACAGAAAACTGGATTACTTCAGAAACCTTGAGTCAGTCGACCAAGGGGACTATTGTATAAAAAAAAACCCCAACACTAACTGGCTAGTGTCTTCCAGGTTTTCTGACAGAGATTCTAAACACTGAACAACTCATAAGCTATAGAAATTAGAGTATGATATGAAAACATTTTCCTTATAAATTTAAGTTTTAGAAAACCTCTGTTTTCTGAGAGGTTCCCATGCACAATCTTTTGATTTCAAAGTAATTCTATGTTTAAACAAGCATTTTAGATGTTCCAGGTGCAATTTGTTTTGAGGGTCTTGATACATGCTGGGTTAAGTTGCAGGCAAGGCTTAGCAAATTATCTTTTTCACCTAATTTAATCCAATTTAATCCTTCAATATTTACTTGAAGGAGTAGACATGTATAACTGGAAAGTGTGTTAACTACAACTTTATGAGCTTTGGCTGTTTTCATAAATATAATCGAGATATTTATATAGGGATTCCAGTTCAGAGATCTGATAGCACCTTTTCTAATGGACAAATTTATTTAAAAACATATGCTTTCATGATCTATAGCTTACTTCAGGAGATACCATAAAAGCTGGATAATAAGCTGGACTTTACATAAATTGGATGCAAAATGAAAAAATCTGGTCAAAGCAAAATTTGGCAGCAGCATTGCATCATTAGACTTGGAAAATATAAGGTAGCTGGTAGGTACAGTATGCAGTTCTTGATATAGAAATGATGTATCTTAAATAAATGCACAAAAAGTGGAATTAAATTACCTGACCCTTCTGCCCTGTCTGTGTGTAAATCCTTTTTTCTGGGTCTCCAGTTACGGATGGAAAAGGTATATATGTATTTCTCTCTTTTTCAAATATTGGTTTTAAGATGGTATCAACAACACCTAATACTAACTAAACATTTGATGTGCAGGTATCTGTTTAGAATGACTGAACTGCAAATTTCATAGTTTAAACTTTTTTTTAAAAAAAAAATCTACTCTCCATCTGTTTTCTCTGTAACATCAAGTTGGGAAATGGTGAACTCAAAAATGCTTACAATTTTTATATCTTTTTCATTTGATTAATGAGGTTATTACCAACATATAGATTTTGGGTTTTTTTTTTCTTCCACGAGAATCAACATGGTTATGATAGTGTTTTATACAACTATAGAAATTAAACAGAATTTAATCTTCCAGATGAAATAATAGAGGATAAAATTTTACCTTCAAATATGAAAAAAATCTTGCTTATTTTATTTCACATATTTTTCATTATGTGAAGGCTAGAAGAAGGCTAGATTCTTTTGAATCAGGGTTAGGCTGTATCTTTCACATTTTGAAAAATACATTTTCCTCATGGTATTTATTTTGAGGGGAAAGAATTAATTTTATTCACCTTTTAATTCAAGCTATCTGACGTTCCCTTTTTGTGCATACTGATATTCAGTTTATTTTGTAAAATAATTAAGGTGTACCATATATATATATATATATATATATATATATATATATATATATATATGTGTGTGTGTGTGTGTGTGTGTGTGTGTGTGTGTGTGTGTGTGTGTGTAGATCTAGAGTCTCGGGTTTCTTCCCGCGTTCCTTTCATCTTCAGAAAGTTGTGGCGACGTTTCGACGAAATCCCATCCGTCATCATCAGGCCGGAGTGTTCCTCTGGCTGGCCAGACCACGCATTGCTCCTGGAAGCAGCAGGAGGAACACTATATATATATATATATATATATATATATATATATATATATATATATATATATATATATATATATATATATATATATATATATATATATATATAATACTACATATTAGAGGAAGATGTTTATAATGTTTTATGCAAATTGCTTTAAAATAGTGGTTTGAATTGTTTTTTTTAATAATGATGATGAAATTGGATGGAATCAGTTTAGGATAAGAAACTTAGAAATTAAGTATGTTGACAATTTTATCCACTTCTAAAAATTTGTCTTTGCCAGGCAACCCATTCTTTTTATCTTGCCCACTTATACACCCACACATAAACATATGCACGCACAGAGAGAGAGAGAGAGAAAGAAAGAGAGAGAGAGAGAGAGAGAGAGAGAGAGAACTTGATAGGTTAAATGCCTGAAGGGGACTGCAGCGCATAATAATATCAGATTTCATTTTTACAGTGGAAAATCCTTTATAATTATATAAAGACATCCTGTATTATGTTTTGCCTCCTGTGCCTTTATTAAGACCATCCCTGATCTATCCTAAGTGTTCTTTGAAGCCTTTACATTAACTATTCATTTTCTGTTTTGTTTATAAATAAGTTAAAGGAAATCCTTATCCACACACATTTTATGTACCGTATGTTTATCTATGAGTGAGATCCCTATTTCAAACAACTTCACTATATTAATTCATTCTAAAAATCTATGACCTGTTCAGGGGAAAATAATAAGAAAAACACACATACATATTCTGCCATTTTCATGTTCTCTTTCTGAGATTATGCTTTTTTATAAAATAATTCTATTTCTACCGACTATGACCATTTCAAAACCATATTATTAGTGTAAATTACAATTGCTACTGTTTAAAAATACTGAAAAGGCAAATATAAAACTGATTGCAAATTCTCAATTCAGTTCAATGCCTTGGCTTTGTGGTTTTTCATTTGAATTGAGCAAATGTAAAAAAAAAAGTTACCACTTTAAAAATTTTTATCATTCTGACTCTACAGGATATAAATTTTAATTAAAACATTCCAAAGATAGCTGAAAATATTTGGCTAAACTATTAAAAAAGTAATAATATATTTTAGATCACTTTTCTATAAATCAACATTTCATTGGCATGGAATAATCACTGCAAGACAATCAGCACTTAAATAATGTGTGCAATAATCAATGTTTTATTTGCACAACATTTTACAGGTCAGTTTAAGGAAGGGATTATGGATCAGAAAAAAAAAATGATACCAAAGAACTGCACTCAGGCTGCTGCACCCTGGAGAATATTTTTATATCTAATACTTGCACTTAAAAGCATTTGGAAGCTCTAGAAGATATATAACTATGTCAATAGCAAGCAGCAAGGAATCATTTATTTTTTTGAGATGAATGAAAGGATAAATGAGAAGGTGAGCTGGTCTGATTGAGAATGTTTTTTTCAACTTGGTTAAGAAGTTGGGGGCTTTTATTTGTTTGCCAACTGCATGGAAGAGCTACATAAACTCTGAAAAGATTCTCAGACAAATTGGTGTCTGAGCACCTGTAAAGAGGTACTTGTGCCTTCTGCTAGAGATACATAAGGACTATACAGATGATGGGTTTGTCAATTTGAATGCTGTATTGAATCAAGAAGCAAGGACTGAAGCCACTAAGCAAAGTAGCCAAGAGAGGATCCTTGGACAAAGCAGAATCAGAAAGGGAGGTCTCTGGTTATAGCAATGAAGTTTTATTGCAAAAGGCAGACCAGGAGTAAAAGCATGGAGATGCATGAATGAGGTGTTGGCTACTCAAAAGGCTCAAGAATAAGTTGTCTTTCCTTTTTCCTCTCCTCCTGTGTAGGCTAACAGTGAACAGAAAATAAAAATACAGCAAAACTGCTTAGTGGACTTAAAATAAAAAAGCAGTCATAACATTAGTTCAGTACTAACGTGAAGAAGGGAGAAAGAAAATTAAACAGAAGAACTGACAAATTATAAGAAGTTCCTCATACAAATACCTAGTGGTTTGTTAAGATAAGCTAGTAATTATGTACTTTAATACCACAGTTATAAATAAACATTTTACTTTGGAGATGGAAGCTCTTTGTGTACTGTGTATGTGTGTGTCTGTGTGTGTCTGTGAGTAAGCACTGCATCTTTCTTACACTCTGGTACTCTGCCCAGTTAAACATTACAGGTGAGCCAAAACACAAATGTAAGCCAAAACTGGTGTAAAATTACATCAAGGTATCCTCCCACCCACCCCACTCAGAAAACCTGATCACATGGCTTCATAATATATATGCAGGAATACACTATATTTTTTTAATTGGATTACAAAAAGATAACAATGGGGGAGTGGGAAATGAAAATTGAAAATTATGCCAAATTTGGGGTAGCATTGATGAAATCAGGAAATAACTGCTGCATTCATAATGACTATGATCATGCTCATAATAAAAAAAATTACAGGTAAAATCCAGGATGAGAAAAAGTTTTATATGTACAGCATCCTGAATAAATATCTCAAATTCATTAGGTGTGCTGCCCTATACTGAATCAGATGTCATATTGTCAACAAAAGGCATACATGAAGAAGTTTTAGAATTTGATTTTAAGAGGCATGCTTTGAGGCATACAGTTGTGAATTTGGATCTGAGATAGATCCTGCTTTCAGTTTTCCAATGATTTGGATGTTTTCCCATTTACTTATTTTTTCGGTAAGTTCCAACATCAACATAAGGATTTGTTTTTTCATATACCTGTAGAGACTGTGTCTAACAAGTCTAATAGCAGGAAATTAAAATGACAGTTCTGCTGTGCGACTATGAAACAAGTTGTTTACACTTTTGAAGCAGACTTAATCATGCTCAGTATTGACCACCTGAAATCAATGGAACAAATTAACATCAAATGGATAGATCCTTGACTGATTTGAAGGAAACATCGGATTCTTCAGATTTAGTTCCTTAGTATTTATTGTGCTTTAGTCCTTCTGAAAACCATGGAGCATGGAGTCAAGTCAAATTACAGAACCTGCTAAAGTACCTTTAACTCTAGATCAGGCATGGAGTTAATACACATGTTTAATACACAAGTTAATTTTAATTTCTTAAATGTCATGTGCAGGAGAATTTTTACAATTACTCTGAATCTTCAGATAATCCTTATAAATCTATTTCAGTATATGCAGGTAATACTCTGGAGGCATATTTATGGAGCAAATGTCCACTTCTTACCTAGTAAGAAGTTAGGACTGAAGCACTTAGGACCCTTCCCCATTGTAAAGATCACTAATCTGGTCACGGTAGAACTAAAACTTCCCAAAATCTTAGGGGAAGTTCACCCTGTTTTCCATTGTAGCCTGTTGAAACCTTTTCAGGATTCCACCTTAAGACCTCCCCCTAAGAAAGCACCTGGACCTCTTGTAGTGGCAGGACAGAGTCACTATGAAGTAAAGCATATTCTTGATTCAAGAATTTTTAAAGGGAAATTGCAGTACTTAGTGCAATGGAAGGGATATCCGTTGTCTGAGGCTACCTGAATGAAATCTAGCGATGTAAAAGCTGACAGACTCATTAATAGGTTCTATAAGAAACATCCTAACAAACCAAGAGGCAACTCCTAACCTGTGCTTTTGTTTGCATTACAGGATTTGTCCTTTTTGTAAGAGGGGGGCGGGCGGACATCAACACTGCTAACATTGGATGTTTTTGCTTTGACAAAAGATGGAAATGCAGCCATTTTCTCTATTGATTTTAGATGCTGGGAGGGGGAATGTGGATGAGAGTCCAGCTAGTCATAACAATAATAACTCAGCCATGGGAACCCAAGGTCATTGGGCCCAGAGTTGATACAGTTTTGGCAGGATGGAGAGCCGGGGAGAAAGCCCACAAGCTAATTGGGGAATGTGATTTATGACTGTTTATTGGAGGAGGGAATTGGGCTTTGTTACTTTATATCCGGGAAAGGGGAATTTAGTTTTTGGTTTCAACTATGTAGTGCTGATACTTTGTTTCTCAAATAAAAGATTCTTTAAGGTAAACAATGCCTCAAAGTTCTTTTGAAGAGTTTCATCTATCAGAACCATGACAGCTGGACTAGAAGACCTCCAAGATCCCTTCCAGCTCCTATTCTATTCTATTCTATTCTATTCTATTCTATTCTATTCTATTCTATTCTGTTCTATTCTATTCTATTCTATTCTATTCTATTCTATTCTATTCTATTCTATTCTATTCTATTCTTGTACCTTTTATTTTTTCTATATTTTTCCCTCTGAGTTTAGCTTGTATTTGCTTTTACTGTTTTAATCAAAATTTTCATTTTTTAAAAAAAAAGGAAAGTGAAGAAAACATATTTTTACAAGACAAGAAAAATTAGACTTGATATCCTTCTGTTCTCTGCAAAGCCTTGCCTTTGTACCATTTTACTCCAGGTCTTCTGGAATATCACCAGAGACCTGATTAGGAAAAGGATGATGAAAGAACCCTCGTTCAGAATTTTCCTCATGATTCTTTCTTCACAGGTAACCTAAAGACATTTGCTAATTTCTCTCCTGAGTGGATTTTGGAGGCTTTCCAAGATTGAAACAAAGAAAAGCTCATTAACTAATTCCTCAGCATGTGGTTGTTTCAAAGTTCCAGCTTATGGATGATGACTCTACTGTTATCCAAATGATTTTTTTTCCAATCAGGCTATGTTTCAACAGAGCAAAAGGAAGAAATAAATTCAACCCATGGATATAACAAAATTAACTATTGTTACCTCTGACAACTTCAGAGATAAAACAGCAATGGTAATCTAAATACATAATCCTTTTTTATTTGATATTTTTCACCACTTTGAGAAAGGTCTTTTTCTAATTGCATGAGAAACCAAACTTGTGTACACAAATTAAAAATAAGGGTATTAAAAAACAAAACAAGGTCAAATAATAAGTAATAATAAGTATAACTGTGTGGAAATTATTAGAAGTTTTTTTTTATCAAATGAAACCTTGACCTCAAAGATTTGGTTAACAATCTTTAACCAAAAGATTAACCCAATTCAGATCTTGAGAAATGATAGATTTCATCAAAAATGCCTCATAATTAGAAATGCTAATACATAGAAATTTAATGTTAACCAGTTTCTATTTCACATCAGTTGCTTGAAAAAGGATTGATCACATCTGGACCTTCCATTGCTGCTAAAACTAGCTCCAGACAGTATGACCAATGGTGAAGGATTTAATTACATGACCTGGTATTTTAAGAACATCTGGATAGCCATGGATTGTCCATAGTTGGTATAACTTTTCTAGTGAAGCAACTCTATACCATTCTACATTTACCATGGTTTGTGGGGCCAGTCAACTCTGCTGCTAAATGTCAGCTTTTGGGAAGTGCTTAAGACAACCACTTCTTCCAAAAAAACTACAATGGAGACAGTAATTTATTGCAATCTGTTCCTTTTTCTGTATTCCAGAGAATACTGTAGCTAAGGATTTTAGAGAGAAGACGTAGTTAAGAGATGATATAATCAGAATTTTGCTGACAGAACAATTAGGCAATAATGGAGAAAGAAAAAGAGATGTAGATTCATTCCCATCTTCTGACCTTCCTTAGTGAATCTTCCCTGAGTAACTCTTGAATCCAAATCTAAGTAGCATGACCTTAGCACAAACTGATGACTTCTTATTTTCTCCTTTGGATGCTAAAGAAATGCTTAGATACAGATATTAAGCTTTTGGGAAGAAGCTATTGCTCATCATTATGTTTTTTTCTCTGCATTAGATCTGCTACACCAATTACTTAAAACTGATTGATAGCAATTATGGCTGCAAAATAGAATAAAGGAAAATTCTCACAGGGCCTCCTCAGTTCACTATGACAGTTGAATATTTCTTTTCCACAGTCTGATAAACTGTCTAAACAAAATAAATGATTAAAAAATATTAACTTGTTATTTTAATTTAAATTAGATTTTTAAAATCTAAATCCACATTTAATGGTAAAATACTTTATTTTTCATCATGATAACTAAATAACAGACTAACTGACCCTGTGCATCACATGCCTACAGATCTAAATGAACATTCATTTCATTTTTTAATCATAAAACCATTTATGATTAGCCATTTAAACTTATTTAAATGGATTATTATTGGAAGACATTACCCAAATACCTTGAGCTATAATTCATTCCAGTCAAGTACCAGTTTGGTACAGTGCTTAAAACATTAGGCAAGAATTTAGAAGCCTTAGTCCTGCCTTAAGCACAAAGCCAGTTGGGTGATCTTAGGCCTGTCACTTCTTTCAGCCCTAGGAAGGAGACAATGGTAAACTATTTCTTAAAATCTTGCCAAGAAAACTGCTTGTCCAGACAATCTCAGGGAACTGGATATGCTTAAGCAGAAGAAGCAAGAAAAAATAATTCATTCACTTGCCAAGCTAACTTTCCATAACAAAAAGAGGAAAAAAATTGCAGTATGATATTATTCACTCAAAGCAAAGAAGTTGAACTATTAAAATAACTTAATTGTTGCTCTACGAATAAAAAATGCCTGAGGGAATGAAAAAAATCCAGTTGCAAGAGACTTCAAGGTATATATTAATTTAGTTACAGTTATGTGGTATTTGTGTTATTTAGTTCATACAATTCCCAATGTACTGCCATGGAATTTGACACAACAGCCCTCTTTCAGTTATTAACATTTTCACTGATTTGTTTAAGGAATGTCAGTAGCAAATTTCATTTAATTCATGCTTTTCTTTGGAGAACTCACAGAATTCCTAAGTGGTCTGCCACTTATGAAATGACTATTATCTGCTTAATTCCATCAATAACCATTGATGAGTCATTTGTCTTCATGAGACAAAGCTTATTCATATGTATTTTTATTTTTTTTACGTACGGGTTCTGAAAGTATGGAAGAAGATGTGGCATTGTTGAGAATACCTCAAAGGCCTCAGTAATTCAAAGCTTCTCACTGTTTATCATGAAACTGAGAAAAATACAACAGTCATATAATATCCAAATTGCAAAATAATGTAAGAATAACCTCACTGTTTGCACAAGTAAACTCACGAATAATGCTTAGGGAAATGTATACAATTTCTACATTAAAAAAAACCAATCCATTTTTGTCTTCCCACCCAACATAAATTTCTCTGTCTTCCATCGGAACCTCAATAGGAAATCTCTAGGATGCATGATGATAGATGTTTATGCCAAACCCTTGTATTCTTCTGATGCACATCTCGACTGTGGAAGGCAGGGAGCAGGAGGAGGAGAATGAGGGAGAAAATACACCAGGCCTGATGCTAGAGAAGCTTATTTCCATTCTAGTGTGATATTAGCTGTGCTTTCAAAAAACTGCAATTGGAGAGTGCCAAGTTATAGAAGCCTGCTCTAAATGATTTAGTAAGTATTAACCTTTTCCTCTCTTTTATTCCTTATCTCTAATTCTAATTATTTACATCCTGGCCTCATTGTCTGTTACCAGCAAAACCAATACAATGTCTTAAGCTTTCACGGTAATGAAAATAACAATAAATTGATGTTTTACTATGTGTAAATAAAAGGTTTTCCTACCTTCCATGCATGTCTCATCTGCTGAGAACACAGATAGTTTGTAGACAAAAAGCAGGTTGCTTTTCTGCATATCTGTATATTTTATCTGTATATTTATTATTTAAGGTTATTGTTAAACACGTTTTTTAATTATTTTTTATTGTTTTTCAAATATTAACAACAAACCAAAATATTAAATACAATCACAATTCAATGAAATAATCCTTAAAAAATGAAAAACCAACATAAAATTAAGAGAAATATTTCTCCTCCTAATACATGCACACACATAGAAAGAGAGAAAGTGGGGGGGGGGGGCGAGAGCAAACCAGCCAAATCTTGTATTCACTCATGATATCAAAGGGATACTGCAGGGCTAACATTTACTGGCTGAACCAATCAGAAATTACAAAGATCAGGAAATGAAGCTCTTCAGAGCAACACTGCTGATATAGAATCCTCCAGAATATTCTCTTGGTGAAAGAAGCCTAACAAGTTGCTATCCAACATGATGGCTACCTGAATTAGCAAGCACGCATATCCTTTCTTAATCTCACAAAGAAAATAAACTGACATTGGTTACTGTTTAGTAGTCAGTATTAAATTCCAGGGCCTTAGCCATTTCTGTGCTGATGAATCCAAGAACGCAGATAGTTAAGAAGACATTAGTTGGAGTAGACTGGGCTTTAGGCATGAAGCCAGCTGGCTGAGTTTGGGCCAGTCACTTTTCCTCAGCCCTAGGAAGAAGACAATGGCAAATTAGTTTTGAAAAGTGTTGCTAAGAAAACTGCATGAACTTGTACATGAAGTCACCAAGAGTTAAAACTAACCAAAGAAACAACAACAAAAAAGAATTGAAGAAAACATAAGTAATGTGTGGGGTTAATTATGAAATTCTGATTTGGGAAGAAAGTGTGATCTCGTCATAAAGTTAATTTGTCTATTTAAAAAGCTAAAGGAAAGATGGTGAATCATCTGAGTATGAATCATCAATTCTGCTGGCTGATCTTATTGCTACTTTGCTGAAAGTATAGGAGTTCCACTTTGAAGCACAGTAGATGTAAATTGATTGTTACTAATGGATTGAAAGACTCTCTGAATAGGAAGGATAGGTTAACTGAAAACTTCCAATACAAAGTTGGAGCTATCCAATCTTTTTGGGCTTAGAAGATAAACAGAATGATGCCTGATTAGGAACTGGGATCTAGGCTTTCCTGGGAAACTGGAGTAAAAAAAAATCCCACAGAAAAAGGCAGTAAACTTTCATATTACTGCAAGGAAAAATCCATGAATTTGCTAAAGTGATAAACTTGTAGTAGACTTTACTTTTTGCAGTATTACTATAGCTTATGAACATTTTCATATTTAATATTGCTTCGATATGTACATATTCTGAAAATGATTGAATGATCTTTTAAGACAGACAAATCCTCTTTTCTTTATAGTTTTGAAATATGGTACTAATTTCACGGTAGCTGAACCATTACTTACAGGTGAAATGAATGCAGTAAAATAGGACCTTTTCTCTGGGAATTTCATAACTTCCATAATAATATCCTCCTTGAAAGATGGCTAGCCTTGCTATAGTCTTGCTATAAAGTGAAGAGAATTGAGATCTAGATGTAGTTGTTCTTCCTATAAGAGGATACCAGATGTCTTAACTAGGGAAGGTATTGCTAAATGCCCATGAATACACAAAAGCCATATATGTTTCAGCCACTGTGGCAGTGTTTGTCAACCTTATCACCCTTAAAGTATGTGGTCATCAACTCTCAGAATTCACCATTCTTCAGAATCCGGGAAGTTAGTCCATACACCTACAATAAATTCGTCAAGGTTGACAAACATGGCATCAATGTAGAGACACAATGCTGTACAGGCCTCACTGCCAAAAGAAGGGCTTCTTTTGATAAGCCTGCTAATCACAAGCTGGATGCATTAGTTCATAACTGTCACACACACACCCTTTTTTAAAAAAACCTGCAATACTGTTGCTATGTTTTGAGGCGTAATGATCTGTTATTCTGAAAAGTAGAGGTGTTTTGCCTGAAATGCCAAGGCCAGATCTTTCTTATCTGACAGGAGGTAGTAGAATAAGAAATCTTTTTCTGCTAGGGGTTAGTGGATGGCAAGTCTGAGAGAAAAATGCCAAAGTATCCATTGATTGAGCCATGGCATTCGTTCATATGAACTGGAACTGTGTGAATGTATGGTTGTGACTTCTCTTGAACAGCCTTTAGTGCTAGTGAATTGGGGTTTGAATTTTTGAATTGTAATGTGGATTTTTCTTATTATTTATTTTAGTGTTCTATTCATGTGGTGGGTAGACAATGTAGTGTCTGATTTTCACAGAGCATTCAGCGCTGCCTTTAGAAATGTCAATAACAGGATGAAATCAACAAACTTTGAAATGTACAGCCTCAAAAATAAGATATATCTCTATTGTTTGCTCAGTTTGTAAGTGTATGATATTAATTATTAGCAGTGGTTTATTAATAATTAAGACATTTGAAAAATGGCAATGAAGGTCCTATGCCTAATAACATAAATGATTGCTAAAGAAAAAAGAAATACAACTATAACCAATTAAAGTAATTCCAAAAAGGATATATATTCAACAGTTACACTTTTACCTGTTGCTAAATTAAAACACACACACACAAACACACACACAGGCACACACACACTGTGAGTCATCATTAATTATTCCTTAAGCAAAGTAGTCTTGGATTAGTATAGTTGCAGTCTGTCAGCTACACCATCCCTAAGATTTTGCTCCCCTTCTCCAAATGTACAATGCTGTTTACTTACATTTGTATTGCTGTCTTCTCTCTTGCTACCATTATTTTCTTTTGTTTAGGCAGCTAATTTCTAACAACAGGATCTTATTAAGAGTGAGAAATTTGTAGCTCAGTAAGTTGTTAACCCCAAGTAAATATATTAAAATAACAGAATGATAAATTTAAATTCAACTGCATTATTTGTTCAATAATGTTCCTTGTAGCAAGAAGAATAGCTATTTAAAAAGCTATTTTTGATTAAATGAATTCTTGATTACTCACACTTAAGTTTTAATGTCCATTTCATTTCCTCAATCTGCTTTTGCAGATTCCATTTATTTCTCCCATCCATTCCATATGTGATTCTGACTGCAAAGTATTCCAATAACAACCCATGGGAACTCATATATCAAATTTATGGAAGAATGAGGAGAAGTAATAAGATGGACCCCAAGTGAAAAAGAAAGAATGGCAACTATAACATTGATCAAATAATGGATATTCAGAAAGTAATAAACCATATAAAATAAAAAAAGAAAGTAATAAACCATGGAGTACATAAAAGTGAAATACAATAAAAATGGTTAGATATCAATGAGAAATATTATCTGTCTTGGACAAAAGTTTATCCTCTGTAAAATAGCTTGGCTATTTACAAAGTCACCATGATGAGAGCTGCCACCCACTCTATTTGACTTTTTCAGGTCTAATCAAAGGCTGAGACATCCTAGTTTCTATCTTGTCTAAATTGCCAGTTGTGAACCCTGATTTCAAAATCCTCTTTTTTATACAAACTCAACACTTAAGCAAGTATAAGTGATTGTTATCAATAATTAACCTTTTTATAATTGTGTAGTAAAAATAAAAATCAATGTGTATTTTGTTCCTTTTATTTCAATGTGGAATTGAACAAATATATAGCTAAAGTTTTCTAAACTATAGTCATATTTTTATAACTATGAAACTAAAGTTGAAAACATATCCTTTTTATCTTTGGTCATGATAAAGTAAAATGTGTGCATTTCCTTTTAAACAGTTATTTATAATAATATCAGCTTCATTTTTTTTTGAAAATAAAAAAGAGTTTCTTTTAATGCTCTTTTAATGTTGATCTACAATGCTATTATACTGGTCACCTCATAATAACTAAGTAGCTATTTTCCAAAAGCATTTCTAATACCAAGAGGTCTCCTCATGGGAAGGATTAAAGATAAGGATACAAAACAGACTTATTGGGAAATATGCTCCGTTGATCACAGCACTGCTATCAAACATTGTACTGTACATAAAAAGGCTGCTTGACCATAGGAATATGAAATACTAATTGCATCTGGAGCATTGTGTAGGGTTCTCAGAAGCATATATCCAGAAGGATTTTGACAGGTTAACACTGGTTCAAAGGAGGGTGACCAAGGGACCTGAATGAGGCTTAAAGAACTTGAATGATGTAGGGAAATGAATTGGGCTGAAGAAACTGGGAATGTTCCGTTTGGAAAAAAGATGACTTAAAGGAGACTTCATTGCACAAACAGAGGGATAGAGCCAAGATCACGTGAAGTATTAGTACTGCTTTATAAAACCTTAGTAAAACTGCAAACAGTTTTGGTCACCTAATTATAAAAAAGATGTTGAGACTTTGGAAAGAGTGCAGAGAAGAGCAACTAGGATGATTAAAGGCCTGGAGACTAAAACATATGAAGAACAGTTGCAGGAATTGGATATGGTTAGTCTAGAGGAGGGCTAGGCAACCTTGGCTCTTTTATGACTCGTGGACTTCAACTCCCAGAATTCCTGAGTCAGCTGGCTCAGGAATTCTGGGAGTTGAAGTCCACAAGTCATAAAAGAGCCAAGGTTGCCTACCCCTGGTCTAGAGAAAAGAAGGACTAGGGATGACATATAGCAGTGTTCCAATATTTAAGGGGCTGCCACAAAGAAGAGGGGGTCCTCCTATTTTCCAAAGCACCAGAGGCAAGACTAGAAACAATGGATGGAAACTAATCAAGGAGAGAAGCAACCTGGAATTAAGGAGAAACTTCCTAACAGCAAGAACAATTAACCAGTGGAATGACTTAATTGTGGGTGTTTCATTACTGGATGCTTTTAAGAAGAGACTGAACAGCCACTTGTATGAAATGGTATAGGGTCTCCTGCATGACCAGGGGATTGGACTAGAAGATCTCCAAGGTCCCTTCCAACTCTATTATTCTGTAAGTTGCAGCTACCTAGATTTGTTTTAAATATAAGGGAAACCTCCCTTAAGGATTGTAAGATATGAAAAATAATGTACAGTTTACCCAAAGAGCTGTGGGTTCTACATCTCTGGAAGTTTTTCAGCGGTGATCCAACCTCTTAAGGCTTGTTTAATTAGTTTTCTGTACAATGCAGACAGTTGAATTAGATGATCCTCATGATCCCTTCCATGTCTACATTTCTATGTTGCTCTAATATTTTATTCATAAGATTTAACATTTGAATCAATTTGATTTCAGCCATGTCTATGATGTTAATTTGGATTTCTACTTCCCTGGAAACAAACTCCTTATTTTTAAAAGCTACAGTATATGGCAGAAATTTACACCATTGCCTCTATGTTGGGAATAGTTCTTCGTAAGGAATTCAAATATTGCAGATGGGAAAGATTTCAATTCCCTCTCTTTTATTTCCATATATGAGTTTACCATAATGGACACCCTTTTTTATAGGAGGAAACCTGATTTTTTTTTTAAAAAAAGATGAAATTGGGATTAAAAAAACAGTTTATTGTACTACTGTATTGTAGCTTTTGCTGTTGACCCACCAAGGTCAGAAACAGGAATTGGGAAAAAATAATCACATTGGGTGTAAGACAAGACTAAACATCTCCTGGTTCAAACTCTTATTTGTAAATCCCATTAGAATCTCTCTTTTTTAAAAAAAAATCAATAACAGATGTAGTTCTTGAAGATAAGCTTGTAGTAATGCAGTGCAGTGTGCTCTAGTGTTTCTAGGACAACTTGCCATGGCCAACTAATCGCAGCCAACTTGCCATGGCCAATGTGCTGTGGCCAACTTGCTGCAGGTCAACTCCCATGGCCAACCCACCACAGGACAACTCACCGCAGGACAAGAGTTACAGTAATATTGAAGAAATAGTGGAAAATAATCATTAAAGAAAGGATGCACAAAGAGGGACAAAATGAAATGTGAGTGACAAAAATTAATAGAACTTTTTAAAATTATTTTAAATAATTAAATTGAATTGTTGAATTGTTCCATGGTGAGTTGTCACATGACAAGATAGTGGCAGCAAAGTTGTCCCATTCCATGCTCTAGCTTTCTCTTTGCCCAAATTGACTATTATTGTAATCTTTCTGTGGAAAGGTTTATGGAATCTTTGTTTTTGATGTTATCTACAGATCTATGGATATGCCTTGTGTAAAAAGTGAAAGCACCTTAAGACTTGCTTCTTTTGAAACTGGATCTTGGAAGATAAATAGAGGAGTAACTACAATTCAAGTGCTCTGCTTCCAAAATGTATTCATTTGTCAGGCTTTGAAATTTACGCAGCTATTCTATGGTAAGTTTTGGCATTTTAAAAGTTTAATTTATGTGCTTCTTTATTTAAAAGCCCTGGCAGTCATATTTGTCAGGTTTATGCATCCTAATCTTAAAGGAGTAAAAGAAGCAGAAGTTGCATAGATGCTGGCAACCCAGCACAGAGGTCTCTGGCAGATTTGCAATGGCTTTTGTCCAACCGTTTACTCAACAGAAGCTGCATGTGAAAAAGACAAAGATCATGCTCAGTCTCAATATTGAAGGAAAATGTTCCAGAAGGAAAATTCATTTAAAGGACTACTGCATTCCTGACATTAAGAAAAAGCAGAGTGTGATAAAGTAAAAAGGATTTGCTACTTATCCTAATTGTTACATTTTCTCCCTTTCACTGCAAGGATAGTTTGGAACTATCAACTATCAAAAACGACTTAAGAAAAATGCTTAAGGTATACAAAATTATTCATTTTCCAGTTCTTCAACATGTAGTACTGTATTTGGCTGTGATTTTGCAAAGACCATTTCATTCATTTTTTATGAAATCACTGTTCAAAGCCACAATACTGTAGATAAAGGTAAAAGTAAAGGTCCCCCCGCACATGCGTGCTAGTCGTTTCTGACTCTAGGGGCAGGTGCTCATCTCCGTTTCAAAGCCGAAGAGCCAGCGCTTGTCCGAGGATGCCTCTGTGGTCATATGGCTGGCATGACTAGACGCCAAAGGCGCACGGAACGCTGTTACCTTCCCACCGTAGTGGTCCCTATTTTTCTACTTGCATTTTATGTGCTTTCGAACTGCTAGGTTGGCAGAAGCTGGGACGAGTAACAGGCGCTTACTCTGTTACGTGGCACTCGGGATTCGACCCGCCAAACTGCCGACCTTCTGATCAACAAGCTCAGCGTCCTAACCCACTGAGACACCACGTCCCTATGTACTGTACATATTGAAGGGCAAATGTCTTAAAACTTGGGACAATTTTTGAGCAAAAGATATAAGTCCCATCTTCATCATTATCACCATCATCAATCATCACCATCAATTAAAAAACTACGTAATATAGATAAATTCTAGATTCACCTATATATGTGTATGGTTTGCCTCTTAATGATGCTGAACCCATAATATGTGGTGGAATATTGTCTAGATTACCAGAAGAAAGTACAGGAGCAAGTCAAATCACAGTTTAGGCAGCTTGTGTAGAAGACAGAGGGTGAAGGCTTCTCTCTAATACAGTTCCTAGAGTATAGGTTTTATGGTGCAAGTAGTTTGCTTTACTTTGGCAAGATTTCTGTCAATGGATGAGGAGCAATAAAGGAAACTTGTCTTTCTTGGGTTTTGGAGCCTGACATACTGACCATGTGGAATGAACTCCTTGTCACCTTCCTTCACTGGAGAGAATTTTATTACTTTAAAGAGAATCTAAGTGAACAGTAGGAACGGAATGAGAAGATACTCTTTGAGACCAGATCACTACACCTAGCTAAAAGGTGCAGCATAGTTGTTGAGTTTGAACTGAGGTTTAAATTTGTTTGTGTTTCACTTTCTTTCCCTATCCTGTGTATTTGTCAGAGCACTACTGGGTTTTCATAGCAACATCAAACAATTACAAGAAATTGATAGATTGCAGATTAATGCTGCACTTATTCCAGCAAAAGTATTGAATAAGTTTTGATAGTGTTATATGTACTGTATCTATTGATGTGCTTCACGAATTACAGTAGAAAAAATAGATATGGGAGAAATACAGAAGCAACTGGGAAAACAAGTATAAACATTTCTAGCTTCTACTCCTAGCCCTATTAAATTTTGCTAGAGTTCCTATTACAAGATCAATGCTTTTGTCTCCTTTTTCCAGTACAGATGTCATTCAGATGTTTCTCCCTTTGATACATTCCCTTCCTGTAGCACTATTTATTTACAGATCAACCTATCTCTGATCCATTTCAGTTTTTCATTTACTCAGTCATAAGTCTATTATGTCAAAATTTGCATCTTTCTGTGTTGCTAAAAATGAGCATGAAAAAACTGCATAATTTTTCATATGCGATCTTCAAAATGGATCTATTTTATATATAACCTTCCTTGACCCTTATCTTTTTGTGTACAATTTTGAGCCATTGCATTTCTGTAATATATGACATTTATTCGTAGTTTAATAAGTATGGAATTGTAACCTAGTTTTCTTGCTATATACATTTAATGAGTATTCATATTATAAAAGCTACCACCAGTGAGGTATTTATTTGTTTTTCTTCTCTGTAAGATTTGCTATATATTGCTCTACAATATATAGAAAATTTCATCAGCAACATCTTTGAACAGAAAAGCAAACCAACCAAATGTTTTAGGCATTATGCACCAATCCCTAAGGATGCATAATTCACAATTTGCAAGTGATATTTACTGTGTGTAAAATGTAACAGATTAAAAATCACAAGTTTGGGGAAATCCACTAGAGTAAATAAACTTAACATTTTCCCAAATTATGGACATTAAAATGGATTTTATATATCATTTCACTTAAGATAACAGGATCTTCGTTGAATAACTATCGTCCTGTCTCCAACCTTCACTTTGTAGCTAAGGTTGTTGAGAGTGTTGTGGCGCGTCATCTTCCGCAATTCCTGGATGAAGCGGACTATCTGGACCCGTACCAGTCCAGTTTCAGACCCAGTTACAGCACGGTAGATGATCTCTGACAGGCCCGGGACAGGGGTTGCTCCTCTGTCCTGGTCCTACTTGACCTCTCAGCGGCTTTTGATACCATCGACCATTGTATCCTGCTGCGACAGCTCGAGGGGTTGGGAGTGGGAGGCACTGTTTTACAGTGGTTCTCCTCCTACCTCTCGGGCCATTCACAGTTTGTAGTGGCAGGGGGGCAGAGATCTACCCTGAGGCCCCTTTCTTGTGGGGTTCCTCATGGGTCGGTTCTCTCCCCCCTCCTGTTCAACATCTATATGAAGCTACTGGGTGAGATCATCCATGGCTTTGGGGTGAGGTATCACCAATATGCCGATGATACCCAGTTGTTTATTTCCACCCCGAGCCAACCCAGTGATGCCCTTGACGTGATGTCCCGGTGCCTGGAGGCAGTGCGGATCTGGATGGGAAGGAACAGGCTCAGGCTGAACCCCTCAAAGACCGAGTGGCTGTGAATATCGGCATCTCATACTGTCCAAAAGGTTCCATCTCTTCTGATGGGGGGGAGCTATTGCCCCCCTCAGAAAGGGCCCGCAACTTGGGTGTCCTCCTGGATTCATGGCTTAATTTGGAAGATCATCTAAGTGCCATGACCAGGGGGGCTTGTGCACAGGTTTACCTGGTACACCAGTTGCACTCCTTTTTGGACCGAGATGCCCTATGCACGGTCACCCATGCCTGTGTCACCTCTCGCCTGGATTACTGCAATGCTCTCTACATGGGGCTGCCCTTGAAGTGCGCCCGGAAGCTTCAACTGGTGTAAAATGTGGCCACGTGGGTGCTTATGGGAGTATCTCGATACTCCCATGTTACACCACTCCTGAGCGAGCTGCATTGGCTTCCGGTTGCCCTCCGGGTGTGATTCAAGGTGCTGATAATCACCTTTAAAGCCCTACATGGCTTAGGCCCGGGGTACTTGCGAGACCACCTGCTGCCAATGTCAACCTCCCATTGCCCGGTTTGCTCCCACAGAGTCGGCCTCCTCAGGGTGCCGTCGGCCAGACAATGCCAGCTGGCGACCCCCAGGGGGAGAGCGTTCTCTGTGGGTGCACTGACCCTCTGGAATGAACTACCCCCAGAGCTGCGGATGGCCCCCGACCTTCGGTACTTCCGCCGTGACCTAAACACCTGGTTATTCCAACAAGCAGGCCTGGACTGATCATAGTTTTTAAATTTGGTTTTTTATTGGTTTAAATTGTTCTTATTTCTTATATTGTTTAATCCTCTTTTAATTTTTGTATTTATATCTTTTAATTTTTTATTGTTGTGAGCCGCCCTGAGTCCTCAGGGAGAAGGGCAGCATATAAATTTATTAAACCAACCATAAACCATTGGAGAAATGATATTACAATAGCTCTGTCCAGTGGTGGATTCAAGTATGTGAACAACCGGTTCTCTGTGTGTATGCCACTTCCAGAAGTCCATTCTGGGCCTGGGCAACAAAAAATTAGCTACTGGTTCTGCCAAACTGGTGTGAACTGGCTGAATCCCACCACTGGCTCTGTCTAATATCAGCTAAACAGAAGGGACTAACCATTTCTACAAACATTAAAAGATTTAATAGATTAATAGGCAATAGGTTATTCCCTCATTTTCAAAGTACATATCTACATCTCCAGCAATCTATTTGGGAGGATACAAATTGGCTTTAAATATTTTTGATTATGGGCCTTGCCCATATTCTGGCACCTTCATTTAATAGATAAGAGGATGAATGACTGCAACCTGTGCTTCAGCCAACTCTATTGCCCATATATAGAGAGCCTAGCTTCTGCTATTATAATTCTGCAAAATTACAACTTCTATACAATCAATAGAATTTACTACAGTTCCAAACTTTTTCTCTGCTTTTCTTCCAAATTATTCAATTTGTAGAAAGCAAATTGTTTCCAAATAATTTTCAAATGAGATGAACATTTAAGTAAATAGCCATAATTCCTATTACTATTTCAGTTGGGATTCTTGTGATTATTTTAACTATAATATAGTCAAGAATTTTCTATGAGAGTCTTAGCCTTTATTGTATAGACCAGTGATGGTGAACCTTTTAGAGACCGAGTGCCCAAACCGCAACCCAAAACCCACTTATTTATTGCAAAGTGCCACGGGCGCATCAGCATTATGGTGCCCTCGGGGGGGGCATGTGCCGCCTCTGGCACGCAAAAACCAGGGGCAAAAAAATGGGACACTGTTCTGCAAGTGCTGCACCATGCAAGAACAGGGCAGGGCAGGGCGAGTGAGTATCATGTAGGCACTAACTCCACCCCATTTGTAGCGCGTGCATGCTTGCGGCCTCGTGCATGCACGCATGCATGTAAAATGCTTCCTCCTCTCTTTTCTTCCAGTCCACCAATCGACAATGGTTGGTGACCTCTGCTCTACCATCTCTACTCAAGCTTGCTAGTCGTCCGCTTCACTTCCTTTGTGCTGGGCGGGGCTCCTGCTAAGGGCAGCGGTGGAGGCCTGATGGACCTGCTGGTGGTGGTGGCGGTGCGCGTGCCAACAGAGAAGGCTCTGAGTGCTGCCTCTGGCACACGTGCCATAGGTTCGCCACCACTGGTATAGACCATTGTTTGGTAGAACAATATGCCAGATTTCCCTCATTTGAATTAAATCCCAAGAAAAGACATCATGTGGCAAATCCTCCCATAGTTGGAGTTTCAACAATTCAACAATTCCTACATCTTTCAATAATTGACTTCAAGAACAATCCCAGATTAGGAAACCCTATGCTGAGTATGGGGGAACCTCTTTAGGAAAACTCTAAACTGCTTCTGGCACAGTACAAACAATTCTTTCTTTGAACTTGATCCTTATTCCCATAAAATCCTTCTTCCTCTCTTGGTGGACTCCAAATTTTAGTACATTATTTTTTATATCTATTTTATTTTTCATTTGCTTGATTTCTTCATATATTTGTGGCTGATATATTCCAAACAACAAGGCTTGGATATGCTCTTTTTTGTTGTTGTTTTAATTTAGCATTCATTACCATACAAAAGAACATTTTTTCTCTCTCTCCTTGCACACAAAATGGCCAGCAATAATTGCTATAGTGTTTTGCAGCACTGCATGCACCTTAACTACAGATAACACAATTGGTGTCAAACAAAGTTCAAAACAAAAGAAATCATTGGGTGGGCAGTAGTTCAAAGCTCACTTAAGGAGAAATTCCTGCTGTGCAACTTCTGTTCCTATAGAGTTTGTTTGTTTGCTTTTCCTAATTAAAATATGCTCTCTCATTGCCAACCTATTCAATGATTAGAATTTTTTTTTACAAAAAACAAACATTGCTTAATGGAGGTAAAAATGCAACTGCAGTATGAGTAAACTAAAAAAAGTCATCTGGATCACTTTCCTTTCCTCTTTTAAAGGAACTTTTTAATGATAGGCACCCTTATACAACTTGCATTCTTAAACATTTTATTCTTAGAATTATTATTCAAAACTCTGTGGTAACCCTCACTCCCTCCTCATCACCATAAACTGGAATTGCCAGTCAGTTCCACCAGAAAAAGCCAAATAAAACTGTGACCTCAATTCCAAACCCTTGCAAGCAGCCCAGTAGAGTATACAGTTGATAATAGTGTCTACTTCTCTAATGGGGCCAAGAATGAATATACTTTCCCGTTTAAGTCTTGTTGCAGATAATCCACCAGAGAAACCATTTTAATCCCATATCCAGGTTGATCCCTAAGTGGAAATCCAGTTGTATAGGCCAAGGTAGGACAGTGGTGCAGCTAGGAAGTAACTTGCTCATGCTTTCCTTTTAAATGCAAATTCTACAACTTCAACAATCTCAGATAATACCATGGGACATTGCCCAGATCATATCATTAGACTTCCAAAAGGATCTCAAAACTATGAAACAAGAATCTGTGAACACAAAAAGAGCCAAGAAATAAATGTGCTTTGCCACTGTTAACTTCATTACATAATCCCAAATTTTAGCATGTTATTAGAGCAGATTAGCTTTTTCTCTTTTACTACCAATGCTCAGTTCATCTCCCAACATTCATTTGTTTAGCAATGAGTGCATCAGAATCAATGACCAGGTAGAACGGCAGCCATCTCATCTAATGAAGAGCCTAATGCTGAGAAAGATTGAGGGCAAGAGAAGAAGGGGACGACAGAGAATGAGGTGGCTGGAAAGAGTCACTGAAGCAGTAGGTGTGAGCCTAAATGGACTCCAGAAGATGGTAGAGGACAGGAAGGCCTGGAGGAACGTTATCCATGGGGTTGCGATGGGTCAGATGTGACTTCACAACTAACAACAACAACAGGTTGGACAGATGCAATTATTGTGTTACTAATGGATCACATTTCATCCATCCACCCATCAATCCCTCCATCCATCCATTTCACAACTGTGTATCTGTGCAGCATACAATAAAAAACATCATTTAAAAACACATCAAAATATTCCATAATAAAAATACATTAATATTGTTTTAAAAAGATTAAAAGAGAGCACTTTTGATACTATGAACAGTGTAGCCATCTTAGCAATTCTTCAGTTCCTTGAGATCCCCAAGCCTGTTGAGACAACCATGTTTTGAGGGATTTTCAGAAGGCTGCTAAGCATGGGGCTAACCTTACCACCAGGGGAATGATGTTCCAAAAGGCAAGCACCACAGTAGAAAAGGCCTGCCTGCCTCCTGGGTGTCCCACCAGATATAACTCCTTAAGAGATAGGACCCACAGCATACATCTTCTGCTTTACATGATAAGATGGTCAGACGTAATCAGGAAGAGGGAGTCCCACAAATAACCAGACCCATATGATGGAAGACTTTAAAACAATATAGCAACTTGAATTACACCTGAAAACAAACTGGCAACCTCTGCATGGAGCAGAGGGGTAAATGTGCCATTCTAGAAGCACACATAATTGCCTGAGCTGCTGTATTGCACTAGCTAAAACCTCTGTATACTCTTCAAGGGCAGCCTCATGTAGAGCACATTACAGTACTCCACTCCAGAAGTGAATTAGGGCATGAATGACCACTTGACAATATCTTTCACAGAAAGCTAAATACACATTCTGTAAGAATAGGGAAAACCTATCAATGAAGATCAATCAAAACAAGGTTTGAGTCCCTCTTTTTCCTGTGTTGACACTTGGCAACTTTCAAAGACAACTTTTTCCTTAAAGCTAAGAAGAAGAAACAAAATAAAAAACATATTCTGAAACTAAGCTATCTTCTCAATAAATTATTCCATAAAAGATTACCTCAAAGATGTTCCCATCCAATAAATCAGCAAAAAAGGGGGATACTTATTTACATAATTCCTTCCATTTTAATGCCTCTTTCCTAAATAAGACTAGGAAAAATTGCAAAGTAATTAAAGTTTATCTACAACTAAGCAGCTGCAACTTACCACACAGTCTGTTAAGAGATACTGAAGAGTTCTATAATGTCAGAGCCAAAGAACTATTGATCTCATCCCAAGCTCTTTTGAAATGCTTTTAAAGGAGACATGATATTCCTGCACAGAAAGTACCAAGAAGGCAAAGGGGAAAGCAGGGTAAGACTACAAGCTGCTACTAGATTTAACTCAAAAAAATGTCAAGGTGAATTTAGAATTTCTTATATAAGCAAAATACTGGAGATTTTAGAGATGTGAAAAAAGAAAAATCTACAAAATTAGAATTCCTTCCTTCCTTCCTTCCTTCCTTCCTTCCTTCCTTCCTTCCTTCCTTCCTTCCTTCCTTCCTTCCTTCCTTCCTTCCTTCTAAAATGCACATAATATTAAGAATGGTGTAGGATATAAATTGAATGCACAGGCTTTTCAAACAAGCTTTCAGCATATATTTGCATACAGTACAAATTCAGTCCTTCACAATTTCAATTAATAAGACCTTATTTCAAGTAATAAGGCCAGATAGGAGAAGAAATGTATAAAAGGAAAACTACTCTGCCCAAGACCTTGGGGAACAATTGCTTTTTTTAAAAAATAGATGATTCTCGGGCAATGGTTTATGCTCATATCTTATAAATTGCCACCTGCTTTTGTCTAAAGTGAGTATATTGGTTCCTACTTGAGAAAAAAAAAAATCTGAGAGCTGAATTCTCAACAGCTAAATACACCAAATTCATTTACTATGACAATACCTGGGGATTTCACTAGAACTGTTATGTCTAAACATTCAGAGCTGCTCCCTGGATGGAGGAATCAAACCATTTCCCGGTTGCTCCTTCCTATTCTTTGTCTTATTGTTCAAGCTATGTGTCCTGTTACACTTCTTTTTCTCAGCATATAAATAGGCAGAGCTTATACGAATGCTTGTTGAGCTACCTTAATGAAACAACAGAAACTGAAATGTTAATTTTCTCCCATGTAGATCAAATTTCTAGATAACACAAGTCAAAGAAATTCTTTCCCAGCATTTCTAAAGTGAAATAATTACTGCTTCCTTCTGCACTTTCCATTTGAAATTTGTTCAGATGAGCAGAATAATACTGTGTTACTGCAGCTGTCTTTTTCCCTTTCTTGATTTCTGGGAAGAAAGAATATCCCCACCTTCCAATGGGGGAATGGTGAGGGGAGAGCTCTACTTTCTTGGCTGATCAATTTTAGCTCAAACAACTATGATTGAATTGCTTCTTTTAACTCGCAATGAAAATGCATGATTGACTATAATGCTCAGAAGTCATTCTGAATAGTAAGGGGTTTTGCCTGTTTCTTTTTCTGGTTGGAAAACAAAAGTATAAGAACTCTAATATCATTAGTATTATTAGTTCTTCCTCTGCATAATTATGCCCAGTAAAGACTATGGATGTTATATCTTAAAGAAAATCTACAAATATGCATGTTCATCCTATAGAAAATCTATAGATAGGCAGATTTTCAGATTAGTCTTCCAGGTGAGGAAGAAACTGGGGGAAATGGCTGAGCCTGGTGTCCCAAGAATAAGCTTCTTGGCTCAGAAGCGAAACATCTTCAAGGAAAAACAAAGTCCAGTTGCCTTTCGAAACAGCATCTTTGGGACAACCATGACCTGGATGACCAAGAATCTCTGTAGACACCGAGAATGATGTGTTTTCCATAGGAATTCGGGAAAAACCTTTGAGAACATCTAAATCCAATCACCCATCACTGAACCCAGAGCAGGTTCCACTATTAGAGCATCTTTGACAGATAATCATCCATCTTTACTTTAAAAAATCAAGGAAAGTACCGTACTTATTGGTTATTGTGGTGCATGCTATTTTCCTAATTTCAGATGCTGTTTTTAAGTTGTTGTGAATAATGAACTTAATTACTCCCTCAAATTGAGATCATTTTTTGTAGATACAGACACACCTACAAGTTGCAAGAAAAAGTATGTGAACCCTATAATTTATTTTTAATTGATTTTAATTTTGTATACTATGTATTTTAATTTTCCCTGTAAACCGCCCTGAGTCCTACGGGAATAGGGCGGTATATAAATTTAAATAATAAAATAAATAAATAAAATAAATTTATAGGATTCTAGTTGACTGTTATGAAATTAGTTATTTTTATTTTAGAAATTTATAAGGCTGCCCAACTCCGCAACTCTCTGAGCATATACAACTATGTACACATAGTTTTCTTGCCAGCATTATGGAACATTATTTCTTCTTCTTTTTTTTTTTGTAATCTTGGTTGGACACACAGTTGGGCTACTCTGGTGATCTCCCAAGCAGATACTATAGCTTTGGAGGACCAGAGATGGAAAAAACAGATGGGAGAGTGCCACAAATCAATAAATAAGCTGAATGGTATAATTTGTTTGAAAGGAATCCCCCCAACTTAAACTGTTAATGTTCATCTTTGAAAACTTTTCTTTTCCATTTGCTGACATAACTAATGGTAACGAAATACAAATCCAAAAGTTTTCAAGAAATGAATGCTCACCAGAAATAGGGAAAAGATTTGTTCAACCCAAATTTATCACAAATGTAAAGTTCACACTTCCTAAATTTCCAAGCAAATGAGATGGCAATTATCTCTCACTTTTCTGGATGATATGATACTTTTTTTTAAAAAAAAAGAACACTTAATGCAAATTATACATTAACACAAATTAACGTGAAAATGTGAAAATAATATATAATGACACATTTTATTAAGGCAATGTATTACAAAAGTAGAAAATTAGTTAACAGACTGAAAATAGAAAAATGGGAAGTTACCCATTTATCTGAATGTTAGTTAACTACTAGGTATTTAAATATGAATGTCTGCTTCTTTTAAATGGCCATCTAAACAAATATTTTAAAGCATATGAAAATCATTCTAAATAGTTATAGACATGTCAAATTCAGAACACCTACTATCTTCTATTAAAAAAATTCATCTAACAAAGGCAAAATTTTATCTAAGGCTCCTTACACATTGTCAAAGATGAAATATATTGTTACAAACAATCACAAGCTTAGATAAAATATATATTTGATAATTTATGAGTGTGGATTCAAAAGTGGAAATGTGTTGTTGTTAGCTGCAAAGTCGTGTCCGACCCATCGTGACCCCATGGACAATGTTCCTCCAGGCCTTCCTGTCCTCTACCATCTTCTGGAGTCAATTTAAGCTCACGCCTACTGCTTCAGTGACTCCATCCAGCCACCTCACTACAACCTCATTACAATAATCACTACAATTTAATAAGAGAAACAACACATCTGCCTATAGCATGTAAAAGTGTTACCTAGTGACAAGTGTTTCTGTCCAGGTGCTAACAGATTACAGGGAGGTTCAAGATATCCCTTCTGTATTTTGTCATAAGACAAATAGTAATGAATATAAGTTTTATTATTATATTATCTGGATGAGATCTAGGCTCTGCAGCTTTTAGATTGTCCTTGTGTTGATTTAATAATTATTCTGGAAACTGAGACCCCATTGCAATGTATATCAGCTCCCCCCTGAGCTTCGGATGGCCCAAAACCTCCAATCCTTTCGCCGCGGCCTCAAAACACTCCTGTTCCACCAGGCTGACCTGTACTGACAGGCATTTCAATTAATTTATATTTAGAATTTTTAATTTATTTTTTAAAATTCTCTAATTTTAATTTATTGCACAGATGTTCTCAATTTTATTTTTATCTTGATTTCTGTACTTATTATATGTTTTGTTGTTAGCCGCCCTGAGTCCTTCGGGAGATAGGGCGGGATATAAATCCCATCAATAAATAAATAAATAAATATGTTAAAAAAAACAGGATAATGTTTATGATGACACAGTTAAAATTCTTTCACTTTTATGTGAATATAAAAGGAATAGGTTCACGCACATCATCTTGACTTTTTGATTCCCCACCCAACCCAATGGATGTCACTGGCTATTCTGTTTCCAAGGACACTCAGATTAGCAGTGATACTGATGATAGCAAACAATTATGTCATGGTTCCGACAGACAGAGACAAATAAAGCAGAACTCCAGGGCTTGAGAATTCCTCAAATAACATGTTTATTAGTTACAAAGTTTCGGCATGGTCAAAAGTGAAACCAAGTCTGAATACTCAAGTAACAGTTTCCCAATACAAAGTTAAATGTCCCACCCATAAAACTATGCAAGCAACTATGTTCCCCAATATGGTTATTTGGTGGGCTTTTTATGCTATGCCCAGTCCCTAGTCTCGGAAGCAGTCAGTGACCTTGGTTCCCATGGGACAGAGGATTATTTTAACTAACAAAGCACCTGGGCAACCCCCTCTCTCCGTTCCATGTGGCAACCTAGCATGAGAAGAAAAAATGGCTGCAGCCATGCTCATCTGTAGAGTTGACAAATTAAATAAAAGGGAGTTTACTGAAAATATAATTCCTGAGGAGTGCTAAAGAATAATGCTCATTCATTTCAAACATTGCTTGGAAATTGCAAGGTGGCAAGAATCAAGGTGTTCCAAGGTAAAACTCATAAGTGTGCCTTCTCTAAGTTTTGTCCTTTCTATATATAATTTTTAATCCATTTGCCCAGTGCAGATATTCATGTTTCATACTATAAAAGAAAATATTAAATAAGTATTGTATTTCTGCCAGGAGTGTTTGTATTCCATGCAGATGTGACATCTGATACTTGCAAAAGTCTGAGCTTTCATTCTTCACTGAAAGTGAACAGTTGGTAATGAAGGCTCAAAAATCCACACACGTTGGGGAGCTTTTGCAGGCAAGAAGTGAAGCATTGCAGCAGTTAGGAGCCATGCCTTATTGGTATAGCATATTAAAAAGGTAAAGGTAAAGGCTCCCCCGCACATGCGTGCTAGTTGTTTCTGACTCTAGGGGCTGGTGCTCATCTCTGTTTCAAAGCCGAAGGGCCAGCACTTGTCCGAGGACGTCTCTGTGGTCATGTGGCCGGCATGACTAGATGCCAAAGGCGCACGGAACGCTGTTACCTTCCCACCGTAGTGGTCCCTATTTTTCTACTTGCATTTTTATGTGCTTTCGAACTGCTAGGTTGGCAGAAGCTGGGACGAGTAACAGGCGCTCACTCTGTTATGAGGCACTCAGGATTCGACCTGCCAAACTGCCGACCTTCTGATCGACAAGCTCAGCGTCCTAACCCCCCAAAAATCCTATATTGCATATGGTAGAGGATAGGAAGGCCTGGAGGAACGTTGTCCATAGGGTTGCGATGGGTCAGACACGACTTCACAGCTAACAACAACAACAACAACAACATGAGAGTAAAATGGCTTGCCTAAAAAAAACTAGAAAGCTATTATCAAACATTATAAAGCAAAGTTAAACTAGATTTTTGGATGATTTTTTAATTGCAGCTTTAGCACTTTGCACCTGATTTTGGTACATAATGGTCAAAGATCAACAAAAAAAAAAAAACCTACCACCCATGAGCTTGAAGTTTGCCTAATACAGCTATAGATGATACTGAGCAAGAGGACTATGCTATTTTTCCATTATTCCTGTTTCTTTTCCCATTAATCTTACTATTCATTTAATCAACTTTTGTATCCCAAGGATCTAATCTAAATCTATACAGTATAGTATTGGCTGGATCTAAAAACGTTAAAGTCAATATTTCAGTAAGAGTCCAAATGGCACACATTTGTGTAAAGTGCTATTTAAGAAAAACATAATTATAGTAAACAAAAATAATGTTTTTCTCTTTTCCCCAACAATGACAGTATATTAAAGAGATCCATAGGTATTAAAAAAAAAAACAATAGTATTGAGAACATTTTTCATCTGTATGTCCCTAATAAGCAGGCATATACATAGAATGAAGGCTACTGCTAAGCTTGTAAGCCGCCCTGAGTCTTCGGAGAAGGGCGAGATATAAATGGAATTAAAAAAAAATATGTCCTGCAGCAATTGTCCCATTGCGAGTTGCCCATGGTAAGCTGGCCGTGTGGAGTTGGCCATGGGAAATTGGCCATAGCAAATTGGCTATGACAACTTATCGCATTCAGGGGAACAGGAGCTTCCTGGAAGAAGCCTCTCCAATTTTTATACAGGTAGTCCTCGACTTATGACCACAACTGATCCCAAAATTTCTGTTACTAAGTGAAACATTTGTTAAGTGAATTTTCCCCTATTTTACAACTTTTCATGCCACAGTCATTAAGCAAATCACTGCAATTGTTAAGTTAGCAACATGGTTCTTAAGTGAATCTGGCTTTCCCCACTGGCTTTGCTTGTCAGAAAGTTACAAAAGGGGATCGCATGACCTCAGGACACTGCAATAGTCATAAATACATGCCAATTGCCAAATGACCAAATTTTGATCATGTCTCTGTACAGATGCTGCAGTGGTCGTAAATGTGAAAAAAGATCATGTCACTTTTATCGTTGCCAGTGTAATTTTGAATGGGGATTAAATGCACTGTTTTAAGTTGAGGACTATCTGAACTTAAAGGACCCCCCCCCTTCTTTTTTTTCAAGAAAAGTCCACCCGCCCATTGGAGGGTTGTTCATGAGACTGGGCGCAAGACTTCTTCTAGATTCTAGCAAGCCTTCTCCATTTTCTCTTTTAAAACCACTCCTCTCTCTGAGAGGTTATTCATATTACCTGCTACTTGATCATATATAACTAGAAAAGCTGGAGATTGGGCTTGAGATGAACTGCATCAATGGCACTTGTTTTACTATTGAAAAAAAAAATCCATATACTGTCATCTTTCACTGAATACCCAGATTGTGTGTGATTTTGGAGACATCGACCTAAATATTACAGGAAAATATCAAAAAGAATATCAAAATATTCTTTTACTTGAAATGCACAATTGAAATACATTTTTAAACGAAGTAGCTGCTTAGTACAATATTGCAATTCATTTTTCATCTTTCTGCTCAGATTTTTATCTGTGACTTTTGTCACCTTGGTGGATCTGTGATATCACAAATACATTTCTTCTCTTTATTCTAAGAGTTAGCTGATATGTTAGCTGTGGCTATTGCTACTGACACAATTTTGTATGAAGAAATCTGTAAGTGACTCATTAAACTACTGCAGCAAAACATCCTTAAATTAATACCTAACATTTCAAGGACAAAGAAGAAATGACCACTCATATGAAAAGTTTATGGATTTTGGAATTAAAGGTTTCATAGTTTTTCTAGTCTCCTTAATTTCACTCTATGCTTTTTTAAAAAAAAATCATTGTGAAAAAAGAAAATACAATTGCTTGATTACTAGAATAATTATGCTATTAAAACAGTTCAGATTTAGTGATCTACTGACTAGCTTTTCTCGCCATACATCCGAAACATATTCAAATAATTGCTGTAGGTATTAACAAAATGGTCTTTAGGAACTCTGAGTTTATTAGGGATTCTTCAAGGAGACCAGCAATAGATAATGTAGCTTTTGTTAAAGTCAGCTTTATTTTATATATTTATTTAGATAATTTATATAGCTGCCTATTTATTCAGGTGGCTTACAAGCAATAAACACAGTATAGAAAAAATAAATAAAAAGCAATAGCCCCCTGCTCTACACCTTGCCCCCACCCCACCACGACAACACACAGTCAAACCAACCATTTGATGGGATCCATCCCATTCTGGGTTCCCCAGGCCCACTGGCAAAACTTTAAACTTCCCTTTTTCTTCTTTTAGGAACAGATTGTTAAAATATTTACACACAAAACCAAGTACTATTTGTTGAATGTAAAGCAAATACTGATCAGTACTGGATTCAGTGGGAGAAATTCTGAATTTTTTTTTTTTTTTTGATGAAATTAAAAAATGAAAATCAACTGTGGGATATTGTGCAACATTTTTTTTCACCTGTCTCTAGCCATGTAATTTGGGGATAAATAATAAATTCTGGGGCTCAGTTAGGTAAGAAGTCAAGTTGAGACACTGACTTGCATATTATGGCCCTGAATGTTAGTGGCCTGCAGACTTCACATGGGGTGCCACAGATTATTGTACAACTACATCCCACCAGCATGCAATATTAAATGAGACAGTCTCAAAAACAAAGTTGAATGGAATAGAAATTAACTTTTACTCACTCCACACTACTGACCTACCACAAGGGTACTAATTCTGTCCTCAAATGTCATAAGAAAGTCACATTATTTTTTTAAATAATATACTTTAGGCACACTTGCTCTTAAAACACAACAAATATATAAGTAATATTTCAATCACAGGACAACTTGATAGGCAGTCTTGCTAGTTGATTAAAGAATTAAAGCATTAAAGAAACTCTAAAACTGTACGCTTTGGATCAGCAGTTTTTGTTATCAGGCCAGGTTAATAACTGAGTAGAGTTATAGTATAATAAGAGAATCCACACCAAGTGTTTAATAAAAACAGATTGTGCTAATTTACATCCTTATTTTGACCCTTAGATTGGCAAATCAAAAATCCATTGGCTCTATTCAAAAAGTTAGATTTAAACCTGCTGATTAATATTTCAGAGAAGGCTGAACTTTATGGATAGTTTATTCAGCTGTTAGCAAAATGGAAAAAGGAAGGCATTTTATAATGTCATGTTCAGATGGTAAAACTTGTTTTGCAAGACTTCTAAATAGTGCTATGAAGTTTAGGTTCCATAAAAGAAGCAACAACTATATTTTTCCTTTGGCAATATTATCTAACATACAGCATGAAGCTGGAAATTCATGGAATATGGACTATCTTTGAAATGTGTTATTATTTTGCAGTTGTGACTTAGTACAGGCAAACTAGTGACCACTACAGTTATTGGTTGTGTAAATGAATGATACCAAACTTTTAAAATCATGATGTGGTAATAAGTAGATCTATCTATCTATCTATCTATCTATCTATCTATCTATCTATCTATCTATCTATCTATCTATCCATCCATCCATCCATCCATCCATCCATCAACCCACACAGAGTACAAAATGATAATAAAAATATCCCTTTATTCAACTTTTAATTCCTCATATGTACATCTTAAGAAAATCTTCCTTTTCTGAACTTATGCATTTGATATTTGACAATGCTACAAAGCTAAAGCAATCTTCAATAGATCAGCTAGATACTATTTATGATTAGAAACAGTTATTATAGAATATAAGTTTAGTTCTGTTCTTTATATCAGAACTAGAAGGTCCAAAGCGATCATCATATTGTATCATAAATACTCCTGAATGGTATTGGAAGTAATCAAGCACTACAATAGATAGAAATTATTTATCTTTTATACTGATCCCTTGGATCATTGATCCCTTGTACCATATCTCATCTTCCAAGAGGTTGTACCTTTTTCTTTTAAATAAATAAATAATAAATACACAAAAAATCTGTAATGGCTCAGTAATGGCTCTGCTTCTATAATTTTGCTTCAACATCTTCAAAACACTCCTAAGGTCTCTGAAACAGAACAAATAATGCAGCAATGTGAGTCAGGGTACAGAAGTGTCTGCTAACCCAAAGCTGGTAGACAATTAGACCTTGGTCTAAATTGGAAAAGAATCCAGAAATTCAAAGCTTTAGCTTTGACATTGTGTAGCATGAAGACATTTACAAATGAAAAAGAGCAGTTGGCATTGTAGTTAAGATGGTGGAGTAGAAACTAGGAAGCTGTGTGGTACAGTTGTCCCTTAAGCATGAAAGCTGAATGGATGACTTTGAATCAATCACTCGTTCTCTGCCCAGCACAACTCACAGGGATGTTGTTGTGGGAAAAACAAGGGGAAATATCAATATATTTGCCATCTGAGTTTTGCAAACTCAGATTTTCTTAATAGTTGTGAGACTGTTTGTGGAGGCAATAGTTCAGCCATAGCAATTCAAACTTAATGTCTTATTGGATATATTTATTCAGCAATCTTTCTCCTTTCTCTCAGCCAACATGGCTATTATTAAGTCCACAAAGTTATACTCCTAGCAATCCTGAAAGAAACCAGCTTGAGCTATACATTTGTATACCTATGGTGGATCCTGCAAGTTTGCTTGACTCATTTATGGAGAAATGCCCCAGAGATAAGATCAGATTTTTAAGATCAGAAGTTCACTCATAAATTGCCCTCATTAGAGATTATCCTGCTTCATCAACAAGGTCAAGCTTTCTTCATTAGTCCTGCGAACAATTCATCTCTGGTTATGTTCTTTCTGACATCTTTCCGGGAAGGCAAGGCCCAGGGTTTGATAATTCAGTTCTTTTCTGCATTCTGCCCAGAAGCATATATTTCTTGATCAGCAAAAGAAAATGGCCCCTATAAATAGTTCTGTACTATATTGATTTCTTAGCATGGAGAGAAAAAGGTGCTACTGAAATGGCTTTATGTAGCAAGCAGGCATGAATACCAGGTTGTTTGGGTTGTGCTACTAGGGGAAGAATAATAAGAAATGCCATGATGCCCAGGAAGTACAGAGGAATATAAGGAGAGTGCTATTAAATATTTTCTTTGTGAATTCCTTTCATTCAGTTAGCTACCTTTATGCAATTGACTATGCTTTTTACAGGACGTTCCAGTGCACTCAGGGTCCTGATTTGTTGTGAATTTATATAGGACCCAGTGTGGGGGCTTTTCTTTAGAAATAATTCTGGTCAGCCCTTGACAAAATAAAGTAAGGACTATTTTTGGCATACATACCTGTATACCCAAAGCCCCAAAGCCCAGACTTGCTTTGAATAGTTGGGCAGCATAAACAGTTAATAAATAAATAATAACAGAGTTGTTTCATTTCTTACTATCTAATGTAGCACTTGTAGCATGCATACATTATTCAGCATTGTGACTCTGTTCTATAAATGTGTAATATAATGTATAATGTGATAGATAGATGATAGATAGATAGATAGATAGATGATAGATAGATAGATAGATAGATAGATAGATAGATAGATAGATAGATAGATGATAGATAGATAGATAGATAGATAGATAGATAGATAGATAGATAGATAGATACACACACACATACACACACACACACACACACACACATTCTGAATATCCACTGTGTGGGAAATGAAGCCAAAACAAGAGGTGATTTAAGTTTGGAAAATGTTGACACTACTCACTTGCATTCTCATTCAACATTCCCTATTCCTTCTCCTCTCTTTTTCTCTCTCTCTGTTTTATATACACATTCACACACTTAACAATTTGCAAGCTGTAGCTCTTTGTGGGTAGAAGATAGACATTTGCCATATAAGTGTTCTATTTTTATCCTTTATATATGAATATTGCACAATCACCCAAGTATACATATCACAATACCTTTATAGTCTCTTCTGAATCATTTGAGTGAGAAGCTGAATGGCCTGATCTGACAAACAGCCAGCCTCAGAAGCCAATAGTCAGTCCACTAGTTGCAGCAGAGATAGACAAAAGTAGATAAGAATACTCAGATAATGAGAGTCAAACCCTGAAAGGGTGTCTAGTCCCAATACACACTGGTAGCTCCAAAGAACAGATGAAAAGCAATCAGCATGGCCATTCAAGAAGCAAGTACATCAGGGCCCGTAATTGACTCATACCTGCCACTGGTGATACCTACAGTAGATGCCTATTTTCTCTCTAAATTGGACCTGCATTTCTGTTATTCTGGATTTTTTTTTACTCCATTTGAAGATTCTACGCTTGACAACTTTCATTAGCTGTGGAATTTTCTGGTATTTGAATTCTGGACTGAAACAGGTACATTTTCTTTTTCTACTGCTATCTTACCCTCTTTTTCCTGGTTGGTTCTCCACTTCCTAATAATTCCTCTTGTTTCTCATGGGTGTGACTCTACATGGGACTCCTGGTACTCTGGGTCTCTGAATTCTTTATTTAACTCAAATTGATACCACTGGTGCTGTGGCCTGACTGCAAGGCAAGATCTCGCCAACTTGTGTACAACTGGTCACCTGAGTATTCTACCTTCCTTCTTAATTATTTGAATTACAACTCCCTCGGGAAACCAACTGTAACTCTGCTATTATGGATCCTGTCTAAAACAGAACAAGTAGCCTAGGGACCTGTAATAAAGGAAGATCCTTTATCTGTGCTCTATTTTGGAGCTAGTGTATGTAAATGATCTTGCTTATTTGAACCAACTGTAAACAAAGGCCTATTTATGTATGCTGTGAACATATTCTTCATTTTTGACTTCAACTCCATACAGTAACAAGCTCTAGAGATTCATAATCCTTATACAATGCTACGAATGTTTATATGGAAATTTACCTAAGAGTGGTTAATGTGGCTTACTCCTAAGAAAGCATTTACAGAGTTGCCATCCTGATGAAGATTATTTCACACAAAAAAATAAAGAATCATGATACTTCTTTACATGGATAAAGTGTTACAATAATAACTGTTTTCCCATAGTTTTTTATGAATCTCTAGAGCATGGGTGTCAAACTCACCATGTCACGTGATGTGTTGCGATTTATCGCAACTTTTTTTGCATTGCCAGAGCTGGGGTGGGTGCGGCATCCATATGATGCAACCAGTCCTTGGGCCAGCAGTTTGACACCTCTGCTCTAGAGCTTGTTACTGTATGGAGTTGAACTCACAATGAAGAATATATTCACAGCATACATAAACAGGCCTTTGTTTATAGTTGGCTCAAACAAGCAAGATACTGTACAGCAGAAGACACAGAGATAGACATTTCATTTACTGATTTTGCCCTTTTCTTCAATAGGTGGCTATTATTGTGTTCAAAATAAAATTCAAATAAAAAATCATACTCATGTTGTGAGGTTGGCCGAAAAAGATCATTGGCAGTTCCTCCCTCCCATCCAGGACATAGCACAGAAGTGTTGCTTGAGCAGGCTCCGTAAGATTATCTGGGACACTACTCATCCTTTAACAATCTGTTTTTCTTGTTACCTTCTGGGAGGAGGCTTCATGGTATCCATAGCAGAACATCCAGATTCAGCCATAGTTTCATTCCATACAGCATTAAACTTGTGAACTCTCAAGCTTCCATCTTCCATTACATATTCAAGATGGACAGTGTTTAATATTTATTTGTGTATATGTAGGGCTATGGGTCTATACATATGTTGTATGTAGTATGTTTAGGTGTGTGTCATGGATGTGTTCACTTTGAGAGCGGGCAACTAAATTTCATTTTTGATGTGTGCCGTTGCGCCCACAGTAAAAAAATGACAATAAAGGTTATCTTATCTTACCTGCACACTTTTTTCACACAGACATTTTTAGGCCTCTTTCCTAATATGTGGATATTTTCTAACATGAATTTTTCAAATATAATATTTTTATTCGCTTATTTTTGTGAATTTTCAGTTAATGCATCTGGTGTCTATTTTTTATAATATAAATTTATTTATTATAATGTATAACTCTTGAGTCTTGAAAATAACACATTTCAGAATATTGTTGAATTCTGGTTTATATTCAGTAAGCATGAGCAGTGCACATTTGAATCAAATTATAAACTAAATTTATACCTAGTATGAAAAGCCAAGAACTGAGTTATACTGAGTCCAATTTTCTGCAGTCTCCTCCATCTTACTACAAAAGTTGAAAAAGAAACAAATGGAAACTGCATTCTAAGCCCTAATATTAGCATTTCAGAATTTTAAAATGCATGCTCAAAACTGCTTCTAAAAGCTCAGAATAGTTCATCACTTGTGATATGGCTTATCACTTTGCAACCTTCAGCCCTCCAAAGATGTTTAGTGTTCCCTTGGAGATCAAAACTTTGTGCAACCTTATATTACAGCTTAGTCCCCAGATATCTTCATTTTTTGACCTACCGATTGATGATGACCTGATTGTAACTTTCAGTATTTTCCAGACAAAATCTTATACTTTAACTCAAATTTAAAGCAAAAAAAATGGTTTGTTTGCAGTGTTCTCCTTTTCTATAAAATTCAGCTGTTTTTACATTGTGGAATTAAATAATAATGTACTAGATAAAATTGTTTATTTAAAGACTGTTCATTCATTTTACCTAGTTCCAATGTTCAAATGGTGATAAATAATAATCTGACCTATACCAGTATAAAACAACAAGAATGGAGGAAAACTATTTCATGTTAACATTATAAATTATTTCACAACCCAGACATTAACAAAAGTGGTGATCATTATGACTAGCCATATTATGACAAATATAAAAGTGAATATTTCTTACAGTAATAGACTATATGATGCACACAATGCACACAATGCACACACTCCTTTCATCGCGATCTAAAAACATTCTTATTCAAACAAGCCGGCCTGGCCTGATGGGGGATTGTTTTTTTTTTTAATTTTTTATTGTTGTTTTATTGGGGTTTTAATATTGTATTTACTGTTTTTAGTGGGCATATATTTAATCCTTTTTTAATTTTTGTAACTTTGTATTTTTATTCTTGCCCTGTTCACCGCCCTGAGTCCTTCGGGAGAAGGGCGGTATATAAATATTATTAAATAAAATAAATAAATAAATGTGAGGATGTTTAAAAATAGTATATTAACAGGAATTGGAAATAGACAACACTGGTAAGCAAGAAAAGAGCCTTATCAGCATAACAGACAGTTGTATGTTGCTTTACATCCTATGCTTTTATCAAATATATACTTAAATCTATTTGGTGGAGCAGTGGGCTAATGCCTCCTTAAGTAACACCAGCTGCCTGCAATTAGTGCAGGTTCTCATCCCACCAGGCTCAAAGGTTGACTCAAGCCTTCCATCCTTCCGAGGTAGGTAAAATGAGGACCCAGATTGTTGGGAGCAATAAGCTGACTTTGTAATAATGCCGCTTGGGGTGTGTGTGAAAGCCCTAATAAGCAGGCATATACATAGAATGAAGGTTACTGCTAAGCTTGTAAGCCGCCCTGATGCTTGGAACCCATTTCATGGCAATCTCTGATATATCATAGATCAAGTTATAATAATATAACATGTATTCGTAAACATATAACCTGAAGAGAAAACATGAGGAAAAGCCTATCTATTCTAATCTAGAGTACTGGCCATATTATGGATCTCGATAATCATGGGCATCCAAAGACCTAGAAAAAGCATCTGCAGACAAGAAACAACAATGTCACTAAAGTACAAAGATCACTACAAAAGCCTATTTTGTAGTTGTTGGCATCCACTGAAAATAAATTACTGTTCTTGAAATGATGCCAAAAAGATTTGCAAAATGAACCCTTGTAAAGAGAGGGCTTCTTCTTGAGAAGGATTATCAGCTTGGTTCTACATTATCTAGTTTTGCACATCTCAGAAATAATCACTTAAGCCTATTAGTTCATCAGCAGTGAAAATGATCCCTGGGGATATTCACATGGAAAACTGTAATGCCTAAAAATGGATACTGATAGTTGGCAAAGCTCCATCATGATCATTGAAAAATCTTTAGGTCATGCAAATGAGTTCCAGATATTTCTTTTACCACGAGACCACTCATTTCAGTTTTCTGGATGCCAATAACTACCATCTCATTCTACCTCCTTCCTGCTTTCCAGATGTATTGGGACTGTAGCACACTGACTATCGTGTTACATTTGGCAGAGATCAGATTGAAAGTCTAATGTAATTCAAGAGCAGAAGGAATGGGATCATTTAAAAGTTATTCCACGTAATTCACCCAATAAGAGGGGTCCAAATTCTCCAAGTGAAAAGTCTACCTATACAAAGCCGGATAAAAGAAATTTGAGAGGGGGGAAATTTTCTAGAAGAAGGCAGTGACAAAATCCTCTTTATTGCTGGCTAGAAATCACATGGGTCTATTCATATAGTTAACCCAAATCTCGTTTGACTTGAAGGAGTTTTACTTTTTGTGGGTGCTGAATATATACCACAATAGACTAATTGTCTTTCTGAGTTGATATACACATTTTTTTGCTAAATAAAATCTATCAAATACTTATTCATTGAATTCTATCATCTCTGACATCTCATTTTATTTTACTAACTCAATTAGTTTTATTCAGCAGCTTTAAAAAAAGAGAATATGATGCAGCTAAGGCTACCCTGACCTGTATCATTTATTTTCTTTGCTTTTCTGGAGCCCATTGAAGTAATAACAGTTCTAAAAGCAAGTAATTCACTGTTGGTAATGAGGCAATTACCAGGCCAGATGGTGAAAGAAAGGGGAGTTTGGATTAGATTGGGCTGGATTTGGCAGTCAAGCTGTTTCCAATTCTGTAGATAGAAACTTTTGCTTTGAAGGAGACAAAAATGGAAGTTTTCCAGACCCAATTCACAGAAAGTAGAAATTATTGAAAAGATTTTTTTAAAAAATGAAATATAGATAACCATGTAAGAAGAAGGCACTGGGTCATCATGAGCCAAACGCTCTCTGAAAATTGGCAGTCTTATGAAACTGAGGCAGAACAGAAGTCTTCCTGCCCTTGCTTCGATGTCATATAAAGTTTTACAAACACTAAGGAGCATAACCAGCAGCAGTACTAACCAGTAGTAACAGCAGCAGACTACTTAAGAACCACTATGATTGCAAGGAATACATATGCAGAAGATGGAAGTTATGCCAACTCCTAAATGCCTACTCCTTTTCTCCACGCCTTTGCTTGGAGTGTTTGTCATTTTTCATATATCTTTCTGGAATTCATATCATGAAAAATACATACATTGACCAACAAAACTCCCCATAACACCAGTGTTTTCATTTTTATGAGCCTGTTTTTTGAAATACCCACATTGATAGAAACGTGGAAATCATTCACAAAAAAGTATCTTACAGTACACAAGCACAGAGGAAGTGATTCCAAAAACTGTAAAGTATATGATGAATAGCCTTGCTGATTATACAGTTTCTGTGTTTCTAGCAAAACCAGGGATTGATCCTGGACATTCCTGGTATCCACAGAATATGCTTTTCTTCCTTGATGAGATGCTATTATAATATTTTAATAAATATAAGTAACAGAGGACATAATCATGAGATATAAAATTATATATCAAAAATATATAGCAGCAGGGGAAGGTTTCTTCCTGCATAGAAATTATTGCGACCCATTCCTTTCAATAAATCTAAATAACACAGCAAACAATCACCATTTGCATGATTCAGAACCAGCTTCCAATAAACAAAATGGAAAACCTTGTAGTAAAATCACAAGTCAAGGTCACATCATGTCTCACTTAGCAACCCGGGATGACTCATTTAACGATTGAATGGGAAGTGACATCATAGAATGTCACTGTGGTGACATTCAGAACCGTGGTGGCACAGTGGTTAGAATGCAGTTTTGTGGGCTAACTCTGCCAACTGCCAGCAGTTCGATCCTGACTGGCTCAAGGTTGAATAAGCCTTCCATCCTTCTGAAGTCATAAAATGAGAATCCAAATTGTTTAGGGAAATATGCTGACTCTTAGAGAGGGCTGTAAAGTACTATGAAGCGGTATATAAGTCTAAGTGCTATTGCTGTGATCATATTATATCTACCTGCTAAATAGTTGTTAAAAATTAAGCGCCATTCATTAAAAAAAACACCTCAAGACCAATGACAAACTTAATTCCGCATCATAAATGTGGTCAAGAGACAAAAATTCAAGTCTAGACATTAAAGAAATGTGCAACCAAAGCTCAAACTGGACACACAATAAGGTTCCCTTCTGTAATTGTAGTGAAATTGCTGCTATATCTGAGTATTTCTGCCATGATTTGCAAATGCAAGGTTTGCTGATGACCAAATAACTAGGCAATTTTGCCAGAGTTTCTTTGTTTTAATTATTTGTTTCAGTAATCACTGGCGTACCCTACAGGTAGGAGTCTATTCAATATTCACTCATTCAGTATTGCACCTTAGCACTGAGAAGCCATGAGAAGTTTTATGAGAGGATCAAATATCCAAGCCCTGAGGCAAAACAATTAAAAAAAACAAAACCCTTATACCAGTTTTTTTGAGTGGGATAGGAAAATGTGCCCAAATGTCAAATGCATCAAATCATTATATAATCTAGAAAGGAGTTTAACTTAGAAGGAAATGCAATAATTGAGGCAACTTCCTTCACTTTTTCTGATATCAGTTGTGTTGTCTGATATTCTTTTTATGTCCCTGGGATACAACAGCCAATATTTCAAAATTTTTGTAACATGGATTCTATAGATCAAACTTCCCAGTGTGGCCTAGAAAGCTCAAGCAGGTGGTGGTGGTGGGGGGGGGGAAATGTAGCAATTGAGCGTTGAATGAATGACATTTTGCCTATGCTTTGCTTTCTCTCATTTTCCAACATTTGATCTAATCTTAAAAATAGATACTAGATCTCTCGTCTATAAGAACAGAGAATATATTTCTGTATAAAGAAAAGAAATGCACCTACATAACAGAAAGAGTTCAGGTACAAGACTTGGTGGTGAAAAGAGCAATGCTGGAAAGGAGCCCCATTCAAAGATTATTTTGGTATTTGAAATGACGGCTGAACACATTTGATTTAAGACAGCAAGATTAATCGGTTTAAAAATAATTCCAAGTGTTAATTCAATATTGTGGATTTCTAATGCAGTCCTATTTACTGGGCCACTGATTTTAATAAAGGGAAGAAATGAGAAATAAATAATAATAATAATACCTGCAGGGTATTGAAGAAGGGTGATGATCAAATTAATAGCTTGCCCTCAGAGGTCTCAGCTTCTTCAAAGGGTCTTGTTCATCAGTCTCAGTTCACTTCTCATACCAAGTACAGATAGTTTGAAAAAATGGTGTTTTGATTAGGCAAAGCTTGGATTTCTAAGGTTTGTGTATCAACTTTCCCAACCAATAATTTCTTTTTTTTCTCTACGGTTGTGGAAATCAAATGCCATTAGATCTCTGGTGCATCTTTTATTTTTTTTTATTTTTATTTTAATTCCATTTATATCCCGCCCTTCTCCGAAGACTCAGGGCGGCTTACAAGCTTAGCAGTAGCCTTCATTCTATGTATATGCCTGCTTATTAGGGCTTTCGCCCCCCCCCCAAGCGACATTATTACAAAGTCAGTTTATTGCCCCCAACAATCTGGGTCCTCATTTTACCTACCTCGGAAGGATGGAAGGCTGAGTCAACCTTGAGCCTGGTGGGATGCGAACCTGCACTAATTGCAGGCAGCTGGTGTTACTTAAGGAGGCATTAGCCCACTGCTCCACCAAGGCTCAATGAGTGATGCACTCACTTGTATCAAGAAAAACTGGATGGTTCCTAAAAGATATATTACCACAGCGACATTCTTTCCCTCTTTGACACACAAGGACATGCATACACATTCTGTAGAGGCATATAATCGCACATTATTCATTCAGCTATACACCAAGTGACACACAATCCAAACCTTCCAGCTCCTCGAGCCTAGAGCTAAACACATCTGATTATTTGTGGTAGCACTAAGAGGGAGGTCAACATGGTAGCCCCCCTGGATTTTTCTATCATTCTTTGAGATGATAATAAAATTTTTGTGTACTAAGGATATAAAAATACTGGTACAAAATAAAACGAAAAGATTGGTCCATAACATCAGCATTGCCATTGTTTCATGATGCATTTCCAGGAGTCCCATTATCCTTAATATTTTTAATTGATAATTTTTAATGATCTCTCCTTATGCTTTGGATAGTAGAGAGGACAAAAAGATTTTTGCAAATGAAAAAAAATATTTACTGTGGCTTTGTAGCATCTTTCTAATTTTCTTTCCCTTAGCTTCTATTATGCCTCTCAATTTCACACTAATCCTTGAGGCACAACACTTTTTGAGCTAAAACTCACTCTTGCTCATATCAAAGTTTTGCTCATATCAAAGTTGGGGCAGCGGTAGCAAATAAGAAGACTGAAGATTGCTGATTTGCATTGCAGATGCATCTTTCAAGTATATAATACAATTTACCTGGTTAACACTCTGTTAACTGTCTGGTTTGGCACAGCAACCGAACAAGACAGACACAGACTTCAATGGATAGTTAGGACTGCAGAAAAAACAAATGCAACCAGCCTGTCTTCCATTGAGGACCTATATACTGCATGAGCAAGAAGAGGGCTGTGAAAATATTTACAAATTCCACACATCCTGGACATAATCAGTTTCAACTTCTTCCCTCAAGTTGACATGCTACAGGGCATTGCACACCAAAACAGCTATATGCAAGGACAACCCCCCCCCCCAGCCAGCATATCATCACTCTGCTAAACAACTAATTCCCACAACACTGTCTATACCCTAGAATGTCAAACCATCTAATAGGGCTGTATTACTATTATCCTTCTCATCTTTCCTATTTCCTAGCTTCTTATGACTATAACTTTGTTGTATGGGATAAATTCCTTGTGTGTCCAATCACACTTGGCCAACAAAGAATTCTATTCTGTTCTGTTCTGTTCTGTTCTGTTCTATTCTATTCCACAGTGTCCCACAATATTCTTTGTCTGATGACTTTTTAAAAAAATTCCTAAACAGATTACGATTTCTTGATATGGTTCTGAGGACTGGAGAAGAATTGTATGATCGTATGAACAATTATTATTCATAATGATTATATTAATAATAATATAATTGTATCAAAATTACCTGTTTGAAATCCACCTCAAATTGGACCCCACAAAACAGGCATCTTATGTGCTCTTGATAAAAACAGAGAACTGTGGAAGGGTGAATTTAGTATATTTAGTCCTAAATCTTTATATCTTAATGTGCATGAAAGGTGAGAAATATACTATTAGTTACAAAGAACATACTGTATTTGTATCATAGTTCTAAATAGCCTCCTGCATAAGTATAACTCAAACCATCCCATCATACTATTATTTTACTATGAACAATTATTTAGTTCTTCTCTTCTTTAGATTGCTTCTGGGTGAGATCATTCGTGGTTTTGGAGTTGGGTATCATCAGTATGCTGATGATACCCAACTTTTCATTTCGACCCCAAACCACCCCAGTGATGCCCTCAACGTGATGTCCTGGTGTCTGGAGGCGGTCCGGGTCTGGATGGGGAGGAACAGGCTTCGACTCAACCCTGACAAGACTGAGTGGCTGTGCGTACCGGCATCTCAGAATATTCAGGATATCCCACCCCTTACTATGGGGGGTGAGTCATTACCTCCTGTAGATAGGGCTCGCAACTTGGGAGTCCTCCTAGATTCACAACTCTCCTTAGAAGACCATATTGTAGCTGTGACTAGGGGGGCCTTCGCCCAGGTTCGCCTGGTGCGCCAGTTGCGGCCCTATCTAGACCGGGATGCCTTACGTACGGTCACTCATTTATTTATTTTAATAATATTTTATTTAATAATATTTCTATACTGCCCTTCTCCCTGAGGACTCAGGGCGGTTCACAGGGCAAAAGTAGAATACAAAATACAAACATTAAAAAGAAATTAAATGATTGCCCAAGTTTAAAACAATTGATATACAATTATAAAACCCCAAAGATAAAATTAAGAATACAAAAAATAAAAAACCCCACCAATCCCCATCAGGCTAGGCCGGCTTGTACAAACAAAAATGTCTTGAGATCGCGACGAAAGGAGCGAAGATCGGTAACTGATTCCACAGCTCCGGAGCGCCCACAGAGAAGGATCTCCCCCTGGGGGCCACCAATCGACATTCTCTGATCGGTGGCACCCTGAGGAGGTCCTCTCTGTGGGAACGCACAGGGCGCAGGGAGATTGATGCCGGCAGCAGATGTTCCCTGAGGTACTCCGGCCCCATGCCATGGAGGGCTTTGAACACCATTACTAGTACCTTGAATCTCACCCGGAAGGCAACTGGTAACCAATGCAGCTCATGGAGCAAAGGTGTAACGTGGGAGTATTGGGAGACTCCCAACACAACTCTCGCGGCTGCATTCTGTACCAGTTGGAGCTTCCGGGTGGTCCTCAAGGGCAGCCCCATGTAGAGAGCATTGCAGTAGTCCAGACGAGAGGCCACGAGCGCATGAGTGACCGTGCATAAATCATCCCGGCTTAGATAGGGCCGCAACTGGCGCACCAGGCGAACCTGGGCAAAAGCCCCCCTAGTCACAGCTCCTATATGGTCTTCCAAGGTGAGCCGTGAATCTAGGAGGACTCCCAAGTTGCGAGCCCTATCTACGGGGGGTAATAGTTCACCCCCCATAGCAAGAGGTGGAATGTCCGAATAAACCCGGGATGAAGGTATGCAAAGCCACTCAGTCTTGTCGGGGTTGAGTTGAAGTCTGTTCCTCCCCATCCAGACCCGAACCGCATCCAGGCAACGGGACATCACGTTGAGGGCATCACTGGGGTGGTTTGGGGTCGAAAGGAAAAGTTGGGTATCATCAGCATACTGATGATACCCAACTCCAAAACCACGAATGATCTCACCCAGCGGTTTCATGTAGATGTTGAACAGGAGAGGCGAGAGGACCGAACCCTGAGGAACTCCACAAACGAGAGACCTCGCGGTCGACCTCTGCCCTCCTGCCAACACTGACTGCGAACGTCCCTGGAGATAGGAGGAGAACCACTGTAAGACCGTGCCTCCCACTCCCAATCCCCTGAGACGCCACAGCAAGATACCATGGTCGATGGTATCGAAAGACGCTGAGAGGTCTAATAGGACTAGAACAGAGGAATGTCCCCTGTCCCGAGCCCTCCAGAGATCATTCACCAGCGCGACCAGTGCCGTCTCCGTGCTGTGCCCGGGCCTGAAACCCGATTGGTACGGGTCTAGATAATCCGCTTCATCCAGGACCAGAGGGAGCTGATGTGTCACCACACTCTCAACAACCTTCCCAAGAAAGCGAAGGTTGGAGACAGGACGGAAGTTATTCAATACAGCTGGGTCCAAGGCAGGCTTCTTGAGGAGGGGCCTCACCACCGCCTCTTTCAAGACGGCGGGGAAGCTACCCTCGTTCAAAGAAGCCGATATAACTGCCTGGAACCAGCTGCGTGTCCTCTCCCGGGCTGCATAAACCAGCCAGGAAGGGCACGGGTCCAATAAACATGTGGTGGTGCTCAGCCTCCCCATGATCTCATGCGCTCGTGACCTCTCGTCTTGATTACTGCAACGCTCTCTACATGGGGCTACCCTTGAAGACCACTCGGAGGCTCCAACTGGTACAGAATGCAGCCGCGAGAGTTGTACTGGGAGTTTCCCGATACTCCCATGTCACACCTTTGCTCCGCGAGCTGCATTGGCTACCAGTTGTCTTCCGGGTGAGGTTCAAGGTGTTGGTAATGATCTACAAAGCCCTTCATGGCATGGGTCCGGAATACCTTGGGGAGCACCTGCAGCCGGCGTCAACTTCCCTCCGCCCAGTACGCTCCCACAGAGAGGGCCTCCTCAGGGTGCCACCGGTCAAAGAATGCCGACTGGTGGCCCCCAGGGGGAGGGCGTTCTCTGTGGGTGCACCGGATTTATGGAACCATCTTCCGGTTGAGCTCCGGATGGCGCCCGATCTCCGCTCCTTCCGGCGCGATCTTAAAACCCATCTCTTTAAACAAGCTGGCCTGGCCTGATGGGACAGGGTGGGATTTTTATAAATGAACTTTAATTTTAAATTTGTATTAATTTTATGGGCATTGTTTAATCATGTTTTAATAATTTTAATTTTTGTATCTAGTTTTTATGTATTGCCCTGTTCACCGCCCTGAGTCCCCTGGGAGAAGGGCGGTATATAAATTAAATTAATAATAATAAATAATAATAAAATACTCTCCTACACACACACTACAAATCTCCCAATACTTATGATATAACTCTTTAGATGTATGAGTCAGTGAAAGCTTTCTTGTTCCTCCACATGTCCTTCTTCGTCATCAGCAGGAAAGTGAGGCCCTTAGGTATATTTGGTGGGGTTTTTTAACAGTTAATCATAAAAATTGAGCCTTGGCTTATTGACAGGAAAGTCATGATAAATAACCTTGGCCTCAGTGATGAATTTCACTATCAGAAAATAAATCTAGTGGAAAAGAAAATTTACCTCTCATTCTCACTCTCAGCAATTGGCAGCTGGGATTTATTTTCTTAACTCTAAGCATTTACAATTCCTGGTGCTCACTTTCACAATTACCTGCCTTACTTGCTGTCACAAATTCTGGTCTGCTTATTCAATGAACAAAATCGGACCTTAACTTCATAGTAAAAACCATGCAATGATTTTACTTTCCCAGATATTTTTGTCCTTCACTTGCCTATAAAAAGCAAAGCAATGTGTGCAGCCTATGTCCTTTGGTCAAAGTCAAACAAAAATGTTTGTGAATTCAGACTGTGAAACAAACCACTTCCGTACTCCAGAAGGTTTTGATTGCACTTAAGTAGCAGAACTCTCCCAAATTATGTAAGACAGCTCTGGTATTCCATAAATCTATTCAGTCAAACATACGCTTCAATTTTGGATCGCCTATTTTTTTTCTTCATTAGCAATTCACAGTTGGTCCATTTTTAATCTGTGCTCATGCATCATATTAAGGTTTAATGTGACTTATGTATCAGCTCTTACTCACCCTTGGCTGATTTTTTTTTAAGGGGGGAACCACTGAGTTGGTTAGATTTGGTTAGTATTTGAAAGCAAGTTGATCAAAAATTGCCAGAGCTGTTTGCTAGGATGAGAGGATAAGGGGAGTGGGGAGTGGGAAAACACCATGGAACAATGAAATGACAAACTATTTCAATTTCACATACTGCAGCTTCACCACTGTTTCTTTTCTTTTCTTTTGTCCAAATCTATATTAACAGTGCAGATATGAGCTCCGCGAACAGCACAAAGGGAGGGGGAGGAGTGTAGGGGAGTTCCTAACGCAAATGTTCTTGTACATGATGCTTGGTTTCTAGATTTAATATGCCTTGTTTGAAAAATGTATCTAATACTATCCTTATTTAGGTCTTCATTTAAGGAGAGTAGAAAATAACTTGGAGACATTTACTTTGAGTAAAATATCATCCGGTATTAAGGAATACTTAAGTAATATGACAGATAAAATCTCCAGAGGTATTTGCTTATCAGTGCTGCAAATGCAGCCAACTGCCACAATAAGTGGACAGGTTTTCTGCATGCAAGAAAGGGGTCTCTCTTTTTTTTTGCATGCAGCACACTGCTAGAAAATCATAATGGTTTTAACAGTAGACAATATAATTTCAACTTTAGAAAAAACAGGAAGTAGAAAAAAGAACTATAAAAACATCCATCCATCCATCCATCCATCCATCCATCCATCCATCGTTTTCCTGATAGTATTTTCCTTGATTGATGTGATTGAGTTGGGGTCAACTCTTAGTGATCACAGATTTTCTCCAGGATGATCTTTCCACAGCCTGGTCCTTCATTTCTTCCAACTGTGCTACAATTGACTTTATCGAGCTGCTGGTCACCCTCTTCTCTTCTCTTTCCTTTCAAGTATTTCCATTATTATATTATATATATCTATAGAAACTAAACTATTTCATTCCATACCTTCTGTAGCTGAAAAAAGTGTGGAGGGAGCAATGCTGAGCATCCAGGAAATGTTAGAAAATGGAATAAAAATGCTTTTTTTTAAAAAAAAAAAGGGGGGAGTCTTAATAGATAACAGTTATTTATTTTTCTTCTACTAATCATTTCTTCTCCATGAATCTACCAAAAAAAAAGAGTTTGAAATTTCATGTCTTGCTGGAAGGCTTGAGCACAGAGGCCAATTACTTAAGAACACAAAACAAGCACTTATGGATCTGACCAAAGGCCTTTTCTAGTCTAGTACTCAGTGCTCAAAATGGCTAATATATCAATAGGAAACTTACAGGCAGGAGATTCATATAAAAATACCCTCTAAATACAACTGCTGCAGTAGACAGGGGCACATTTCTGATAATAGACATAATAATTAGCTATCATGTCAAATGTATTTTTAAAGTATGTATATAAACCTTTATTGTCAAAGTACAACATGTGTACATTGAGATTAGCTGAGCATCCCCCCGTGCTCTCTCCCCCCAACACACAGTGACAACAAACCCTCCATCCTACCACACCAGGTGAACCAACTACACCACACACCGGCCTCCCAAGTCAATTTTGCATAAATTCACAGAGATTATATCCCATTCAAAAGCCTAACAGCCCACGGATAAAAGCTATTTTTCAGCCTGTTGGTACAGCTGGCTATACTCCTATATCTCCTACTCTTCCAAGGCAACGAGCCCTGGAGATGTCATCCAGTGGTGTCAGGGGACAGCCCACAATGTCTTGTGCTGTGCTCACTACCCTCTGTAATACTTTCCTGTCCGCGGCTGTCAGACCAGCATACCAAACCACAATACCATACGAGAGGATGCTCTCTATAGTAGACCGGTAAAAGAGGGTCATTAGCCATTGTTCTACCCTGTTCTTCTGCAAGACCCTAAGAAAGTGAAGCCTCTGTTGGGCCTTGATGGCCTTAAACCTGGAGTATAATGAATGAATAAAAAATCTACTGAATCTATGAATTTATAAATTAAAAACATTGTATGATCTCTGAAGAAAACCTTCTTTCCACCTCTTCTAATGATCAGTCATTCAGCATGGACATACAGTATTTTCAGCACTCTACCTTATCTCTTTAGACCTTCAACAGCATTTTTTAAGGGCCCATCACAGGTATACATCAACAAAACTAAACCATTTTGCTTTTTATTTGGGAATACTTTTCCACTGAGTCTCTATGCTTTATCTAAGACAGTGTTTCTTAATCTGAGCACTTTCAGATATGTAGATCAACTCCCAGAAATCCACAGCCAGCACGGTGGCTCCTGAGAATTCTGGAGGCTAAAGTCCTGACATCTGGCAGTTGGGAAATACTGGTTTAGGAGGAAGCTTTTGACCCAGATACTTTTAAATATATTATGCTGATAATTTATACGGATTTAATTGGTATGTTATTTACATCTCTGCATTAGGCAATATGGTGACTGGAATAGGACAGCAGCCCTGGAGAAAATCCAAATGTCACTCCATTAAACACAGAGCTAGACATTACCCTTATAGGTATTATTAAGTTACCCAAGGTAACTTAATAATACCTTGACAGCCCTTCATGGTTTGCTTCTTGATATCTTTCAGGCTTTTTTCTCCTCCTCTCCTAGTTCCATGGGGATTCTATATTTATATTCCAATACATTTTCAGCACAATATCAACAAACACCTTTTATGAGTCCATTATTGTATGAACTAACGTATCTCCAGGATAGACTATCTGCTGGCAAACTAGGAAGGGTGAATTGGAAATATGTCAAACAATCATTTCATGCTTGGGAGATACTCCTTCAAATCTAAGAATGACTCCCATTTGGAATCAGCTACTTTCTTCCAGTTATAATAAGCCAAAATACAATGTTACATACATTTCAACATAATATATAAAACTTGACTATTATCTCTTAAGTAAAGAAACCTAATCTAATCTCTGAAGGTCACTTGAGAAAGTTGAAAAAGAAGAAATGCATTACTGGATTGCTGAAAACATATGTTGTTGTTGTTGTTGTTTTTTAAAAAAACACCTCAATCCATTCTTTAAGCATTTCTAGCTGGCAGTGGTTTATGGGTTGGATTAGGGTTAGGGCAGTGCTCTGACAAGTCAGCACCCAATACATCTAAAACTTTGTTAGGTCACATTGATAGAGGAATTACAAGGCAGCAGAGACATTATATTCCTTTTTTTCTGATCCAGGAGATAAAAAGTATTGAACAAATTCTTCCACAAAATAAAAAAAAATTACACCAATTGCAGAACTAACATAAACTCTGTCCTACTCCTCCTATGTGCTTCATACCTGGGAATGAATAAATCCTTGAGAGGATTTTAGGTTTTTGGCTTACCACATTTTCCCCATCTTCTGTTCTATATCCACCCACTGTTTTGATATTCCATCATCAGAGAATGAAATAGTGCAGACATTTCTATAGAGACTGAAATGACGCAATTTAAAGTCAGATGTCCTTCTTCAAAGAATTCTAAGAGTTCATTTGCCAGCTTTTTCCATAACAGCACTCAAATTATGGAATTCCATTGGAATAAACTTCAAAGTGCTTTTTTGAACACTTTTAGATGAAAAATAGAAATATATTTAGAAATCAGTTACTCACTACCTAGCCAGTGAGATGGTGTCACTGCAGCAAATTTAATCAATTAAAAATACTCCAACTTAATCATTTTAAATTTAGGTTTACATATTAGTTTAGTTTAGTTTAGTTTATTAAATTTTTATACCGCCCTTCTCCCGAGGGACGCAGGGCGGTGAACAGGGCATATGATAAAAATACAAAACTACAAAAGTTAAAATAGAATTAAATTAATGCCCAAGATAAAACTATAAAATATACAAATATTTAAAACCCAAATTAACTCCCCATCAGGCCAGGCCAGCTTGTTCAAACAGGTGGGTCTTTAACCCGCATCGGAAGGAGCGGAGATCCGGTGCCATCCGGAGCTCCACCGGCAGTTGATTCCACAAAGCCGGGGCGCCCACAGAGAAGGCCCTCCCCCTGGGGGCCACCAGCCGGCATTCTCTGACTGGAGGCACCCTGAGGAGGCCCTCTCTGTGGGAACGCACAGGGCGGAGGGGAGCTGACGCCGGCAGCAGGTGGTCCCCGAGGTATTCCGGACCCATGCCATGTAGGGACTTAAAAACCATCACTAAGACCTTGAACCTCACCCGGAAGACAACTGGTAACCAATGTAGCTCGTGGAGCAAAGGTGTAACCTGGGAGTACCGGGAAACTCCCAAGACAACTCTCGCGGCCGCATTCTGTACCAGTTGGAGCCTCCGAGTGGTCTTCAAGGGAAGCCCCATGTAGAGAGCATTACAGTAGTCAAGGCGAGAGGTCACGAGCGCATGAGTGACCGTACACAGGGCATCCCGGTCCAGATAGGGCCGCAACTGGCGCACCAGGCGAACCTGGACGAAAGCCCCCCTAGTCACAGCTGCTACATGATCTTCCAAAGTAAGTCGTGAATCTAGGAGGACTCCCAAGTTGCGAGCCCTATCCACGGGGGGTAACAGCTCACCCCCCATAGAAAGAGATGGAACATTTTGAATGTCCCGGGATGCCGGAATGTACAGCCACTCAGTCTTGTCCGGGTTGAGTTGAAGTCTGTTCCTCCCCATCCAGACCCGAACCGCCTCCAGGCAACGGGACATCACAGCGAGGGCATCACTGGGGTGGTTTGGGGTAGAAATAAAAAGTTGGGTATCATCAGCATATTGATGATACCCAACTCCAAAACCACGAATGATCTCACCCAGCGGTTTCATGTAGATGTTGAACAGGAGAGGCGAGAGAACCGACCCCTGAGGAACTCCACAAACGAGAGACCTAGGGGCCGATCTCTGCCCCCCTGCCAACACCGACTGCGAACGTCCCAGGAGATAGGAGGAGAACCACCGAAGAACTGTGCCTCCCACTCCCAATCCCCTGAGACGCCGCAGCAGGATACCATGGTCGATGGTATCGAAAGCCGCTGAGAGGTCTAATAGGACTAGGACAGAGGAACATCCCCTATCCCGAGCCCTGCTCAGCCTGGGATTGACACTTTATTTTAAATGTGTTATTTTATTGTTGTTTTATTAAATCTCAAAATGTGCATAAAATTGCTTTCATTAAAAAAATATGAATACTGATATGAGTATGTTTCTTCCTAGAATATCCATTTCAAATGTCATTTCCCTATTTCAAGCAGTAATTATCTTACCTAGCATGGCAATGAACTGCTGGGAAGAAGACCAAGGTCTTAGAACATCAAGATCCAATTGAGTACCTCTGTTTCATCATCTGCCTTCTATTTCATGTTTTCTTTCTGTCCATCTCACACTTTAGACTTTACTAGATGTGTAGATTACAGCATTATCCAATGAGTGGACAAACTTTAGTTTTAATATTATTTTTTTTATTTTAATTTAATTAAGGGCATATTTTTTTTGCCATCCAAACAGCAAGATTTTATCACAGGGAATTAAAACTGATCTTCCGGGAGTGGAAAACCATTAGAATATTGGACTATTCCTTCAACACTTTTATTTGTTCTTGTTTCTTTTTGAGGTGGGCGAAATAGTCTAATAAGCATCACTGCCAACTTTCAGAAAATGTTCTTGAACTTTGGTCCTTTTGTAGTCATCTGTGCAGTGCAGCAAATCTCCATGGTTTGAAAATAATCTGATGCTTGCATTTTAATGGCAGATGTGTATATGCACCCAATCAATTTACGGAAAGATATTTATCTCTTCTTGCTCATTCTGTGGTGCTCTGGTGTTCATTTGCTTCAATGAAGCTTCCATAAAACTGGTTCCAGGATAGAGCACCTGCTGAAAGATCTGAAAAAATGCCAAATAATCTTCCTTGCTGGACAAGGTGACTATTTTCCTATTGCAGATTCCAGATGGGAGGTTCTGCTTTTCATGGTTGGTTGTACCTTCTCTGCTTCCCAAAGAATACAAATAGAGGGGAACAGTTCTATATGTTTAATAAGAAGAGCAAAGTCTTCTTTGACAGACCAGAATTAAAGGGAAAATATGCTGAAGTTTTAGAGCAAGAATAATTGGCAGAGATAGATGAATCTGTTTCAGTTGTTACAACTTTTGATCTCTTTGGTGCACAAATTTATTCTGTCCTACTTCTGCATCAATTTCCAACTTCATGTATGTGTAAAAAGACATTAAAATGCATAGTTTTTAATAACTTCTCAATGCACAGATTTTGATGCACATTTCTACCAAATATACATTTTCATACATTTCTCCTTAGAATGCAACTGAATATGCATTTGAATGCAAAATTAAATGTATGCATATTATGCATGTGAATACAAACCTATAGATCCACAGGCTAAAAATATATATTGCCTAACTATTGTTTTTCAGATCCTTGGTATCATTCAATTATGGCAAATTTTGCTATTCATAAAGTGCTGGGAAAAACACAATCTTGTGGTAAACTTGCAGTAATGTAACTTTCTCTCCAACTAGAACTCCAGGTAGGTACCCCAAAATTCCTAGGTAGTTTTGTTAGATTTATGTACAGTATGTGCATCCTAAAAGTATTCTGTGTATACCCCTTTCTTTCCAAGCATTTTCTCCAGTCTAATGGAACTCTATTTGCACTTGTACACATGCTTTTCAACATGCTTTTTCCCCTTCTCAAACTGCATTAAAAGGTTACACTTTAGGCTTTGGCACTCTGCTATATTTCAATGTGCAGATTTCAGCAGTGCAAATTGGTCAGGTTTATTTTGAAATATAAGTCAACCATTTTGTTTGTTTGTGTCTAAATACTTATGACTAATCTAATACTTCATGTTCTTCTGGAACCACTTGCATTATCCATGTTTAAATATTGACAGACAAATATTGACTCACACATCTTTCTATAAATAGCTTGCATTTTTCATATAATTCTTTTATTTTTCATGTGGCACGACTGTGTTGAACGTTTCCTTCATTCATGACCACCACTGTTGTGCATAGTGCTTTGCAGTACGGTACAACTCAATTTTTTAAAAACCCTAAATATGGACCTCTTTTTTAAAAGTGAAAAGGCTAACAAAAGGACAAGAAAGAAGGGAGAAGGTATAAACAGTCTTTGTACAAGTACTATGAGTGAGCTGCCTTCACCCAAAGATAGCCTCAAAGTTCGGTCGCTAGAGCAGAATACTTCGAACTAGCTACTCACGTGAAGGTTGATGTTTTAAGTCAGGGATAAAGAGCATATGGTATGAACAGTGGATAAACTGCCTCAGGTTGTAAGACTTATTTAAACCTGCCTTCAGACACCAAATAGGCTGGAGCTTCCAATGATTTTTGAAGAATTTCTAGTTATATAAATATATAATTTATGTAGCTTTAACAGGAACATTAATACTAAGCAGAATTAATATTGTTTCTTAAGCAATCAAGTTCAGACAATTTCTTAAACACACAGACTTGTCAATCAGAACATTTGTGGATCGTATTTATTTATTTTATTCAATTTCGTATGTGGCCTGGCTGCAACCAACTCTGGGAGATTCACAGAGTAACTTTGTATGGGATAGCTGGTCTTTATTACCCCAAGAAACTACTTTATCCTTCCCAAAATCTAGGACAAAAGAAGCAAGAAAACACACCCTATCTCTTCCTCTCCAGTGAACATCCAAGTAACAATTCTCTCCTGAGGAGTCAAGTAATGAATCCCTATTTTAATTGAAGCTGTTGCTGTTTCTGTAAATGTGAGTCTTTCAAATGGGCTTTCTTTCCTCCCTCCTCTCTCTTTCCCTAGGTGAAGCTGCGGAGAAAAGCTTTTAGAGCAGTCAGTGAGCATAATGAACTTCAATTTCCATCCAACAAGAGCAAAATTACAAACATGTACTTCACTTCCAATTAATTAATTTGTTTACACAACTTCTTTCCTTTGTTTTACTTTCATCATGCCTCCTCTCACCCTCCCCCATTTTTCTTATATTCATTCATGCTTCCTAAATCCCCAAGGAAAAGAATTAATTTTCAATGTTCCTTCTTTTTCTAAGGTGGAGAAGCTAATTTTTCAAAAAAGGAAATTACCTAAGATTCCATAGCAAAGAGTGGGAGAATCCAACTTATAAATTAAATTTGGACTTCATGCAAGAGTTTGCATGAATTGCAAATCAGCAATTCATGTTGGTATGTAGAGAGTTCCTGGTTCTCCAAGCATCTCAGATAAAGTTACAAAAATTCCTGGCTGAAATCTTAGAAAGCCATTGCTAAGCAACACTGACAATTAGAGGCCTTTTTTCTCCTGTCAAGGTGCTTTTACTACAGTTCTTATTATTTGATTTCTGAGGGCCACAGAGCCATGACACTGTTACTAGCACTGATAAAATCCAATTTTGGGCCCTTTTGGTTTATAGGATATTTTGGTGAGAGAAGAATTATAGAAAAGCGATTCATTAAGTTTCCCAGGTGCTTAACAAATTTTTGTTTAAATTTAAATTGTTCCAAAAGACAAGGAAGAGGAAAAAAACATACTAAATATTATCATTTTGCTACTAAATTTTGACAGTGCACTCCTAACTGGTGAACTTCAGACTGCTTAGCTTAGCTTAGCTTAGCTTAGGCTGATTAGCATTCTACTGCTTAGAACATTCCTGTGTCAACAGAGTGCCACATGTGAGAGTGGAGGTTCATTCTTTGATTGTCAGATTCTGAGTAAATAAAATATACATATGGAACTTTGCAATAATAGCAAATATCCATAGCTAGGATGAGGATGAAGTACATTCTCCAAGCTTGTGGATTGGTTTCCAAATGTTTTGTTTCCAGGCTAGGTAACATCTTCAGTGGAATTTAGGGAATGTCAGTGTTGGTGTTCTTCTGCTTAAAAGGGCTTTGTGTGGTCAGTAAGTCTTGTGATGAAGCACTGACCCTCAACCAACCCATGCAACCTCCCCCAACCAGCACTTCACCTCCCAATGACCCTCACCTGATGTGACCCTCCCATCTCACAAGACCTACTGACCACAGAAAGCCCTTATAAGCAGAAGAACACCAACAATGACATTCCCTAAATTCCGCTGAAGATGTTACCTAACCAGTCAATGAAATATTCAGAAACCAGTCCACAAGCTTGGAGAATGTACCTCCATCCTCATCCTAGCTATGGATATTTGCCACTATCACAATGTTTCATATGTATATTTTATTTATCCAGAATCTGACTTGCAGACTATAGCCACTAACCCCAGATTGTTGCCAAATAACTGTATTGGTCTTACCATCCCATTACTGTATAACATTTCATTAGCATTATCCTGTGAATAGAAGCCATAAGTTGCCCCTGTGCCGAAGGGAAATTAGAGGCCACATCATACTGGATGATGTACCCTTGAGTAGTTAGTTGCTCTCAGTTGATCAAAAAAAATCCAGTCATTTGCCATTTAAACTTCTCTCACATTTACTTCACCTATAATCCTGTGGGAATCAATACTATTTAAGCAAAACACTGGGAACACAGGCTGAGGTGCCTATACTAATGTGAATTCAATTTGAAATTCTCAGGAGAATATGCAAATTAAGTTAACAATATGTTAATATTGTAACTGGTTCACGCGTTTATTAAAGGAATAGTTTACTTCAAGTCTTACATGTAGCTGTCCTCTATACAGTGATTTGTTTTTCTCTCCTTCAAATAAGCATGCAGCACAAATTTTAAATAGAGAGTGGAATAGAATTAGATCCAATTCATCTAATCTGCATTGGTGATGCTTTGGGCTAAGTATCTGATAATATAAGTAGACCTCAACTTGCAATCATTCGTTTAGTGACTGTATGAAGTTACAATGGCACTGGGAAAAAGTGACTTATAACCATTTTTCACAATTATGACCATTGCAGCATCCCCATGGTCATGTGATCAAAATTTGGACACTGAGAATGGGTTCATATTTATGATTGTTACAGAGTTGTGGGATCATGCAACCTTATGACAAGCAAAGACAATGGGGAAGCCAGATTCACTTAACAACTGTGTTACTAATTTAACAATAGTAGTGATTCACTTAACCACTGTGGCAAGAAAATGGGGCAAAACTCACTTAATAACTGTCTTGTTTAACAATAGAAATTTTGGGCTCAATTGTGGTCATCAATTGAGGACTAGCAGTATGTAGGTAAAAGTGGTATTTTAATCACTCTCGCCACAAGTTTGTGAATCGGTTTTAATGAAGTCTGTATTAAAAATATTAAATTTTGCTTATTTAAACAGAGAGTGCATGATTACCTGTACTCTCTCTTAGCATAGCATAACAGTATAGTATATAGTATAGTATATAGGCTTATCCTTATAGTATATAGGCTTATCCTCCCAGTATCTTAATTCAACTCTAGAAAGTTCTAAGGCTGAGTGAGATTTGTATGCTCCATAGGTGGACACCAATAGCCTTCTAAAATTGTCCACTAAACATGGTGGAGAAATTTTGTTGATTTCTCTGGCTTTCTCCAAGAAATACTACATAATTCCTAACCATGGTGATACAAAACTCCACCCTTTTGAATTTGTATCAGTCTTGCCACACACTTTTTGTCACTTGTCCCTATTAACACCCACAGCTACCTATGCCAGAGAGAGGAGCCATTTTCCAAAAGTTTCTGAAGTGCAACTACAAGGAACATCCAATGAGAAGAAAGAACATGCTAAATTAAAACTAAGCAGGTGAAATAAATTTGCAGAGACTTGCACAGTTAGTTGATATTTCTGCTGTTGGCTAAAAAGTTATTTTTAATTTGCTGGTTGTTTTTGTGAGGGGGGGGCCTCATCACAAGCATTTAAGCTTTTATCTAGCATTTTAGTTTTTTTTCAAAAAGTGTCCTGCTACTCTCAGTGAGAAAATTGAAAACATCAACAAATAAATACTAGCCAGTATTACAAGTATGGCATCACCTTCTTTCCTCCAAGATCCCAAGACCATTTAAACTAGGATCGCCCCTCTCAGTTTTACTTCATAATGACAATCCTGTGAGGTAGCTTGGGTTGACAAGAACTGATATGACAAAATCACCTTGAGAGCTCCATGGCGTCCCCAGTTCTTATCAGCCAGCAGTATGCAGCAGCAACCAAAAAAGCTAATACAATCTTGGGTTGTATAAACAGGCATAGAAACAAGATCACGCGAAGTACTAGTACCGCTTTATAAAGTCCTAGTAAGACCACACCTGGAATACTGCAGCCAATTTTGGTCACCATATCACAAAAAAGATGTTGAGAGTTTGGAAAAAATTCAGAGAAGAGCAGCTAAGATGATCAAAGGCCTGTAGGCTAAAACATACGAAGAACGGCTGTGGGACTTGGGTTTGGATAGTCTAAAGAAAAGATGAAAAGGGGGAGACATGATAGCAGTATTTCAGTATCTGAGGGGCTGCCACAAGGCAGAAGGGGTCAGGTTGTTCACCAGAGCACCAAAGGGAAGGACGAGAAACAATGGTTGGAAACTGATCAAGGAGAGGAGCAACCTGGAATTAAGGAGAAACTTCCTGACAGTGAGTCCAATCAACAAATGGAACAGCTTACCCCCAGAAATCATGGGTGCTCCATCACTGGAGATTTTTAAGAAAAGACTAGATAAATATACAAATATTTGCTGGAGAAAGAGATTGGAACATATAAACATATGTGGTGGGATTGTGATAGCACACAAAAGATATGGGACATGGTGTTTAGGGAAATTAGAGAACTTAGAGAATTTAGATATGTCACCGAGGATTGCATTACTGTTACTGGTGGAAAAACAAGATATAAATGAAGCAAAAAAGGAATTGATTGTAAATTTGATAATGGCAGCTAGATTAGTGATGGTTAAATATTGGAGATGGAATTGGGTTATTCAAAGAAATGAGTGGTATAATGAAATATGGAATATGGCAATAAATGATAAATTTAACAACAAAAATTAAATTTTAAAAAGGGATGATTAAAGTAAATAATTATAATGAAATATGGGATGATTTTATAAAAAATAGTCTTGGTGGAAGGCAAAGGGAATAAACCTGCTCAAGAATATATGCTGTTTTGGAGGGAATAAGTGCACAATTGAAATACATTGTATATTGTTAGTTGTTATATAAAAATAAATATAGGTATATGATCTCCAGGGGGGTGGGTGCACTGTAGTATTTGTATTTTTATACTGTTTTTTATTTAGACTTATATGTATTATGTTTGTATTATTTGTATTTGAATGGACCTTGCTAATTAACTCTTTCATTCCTGTTTTGGCCCGGCTCAGGGCTTATCCACAGGAACTAGTCAACTTATGACAGCTCATTATTTGTGCAAATTATTCAAATTGCTAATAAAGAATTTGGGAGGCTAAGATGATCATTTCGAACTCTTTTATGTTCTCATCAGTTAGTCATACCCTTTATCTGAGATATATATATATATATATATATTAAATATATATATTAAAAAAGGACTAGATAATCACCTGACCAAAATGGTGTAGGTTCTCCTGCTTGAGCAGGGGGCTGGACTAGAAGACCCCTAGGGTCCCTTCCAGCTCTATTCTATTCTTATCCAATGCCGTAATAAGCTCTCTGTGCTGGCTACTTATTTTGTGGAAATTTATGTGACACTGTAACTAATTATGCTAAATAATAATGGCCCAGTTTGGTGTAGTGGTTAAGTGTACTATGAGATCTAGTCCCATTTAGGCACAAAGCTAGCTGGGTGATCTTTAGCCAGTCACTACTTCTCAGCCCTAGGAAGAAGAAGGCAATAGTAAACCATACCTGAAACCTTATTAATTAAACTTCAAAGATGTGTCACCAAGTCATCAAGAGTCAAGACTGATTGGGGGGAAAAACTATCACATTTTGAACACCCTCAGTTGTCTTTGACAAAAACAAAAATCTGGAATTAGGCAGATCTAACTCTGAGAAGAAGTTTTCAGAATTAACAGGCATTAGAAGCACAGTTCCAGCAGCAATTCAAATATTAGTAAATCCCTACGACACTGGAAAAGAAACTCTTAAACAAGGATTAATTATTTTGCTCAGCAACTTGAACATTTAACTATTGCTCAGTCAATATATATATATATATATATATATATATATATATATATATATATATATATATATATATATATATATATATATATATATATCTAGAGTCTCGGGTTTCTTCCCGCGTTCCTTTCATCTTCAGAAAGTTGTGGCGACGTTTCGATGAAATCCCATCCGTCATCATCACGCCGGAGTGTTCCTCCTGCTGCTTCCAGGAGCAATGCGTGGTCTGGCTGTTCCTTTCCTTCCAACTGCCGGTGGGGCTGTGTTCTGACTGGGTGGAGGCGTGGCTGCCAGACCACGCATTGCTCCTGGAAGCAGCAGGAGGAACACTCCGGCCTGATGATGACGGATGGGATTTCGTCAAAACGTCGCCACAACTTTCTGAAGATGAAAGGAACACGGGAAGAAACCCGAGACTCTAGATCTACACATACAGACACCCGCGAGAATCTACGAAAACAAATATATATATATATATATATATATATATATATATATATATATATATATATATATATATATATATATATATATATATATATATATATACCAGAAAGAAAAAACAGAAGCAGGTTCCATGTTCCTCTTCTTTCTCCATTTTCTTTCCAAAATTAAATCCTAGGAGAATGGGGAAGTAAAATTATTTCTTTACTCACAGTGTCAATGGATTAGAGAAAGGGAAACACCAGAATTAGAATCATAAAAGGTGTGTCTATGTGCATGTGTGTATGGGGTAGGAGGGAGGGATGGAAACTCATAGCAGTTATAATGCTGATGATATGCCAATATTCTAAAGCAGGCGTGTCAAATTTGCAATGTCACATGACGTGTCACGACGTATCATGACTTTTTTTTCCATTGCCAGCAATGGGGTGGACGCAGTTTCGCAATGATGCCTCTGGCCCATGGGCTGGCAGTTTGACACCCCTGCTCTAAAGAAAATCAAGTCCCAAGAACTGCAGGCAAGAAGAAAAACCTTGAGACCCAGAATATAATAATCTATTAAATGAGAACTAATTAACTAATTATACCAATGCAATTTTTAAAAGTAGTAAAACTATGACTATTCTTTTAAAACAGAAAGGATTTTATAATTACTTATAGAACAAATGATATTTTATTCAGAAATAAAATGCTCTACGTTCAAGGGCAGGAACTTCAGAATAAGCATTTAGGATGACAGATTGTAAATGTAAAAAATTAGTAACTGCTAGTCCTTTTTTCATCATTTTTCAATGAATACTGACAACTTCTGTTTGATGTCATGGACTCAGACTTTCACTTCTGAAAGTCTGACATTCACGGTAACGTGGTCAAGGATCAATTGACTTTTATTTTCCACTTCTATATTGTATATTTAATACTTACGTTCATTTATTTATATACTGTACATTTATAGGCTAGGCTATGAGTAAAAGTATATTATCTGAAAAGAAAACATCATTAATCATTACTACATAACAATAAAATAACATAAAAGCATCATCAATCACACATTCTATAATAATATCTTATTGTTCTGACCTTCCACTGCTAAACCAAGTGTGCCAAGCAGCAATAGGTAAACTACCATATGAAAACTGAGATGAAGGAAAAGGTAGCACACTGTAGGAGAAGGAATGGCAGAATGTGGGGTGCAATGAAAAGAGATCTTAGCCTAGAAGCCCTACATAGCCACACACAAACTAATTCCAGTTTCCCTTGACTGCTGTTAACCCTTATCTAACTCTAACCAGGTTAGACCATTAGTTGCGCAGATTCCCAGGCATAGGCTTTTAGCAATAAAACAGCTTAATTGAACCTTCACCTGTGAACCTGATCTTTTGTGCTTACATGCACCAACTATTTATCTAATGAAAAAGTTCCAAACATTCCAATAATTGTATCAGTTGTGATTCCAATGTGCATTATCTTGATAATAATAATAAACCTTTATTGTCAAAGTACAACATGTGTACATTGAGATTAGCTGAGCCTCCCCCCCATGCTCTCTCCCCCCAACACACAGTGACAACAAACCCTCCATCCCACCACACTATGTGAACCAACTACACCACACACCGGCCTCCCAAGTCAATTCTGCATAAGATTGTGTCCCATTTAAAAGCCTAACAGCCTACGGATAAAAGCTATTTTTCAGCCTGTTGGTACGGCTGGCTATATTCCTATATCTCCTACCGGATGGTAGGAGAGTAAAGAGATACCGTCCAGGGTGTGAGTCATCCCTGAGAATCTTCCTCACTCTTCCAAGGCAACGAGCCCTGGCGATGTCATCCAGTGGTGTCAGGGAACAGCCCACAATGTCTTGTGCTGTGCTCACTACCCTCTGTAATACTTTCCTATCCGCGGCTGTCAGACCAGCATACCAAACCACAATACTATATGAGAGGACGCTCTCTATAGTAGACCGGTAAAAGAGGGTCATTAGCTGTTGTTCTACCCTGTTCTTCTGCAAGACCCTAAGAAAGTGAAGCCTCTGTTGGGCCTTTCTAGCCACCTGAGTTGTGTTAACTTTCCAGGTCATATGATCCTATCAATATATGTAGGAACTGTATATCTCAACTTATACTTTGGTCTTGAATGTTCAAGAACCTTTATTCGTCTGTACTTAAGAAGAAATAATAGCTACACATGCTTCAGTACCTTTCTTATATCGATGACTTGAAGACTTTAATAAAATAGGAATGAAAATGATTTTCTCATCAATCCTAACTCTGGAGTTCCATTTCATTAAGAAAGTTATACAGTTCACAGGATAATGATAGAAGAGAATATTTTGGCTCAGGGTTGGAAGTTCAATTCACAGAATATCTTAATACAGGCCAAGTAAAACTCTACCAAATGTAGTTGTATAACATAAGACACTTAATTAGTTTTAAGCTTGAGAGTTTAGCTTTAAACTTGAGAGTTCTGTTTGTTTGTCTTTGGTGGTTTAGAATACAGCCCATTTGGCTGGTTGATACTTTAACGCATTGTGGAAGCTGTGAGAAGTTTTATATCAAAATACATTTTATTCTTTATACTGTTTCCATCTTCCCTCAAAACATTAACAGAATCCACAATGGTCTGAGAATAAGCTTCTCCACTAGATAATTGACAGTCAAGCTGAAGCTAAATTAATCAAGTAAAAATAGCAAATGGGGGAAAATCTTTTACACACAGTTCCTCAAACTCCCAAATAAGTTACCCAGACCTAATCCACATATCAAAGGATAAGGTCTGCAAAAACAAAGAGTTAATTAAATGAGGTCTTCCAGCGGAATTGCATGTTCACAAGAATAAACATCATGGACATATCTACCAACCTACCTACCTACACACATACACACACAAGTCTCAAGTGTCACCCTAGAATCAGTATGTAGACACTTCTAGACTAGGACAAGCTCCCCTATAAAAGTCTGTTGCTGTACCCCATTTCTCTGCAGCTGCCCCTAAAGGTAAACTGCTTCTAAGAATAGTTCTTCTATCTTCACAGCTCTCTGGATCTCATTTTTATGTATTCTTGCACAACCCTGGCTCAAGGTGGAATCCCAAATTATTCTTCTGACAAAGCCCACAAAATGAATTAATTCAACCATCAGTTTAGCTGTGATACAAGAAGAATCATAGTTCTAATTGCCCAAGGTATATGCACCTGAGTTTAAAAAGAAAAGAACAAGGGAAAAGAACAAGAATATGTCTAAGATAGCCTGGAAAAAAACAAAAAAACAAACACCTTTCCTGCTATTCCCAGGGTTGGTCTGATAACTGTGCCTAAGGACTGCTGTCAGACACCTGCCAAGACTCTGGGCACTAATTGCTGCCTGCAATTAGTGCAGGTTGGCATCCCACCAGGCTCAAGGTTGACTCAGCCTTCCATCCTTCCGAGGTAGGTAAAATGAGGACCCAGATTGTTGGGGGCAATTAAGCTGACTTTGTAATAATGCCGCTTGGGGTGTGTGTGAAAGCCCTAATAAGCAGGCATATACATAGAATGAAGGCTACTGCTAAGCTTGTAAGCCGCCCTGAGTCTTCGGAGAAGGGTGGGATATAAATGGAATTAAAATAAAATAAAAAATGTAAAATTGCCATGGTTCATCTTCCTTAGGAAGGTCTTTCCAAAGGAAACACTTAATCACCATTTTACCAGGCTATATGGGATATCCCTAAAACTTTATTCTGCAAGTGTAAATGGCTGGCTGGGGCTTTGCACATGGCTGGGATGGAAATGAGGCATGAGCTTCACTTCTGAGCTGCTTTCCTAATGACTTAATTGCACCACAGAAGACAACAGCTTCATGCAGTCTGGTATAAAAGAAACAGCTGCCAAAAAGAGCTGAAGAGCTAGGATTTGGCTGGCTGAGACACCCACGTTATCAAATGTGTATTCTGCTCCAGGAAGGTAGCTAAGCACAAATAGCGGTTGCTTGATTACTAGGATGGTTATCTACACTCAGCATACCTTAGAAATTACTCCTCTCACTCTACAGAATAAAGAAGAAAAAATTGATCTGTTTTTTTTTTCCCCTCTAATCAACTGCACAGTCCACACACACTCGTGCACACACCCCTTGCAGCTGCCTGAAAAGCCCGGTGCTTGTTGCCTGCTGTTGATTTAGCTGAAATCACTGAACAGCTACATAATGCACAATTACCTCTTTACACATTGTAAAAGAGTCCTGCACAGAGTGAGGCAACAGCAGAATGGGTTTCACATTGTGCCTTTCATCCTCCAGGTAACTGAAAATGCTTTAACAAAGCAGTTAATTAGTGGCTGGCAGGAAAGCAGCTGCACATGGCAAGGAATAACAGCCAGGATGGTTCTGAGAACAGCTTGCTCTCTGCTTCAGGTTATCAAGCAAAGTGTTTAGGCCGAAGAGGCAGCAGTGGATGGGTTCTGCCTTTATGCATCCACACAAGTTACAGCCAATGTGAAATTTCCTAAGAAAAATTGGACAACTTTGAGAACAAGGAAATTCTCTTTGTAGTTTCATGCCTAATTCATGGAGAGGATGAGAATTGCCCTCAATCTTGGCTTCTCCCTGGTGACAACTCTCAGGTGACATTAAACCGATATCCCTAATTCTGCCCAGTCATTTTATCAATGCCTTCCTTTTCTTCTACTCCCCTCTATTTTTTTCCTCTTAGAACATCATCTGTTTGGACCACATGTCCAACTTGCTAATCATATGTGTAAGGGACTAGTCCAGGCATGTCAAACTTGCGATGTCACGTGATGTCACGCGATGTATCGCGACTTTTTCCCCATTGCCAGCAATGGGGAAGGTGTGGTTTTGTCATGATGCATCCAGTCCATGGGCCGGCAGGTTGACATGCCTGGACTAGTCACTCTTTTTTCTGACAGTGAGGACAATCAACCAGTGGAACAACTTATCCCCAGAAATTGGGGGCACTCTATCCCTGGAATTTTTCAAGAACAGACTAGACAATCACCTGTCTGAGATCATGTAGGTTCTCCTGCTTGAGCAGGGGGCTGGACTAGAAGACCTCCAAGGTCCCTTCCAGCTCTATTCTATTCTTCTGGGAGTGATGATTGATTGTTCCTTCAGTTCATGGTATTCTTAGAGACTGTTTCAAAGTCAATAATTTGAAAGCATCCACCTTCTTTTTCCTCAATATGCACATTAGTGTTACTACCAAGAAAGCACTTATTTATTCTGATTTTTGTTATCACTGAGATTTCATTATCTTTCATGATCTTGTCTAATTTCTTGAGATTAAGCTTCTTTTTAATTGTCTAGCATTGCCATCTCTAATGGAAAAGAGTATGTGTAGCTCAGGGTTGACTTGTAGAGTATTTGGTGCTGAGTTTAATTGTTTTCAGACATTTTATTAACCAACTAGGTAATACCATTAATCTCAGTGAATGTGGGGTTTTGTGCCTGTTCATATGCAATACCTTGAGCTGCCATTTTGGTATGGGTATGGTTTCCTCATTGCTGGTTCCTTGATAAAGTTCTGCCTGATTGTTTGTCTGGTGTTGAACCTACTTATCTGAGTGTTGGTTGCTGGGGGAGATGTGTTATTGTCTTTATTCTTCCTTACTAGGGTTTTTTTTTAATTCTCTCTTATGAATAGTGTGTAAGTATGAGTTCTCTCATAATAATAATAATAATAATAATAATAATAATAATAATAATAATAATAATAATAATAATAAGAAGAAGAAGAAGAAGAAGAAGAAGAAGAAGAAGAAGAAGAAGAAGAAGAAGAAGAAGAAGAAGAAGAAGAAGAAGAAGAAGAAGAAGAAGAAGTTGGAAGGGACCTTGGAGGTCATCTAGTCCAACCTCCTGCTCAGGCAGGAAACCCTATCTCATTTCAGGCAAATGGCTGGCCAGTCTCTTCTTAAAAACTTCCAGTGTTGAAGCATTCACCACTTCTGGAGGCAGGTTGTTCCACTGGTTAATTGTTCTAACTGTCAGGAAGGTTCTCCTTAATTCTAGGTTGCTTCTCTCCTTGGCTAGTTTCCATCCGTTGCTTCTTGTCCTGCTTTCAGGTGCTTTGGAGAATAGTTTGACTCCCTCTTCTTTGTGGCAGCCCCTGAGATATTGGAACACTGCTATCATGTCACCCCTCACCCTTCTCTTTGTTAAACTACACATACCCAATTTCAGCAACCGTTCCCTATATGTTTTAGTCTCCAGTTCCCCAATCATCTTTGTTGCTCTTCTCTGTAACCTTTCTAGAGTCTCAACATCTTTATATGTATAGATGGTTGAATTGTCTAAATGCCACACTTTCAGGAATCAAGGAATTCAGTGGTGAGTAGGCAGCCCCACAAATTTAATAAACAAACATGTTTATTGATTTTATCTAAGGAAATAAAACTGTGTAGCAGTTTTATTAGTGATAATACCACTTTATAACGCCTTGGTAAGACCACATTTGGAATACTGCATCCAGTTTTGGTTGCCCCAATGTAAAAAAAGATGTTGAGACTCTAGAAAGAGAACAAAGAGCAACAAAATGATTAAGGGACTGCAGATTAAAACATATAAAGAACGGAATTGGGTACGCCTAGTTTAATGAAAAGAAGGATAGGGTTGACATGATAGCAGTGTTCCAATATCTAAGAGGTTGCTATAAAGAAGAGAGAGTCAAGCTATTCTCCAAAGCACCTGAGGGCAGTACAAGAAGCAATGGATAGAGATTAATCAAGGAGAGAAGCAACCTAGAACTAAGAAGAAATTTCTTAGAATAATTAATCAATGGAATGACTTGCCTTCAGAAGTTGTAGATACTCCAACACTGAAAGTTTTTAAGAAGAGATGGTCAACCATTTGTCTGAAATGGTATCAGGTTTCCTGCCCAAGCAGGGGGTTGAACTAGAAGACCTCCAAGGTCAAACTTTGTTATTCTGTTTTTCTGACCATCTGTACGTCCCTATGGTCAACTATAAATTTACTAATCATGCTGTTGATGCTTCTTTGTCATCTTGACATTAGTTTCTCTTAATTCATACTTTCACTTTCAGGAAAGCTCTTTTGAACCTTTTGTTTTAACTTTCAGCTGAAAAAGTAGTGAAGCTTTTTTTAAAAAAAACACAGTTAAACACATAAGAGATTTTAAAAAATCTTCATAAGTCAGATTGTTGTCTATTGAACTGTTGTCCAATAAATAAATAAAAGTAAATGGATCAGGAGTAGAGTCAGAACAAAAGCTGGGCATTATAATATAATAATAGTGGCTATGCCCATTAATGATGGTATAAAACCAGGCAGGAATTTCACTTTGGGGCCTGCATACTACTCCCTTCTATATCCTGGCTACTCTACTCTTCTTGGTATTTCTATTTCTCCCACACCAGTCCTTGATACTTTAGGTAGTCGGGGATTTTTTTGCTTTACTTTCAGATTTTTTTTATTGCCTGGGTGCATCCCCTGCCTCTGAGTAGCCTGGAGTTTGCTTGCTAAATCAGCTGAGCTGCAAGAGAGAATGTCCTATTGCCTCAGAACCAGACAATACTCTTTCTGGCAGCTATTAGCATAATGCTTCTCTTGGGAAAGCAATGAAGTGCTAACACTGTGCTGTAACTTCTGTGCCACTTGTCCTCATCAATTTCTTCTATTGGCTACTTTTTAGCCATGAAAAACAGACAGGGGACTTTCTGCAAACGTATTTCCTCAAGATTCCAAGCCAACATTTTTTATACAAGGACTTTCACCCTACATTTGTTCTCAGATCTATGCACTGTTTATACTATACGAATAGCCCATTTTATAAGTCACTGATCCTCAAAGGTAAAGTGGCTGGCACAACAGATACGAAATCCTGGATTCAATATCCAATTAAAAAGAAACAAAAAACATCCATTTTAATACTTTATAAGTTCTGTCTCTGCCAAAGGCGTGGAGGAGGGAATTTCAGCTATGCAATATGGGCTTTGGAATTCCCTTGCCTGAAATATTTGTTTCAATACAACTTTTAAAATACATTTTTAAATAATTTCAGTATATTTTTCTATGCTTTTTTTCTCTGACTTGTTTATTTCTTGACTGTCTACTGTACCTTTCTGTCCTCTTAACAGAGTCCCCAACTTAGTTCTTAGAAAATAAAAATACACTTTTTCCAGATGCAAAAATTTGGCCAATTAAATAAATTGGCCATTTGTTTTCAATTAACAAATCCAAATGAAGCACAATCAAACAGTTTGAAATCAATATCAGTTATGAATGTTTTTTATCCAAATCCTCCTCCTTACAGCTATGCTATCTTAAACCTTACTCAGAAGTAAATGCCCCTATATTTAGTGGATCCTATACTCAGATAAATATATATACTCTGTACAACTACAAAAGGATGAATGAACAGTATCAGAGTATACAGTAGAAGCAAAGCATTGGGATTGATATAAAACTGTACAATAAAACATTGAATCCAACAACGTGATGAAATCATATGTGGTTTATCACTTTTGCCAGTGTCCCAAGGTCCTTTTTTAAAAGGCAACTTTCTAGTTTTTTTCTTTTTCTTTAAAGGCATTTCACTTTTCATTCAAGAAGCTTTTTCAGTTCATTGCTTCCGCTTCAACTTCTTGGATGAGAAATTAAACGTCTCTAAAGAAAAAATAAGAAAGTCCAGTTGTCTTTTGAAAAAGCACCTTTGAGACAGCTATGACTTGGATGACAGAGACTCTCAATAATAATAATAATAATAATAATAATAATAATAATAATAATAATAATAATAATAATAATAATAATAATAATAATAATAATAAAGTTGGAAGGGACCTTGGAGGTCATCTAGTCCAACCCCCTGCTCAGGCAGGAAACCTTATACCATTTCAGGCAAATGGCTGTCCAATCTCTTCTTAAAAACCTCCAGTGTTGGAGCATTCACCACCTCTGGAGGCAGGTTGTTCCACTGGTTAATTGTTCTAACTGTCATTTAACTTTGTCAGTGTATCAATAGGAAATAGAGAGTTGAAACTGATTGAAAGGCTTATACTCTGGGGAAGAACTGAGAACTTGATAAATCTCCTCAAACACAGAGTTCTTGCCTGAGGGTTGGAAGGCCACATAGTGTGAGATTTTTACTGGAACCTTTCTGTAAACAAAAAAAAATAAATGTTTGTTTTGAAAACAGCTTGTGTGATCCAGCAAGTAGGAAATATGGCTGATCCCTTATAGCCTTTCCAAATTGTTGCCTATGATAAAAAGTAATACAGGAGACAAACTGTGTTGCTGGGCTTAGCCCAAAAATTTTGACTTGTCAAGATACCAAAGTAACCTTTAGAGATGACTGAGGCATGATTTAAGGAGCATTATGTATAAAAATTACATTATAGGATTAAATTCTACAATAGATATCAGGACTCAGAAAGTAATCAAATTTTGCATCCAGATGCTTTCTGAGCACTCTTTAATAGTGGCTCTTGGATAGGGTGGCACAAAGCTTTAAATGAATGCTTCGGTTCAACAAAGCTTTTTAGAATCATCCCAGTGAAGCAGGCTCATAAATCAAAGCAAGGACCTGCCTCACAGCAGCAGATCTATGACTTCAAAGTATATACTTCATAATCTTTTTAAGTGTTTCACAGCTTTAATGGCTTTATGACTGCTTCAGGAATTGTTACAGAGCACAAACAATACTGAAACTTTAATTCTACTTAAGGAAAATGCTATGGAGGCTGAGTGATGTGATTGGCTCTTTGATAATATCTTGACTTTGATATTGTCCAATCAGCTTAATTCTTTATTGAACTCTCTGCCTAGTAGTGTTCTCTTGGAATGGCAAGGCTCATATTACCTCGGGCTTCATTATCATTCTCAAGTTTTTAATATGGTCAGCCTCAGGACTTAATTGTGCTCTACTTTGCACTTATGGAATGGCACATTTCTATGCTGGTCCTGTTAACACAACTGAGAGTTCAACTCAGTTATCAGGACTCTCCATAGTTTAAGTCTAAGTCTCTTGATGGTAAATAAATAGGTGCTAGGTTAATACATATGCTGTCCTAAACATTTATTATTTTTAATAATGGGGGCTACAAGGCTATAAATGCCACTTGTTGTATGCCAACATCTTTCTTTGTGACCTGCCTACTTCATGTGGCATTGTAACTCCCACTGCCAGCCTGCTCCTTCCACTCAGCTAATTAACTAGCTACTTCTGTTGATTAACTAGCTAACACAAAATACTGTCAGCAAGCCACAAATCTGACACAACCAGGCCTTTCCAGCAGTGAGGGGATTCTTATCAAGAGGAGACAAGTTTGCCAACAAGTTTAGTGATCAGAAGCAGCCAAATTGCATCACTGTATAAGGAAAATTAAGGCTTAGTCTTCTGAGTTTGCCAATTTGCCCTGGCATCCAAATGCAGTCAGTGATGATACATCTTTCCTAATAATCTATGCCAATGTTTCTTAGACATTTTTCTCTCAAGACCTCTTCCCATTTTTAAAAATCATGGAGGGCCCCAAAAGACCTTTTTTGTATGGGTTATGTTGATCAATATTTACCATATTAAAAATTAAAATTGACACATGGGTTGCTGCTATCACTTCCCACAAATGTTCAGTGGGATTTTAATTTTGTGTTACTTTTTCAACATGGTCTGGCAATTAATTTAGTTTTTGTGGATCCTTGAGAGGGTCTTGGGGGATCCCCAGGGGTTTGAGCAACACACTGTAAAAAACATTGGTTTATGCCAACCCTTCTAACACCCCAGAAAATCTAGAGGCAGCAAAACACATTAGCCATAGATGCATATTTACATGTATTTACCTATATGTATATACTATGCCTAGTATTCCTAGAAAACCAATCAGGGGGAAAAAAGAGTTCACTTTTAAACCAGTTTTTGAAGGTCACTATTTTTAAAATGAAGATACATTTTCTGGCACAATGATTTGTATGCTGCTACTGTAAATGTTTCTTTCCTTATCATTGTTACCTTGCCTTTAAAAAGGATGAATATGTAAACAAATAGATTGCAGTGAAACTCTTGAAGGTATTCATCTGAAACTTGACAGGGCTAATATTCTCCAAAAAGTCTGTTCCTACTATTATCATCCCCTTCTGCCAGAAAAATGGAGCAGTTAAAGGCCTCTTGATGCTTCTCCATTATAACCTATAAGCTATGGATATGGATATGGATAGAAAGCAACTGAAACAGAATCAGTCTGGCCTCAAATATCAAATTGCAATCTTCAATCAAAAAACAACTTTACAATTTACAGTTAAAATTAAATCACAGCTGATTCACTCTGGCCTATCCATTAGTGACATCATATATAGCTGCAACTGTCAGGCTTATGGACCTCTCTTTTGTCCTATAAAGTTCAGTTTAACAGAATAACAGAATTGGAAGGGACCTTGGAAATCTTCAAAGTCCAAGCCACTCTCAAACACAAGGTCCGGGGGCTGGATCCGGTCCGCGAAGTGGTTTTATGCTGCCTGCAAAGACATCCTGGAAACAGTGAGGGAATGGCCCCCGCTGCTTTGGCCCCAGACCAGGCTGGCCGGGAGCCAATGTACAATTTCATGGTGGTCATCTATGCTGAAATACATTCAGTCTTAGCTCCACAAGGCCATCTGGAAACAGCAAGGGATCGGCCCGTGCTGCGCCAGCCCCACCCCCTGTACACACGCTGGGGAGGTATCACCCTTTGTGAGGAATGAACCATCACCTGGAAGTGGCCAGCACATGGCCCTGCCTACTTTGGGCAGGCTAGGGACTGGGCAGCATTATGCTTCTCTTCAGATTCATGCCACCCAGCTCAGCCTCTTGGCACTGTGAGGAGAGTGCCCTGCTGCCTGACAAAACCGAGCAGGCTGGGGGCTGGGCAGCACTGCACAGGTAACATCGACTTTGACTTTGCCCTCCTACCCATCATGAGCAACCTGGCTAAGGAGAGCAAACACAGCAGCTGGGTGCCCCTTTGCGGAAGTGGAGCTGGGCTTACTGCCATGGGTCATTGATGGCTGGGCTGGGCATTTGACCTCTGTGCCACTGTCCAGCCCCCCACACACACATGACCTGAAGTGAAGCTCCTCCAGTGGACCATGCCTTGGCACTTGCCCCGGTCCCATCTCTTTCTGTCAGAGACCCTCAGATCTGTTCCACTCCTGCCCAGGCCCCCATAGGCACCCTTGATGTGAACGATGTAGAGCTGGCCATGCCCACCCAGTAGGCCACACGCACTCCAGCCATGTCCACCCAGTAGACCGCACCCACTCTGGCCACACCCACCCAGCCCCCTGAGGGCAACCACAGTGCTGATGTGGCCCTCAGTGAAATTGAGTTTGACACCCCTGCCCTATAGCATTCCAGGTAAGTGGCTGTTCAGTCTCTTCTTAAAAGTCTCCACTGATGGAGCACCACAACTTGTGAAAACAAGCTGTTCCATTGGTTAATTGTTCTTGCTGTTAGGAAATTTCTCCTTAGCTGTAGGTTTGTAAATTGTAAGATTAGCCAACCAAAGGCTAACACAAAATGAATATTTTACTATTAATTAATATTAAGTTCAGCCTCTTTGGCCACCTATTATCCTAAGCTCTCTTCATCTAAACAGTATATTCCAGTAGCTATTTTGTAGTTGTTTCCCTTATTACTATTTCGACAATAGGAAATCAGTAATGGGGGGAGAGGAACTCATGTGGTGGGCTAGAAAAACAAAACTTGGATCCCAAAGATACATTTTCCATTCCTGCACCCCACCACAGGGTTTCCCTTTGGCAGATAGCTTATTTTGCTCCATCCAATTAACAAGATTGCAGTTGTTGAGTAAAGTGGCCATGTGGGCATCTGTCAGGCTCCAAAAACTGAGAGGTTTCTTTTACTGTTCCTCACCTATAGACAGAAATCTTGCCAAACTAAAACAGACTACTTGCTCTGTAAAACATATACTCTAGGACAGAGGTCCCCAACCTTTTGGGCACCAGGGACTGGTTACATGGAGAGAGGTTTTTCCGTGGACCAGAGGGGGCGTGGTTTTATGTGCTGCCTGCATCCTGCAGATGGGTCTTTCTTTGTTTGTATGGATCGGTTGCTACCATGCCACGGCCCGCTACTAGTCCACTGAACAGGAGTTGGGGACCCCTGCTCTAGGAACTATTAGCGAGAAATCATCTTAACTCTATTTCTCCCACACAATATAAACTGTGGTGTCTTTTGCTTCTCTCAAATGCATTCTCTGCATCCTGGAAATCCAGACAACATTCATCATAGAGTCTTGCTTAATGACAACTTTGCTCAATGACTGAGATTATGGTCCCAAGTGTAGTCATTAGTCAAAATACCTGTACTTTCATCCCCTTTTCAAGGAATATGATATAAGAGATAAAAATTGACCCAGAGCTGTTGCATTGGAATGAATTGTAATCACGAATCTGGGACAAAGAGTAAAATGCATTGTAAAATCTCCCAAAGACTCTTGAGACTGCAAAGATGAGTCGGTGAGAGAAAGCATGATTTGAGATTGTCATGTCTTTGCTGAATATCATTCATGTAATAGCCTTGGGCGAGTTTGCCTCATTTCCCAGCTCAACTCTGTTCAAGTTTATAACAATAGGGAATAGATCAGTAGCAGAACTGCTTTGAAGATTAATTAAAGTACACCAGGTGTTATTAAATGGTAATAAATATTGCTTATTTTCCATAAACAATTATCTTGGTCCAGATGCATAAGAGTTTGAAGCAAACTAAAAATAACCAGCAAATGAACTGAATACAAAGGATTTTACTCTAAGGCAGGCTCGGTTCAATGTTCCTGATCCTTTTCAGTTTATCATCCACTTGATAACAATTAGTTTTAGTTTTTTTAGTTTAGTTTTATTAAATTTTTATACCGCCCTTCTCCCGAAGGACTCAGGGCGGTGAACAGGGCATATAATAAAAATACAAAAATACAAAAGTTAAAATAGAATTAAATTAATGCCCAAATAAAACAATAAAATATACAAATATTTAAAACCCAAATTAACTCCCCATCAGGCCAGGCCAGCTTGTTCAAATAGGTGGGTCTTTAACCCGCGCCGGAAGGAGCGGAGATCCGGTACCATCCGGAGCTCAACCGGCAGTTGATTCCACAAAGCCGGGGCGCCCACAGAGAAGGCCCTCCCCCTGGGGGCCACCAGCCGGCATTCTCTGACCGGAGGCACCCTGAGGAGGCCCTCTCTGTGGGAACGCACAGGGCGGAGGGGAGTTGACGCCGGCAGCAGGTGATCCCCAAGGTATTCCGGACCCATGCCATGTAAGGACTTAAAAACCATCACTAAGACCTTGAACCTCACCCGGAAGACAACTGGTAACCAATGCAGCTCGCGGAGCAAAGGTGTAACATGGGAGTACCGGGAAACTCCCAAGACAACTCTCGCGGCCGCATTCTGTACCAGTTGGAGCCTCCGAGTGGTCTTCAAGGGAAGCCCCATGTAGAGAGCATTGCAGTAGTCAAGACGAGAGGTCACGAGCGCATGAGTGACCGTACACAAGGCCTCCCGGTCTAGATAGGGCCGCAACTGACGCACCAGGCGAACCTGAGCGAAAGCCCCCCTGTTCCAGTTCTACTGTTCCATTTCTACATAGTCTATGAATCTTTTTAAAACAACTCTCAAAAATAGCTGCAGTACAAATTCAACTGCACAGTGTTCTCTCTGATATAAAAACATGTACACAATTCTTTTAGCATACACATTTTATATATTAAGTTCTGATATATTTTTTTTAATACAGGGTTTTTGCCCAGAATTCTCAAAATGGTACAACTGAAAGGATAATTGCATTTTCTTCCATACCTTTGCTAACAAAATACAAATTAAATTAGATCTTCTAAGTATCTAAGCCACAGAAATATGTCATTTAAAAATAATTTTATCATGCCAAACTAATTAACAGAGACGAAAGTATACAAAAATCAGTTTCATTTTAATGTTTAATTTTAATAACTCAGGAACCCAGAGGAATCAGTGAAAAAGAAAAGGAAAAGGGGACAAAATCTCAAGTTGTCAAAAATACATTTCATGTGTTTATAATAAAGCCCTACAGGTTTGAGTTTAAAACAATATCATTGAGGTTTATAGAGAGAGATTGCAAATAGTATCTTTCATTTGCATAAGCTCACCAACATAAAACAATCATTAAACCACTGAACTTTAAGTAATGCTATTTTAATTTTTTTAGCCTGTTCTTTGCTTGGTCTGTTTAGTAACTTTGAAATATGTAGTATTAGTTAGAGACATAAAACAAATTTGGAGGATTACTTGGGACTTTTACATTGTTATATAATTTAATACAGAAGAGAATTCAGTTATCAGGTCCTATTAAAGGTGCATTGCTTTCATTAAGTAAAATTGATTTTCTATAGCACAAGAAATGCTGTACATATCAAACATTTAAGAGAGAAAAGAGCAAGTTTTTAAAACTTTGAATTACAAGCAATCAGGTTTTTTTTTAAAAAAAGAAAGACATTATAAGAATGGGATAGGGTAGAGACAGTGGCTGCCAAATGAAAATGAGTTGGGCAGTGCAACAATCATCTGTAATCCCACATAGGAAATGTTAATACAAAATACTTATTTAGGTTCCAAAATTTAATTCAGATTTGATGATGAATTTAGGTGGGATGTGGTTTTATGCACAGCAAGATAGTGTCTAACTTCCCACTGTGGTCTATGAGATTCTAGGGAGCTAACTGAGTTCTAATCCATAAATAAATGAAGAATTGCAATCTCACAGCCCTTGAACAACACTTTATGTAGCACTGTGGATATGCCAGAATGGATTGCAGAGTATATGGCTAGGATTCAAACTTGGATTCTCCTGGTGTGTTGTTTTGGTGAACTAAACTTTCATTCCAATATTGCGCAGAATTAATATACTCTTCCAGATTAAGTCAAACCAATTCTAAATGAGACCTGACATTCTGGTTGATCTACACTAAACTTCCAGTCTTCTGAAATTTTCCAGGCCTTTTTAAAAATATTCTCTTCCATTATCAACTCTCTTTTAGCTTGCTGTTTGCTGGTTGGATTGCTTACATAAAATAACTGGGCATTCTTGCCAAACATATTTCTCAGCTATGATTTTGATTTGTAACTGCTTCTGTATTGATGATAGCAGTGGATTGTTCAAATTTTATTATGTAAGTCTAGACACAGTTTGGTCAGGATTCATAATATGACAGCTTATGACGTGTCAAAACCAAAACAAACCAAAACAAAAAGAGAAGAAGTGTAAAATCCCCAGACAAAGTAGATCCTGGCTGCTACATTTCTCCTTGTTTCTGAGAACAATATTCTTTGCTTTCATGTTCTAAATACATTAAAGTAGTGGAACCATTATGTCAGAAAAAAGTAAATGCCACTTGAATATTTCTTTTAGGCCAAACAGATTATACTAAACCCTTCAGTAGACAGCAGGAGGAATTATAGAGCAGTATTTCTCAAACTCAGCCACTTTAAGATGTGTGGACTTCAATACCCACAATTCCCCTGCCAGCATGCAGGCTGAGGAATTCTGGGAACTGAGGTCCACTTATGTTAAAGTGGTTGAAGTTGAGAAACACTGCTATGGAAAAGCAGAAGGCTTTCTCCTTGGTGGGCAGGTCTTCAAGCTTCCGAGGTTATTATATTTCTATCTCACAAAACACTAGTATTCCTTGTTACATGCAGCTTGACAAATTCTATTATAAATGGAAAGTTTTATTTGAAAATAAGTGCTTTTTAAAGGAAAAACAGTTGACTGTTTTTATTGCACCTTGCTTAAATGGCATCAGGAATTAGTTCTCTCTCTCTCTCTCCCTCCTCCCTCTCTTTCCCCACCCTCCCTCCCCACTCTCTCTCCAATTTTCCAATGGCAAGTACAAATCTATGCATCACTTGCATCAATTCCAATTCTGCCACCAATGATTACTTACAAAGAGATCTGCTGACTTTGGTGGAAGGAAAGGCAAGAATTCTTCACAACATCCAGCAAGCATATTTTTCCCTCCATCATTTAAAAGCTCTCACTGCTGATATTCTCCTTGCATCCCTCTTTCAGAAGTAATTTTCAACACATTAAGGTTTTGGAAGGGAAGGCTGAGAGCTGCACTAATTATTAAAACTTTCTTCTTTTCAACTCTGTTCTGAGATGGATAATTATAAGATGGACCCCCTTTTTCCTAGCAATTTTCTGGTGAAAATATACTCAACTTATCTACTTATCTTTTTGTGACTCAGACTGAATGGGCAAGTGTTCATTCCTGTCTTGAGTCTATTGCCTGACTCTGCAGTCCTGAATCACACAGATTGCTTCAAAGCCTTTGACACCTAAAAAACAAAGGGTGGATTTCTCAACCTCCAACTATAATTAAAAGAGGTGGCTGTCACTGCTTACATGCTAATAAACTGCTCTGTGGAGAACAAAGTCTCAACCCTCATTATGGTAGAAGGGCAGGGATTTTGCTTTCCTCCTACTTACCTTTCATGACAGCCTTGTTAGCTACTATTTTACAACATAACCAGATGACATGATTTGGCAAAAATTGGCTATAAAGGAAATCAGAGGTCCCGATTTTATGATGATCTCCAGTTTTCATAATCTGAGGACTGCAGCTGTATATGGGGTATCATGCTACTGATGCTTACATTTTGATTCATCTGTATCAATTAGTATGTGCTATTTTTAAAGACTTTTAACCTTTAGTTTCCTTGTGTTTCAAAAGAGGAGCAACGCATTTCCTCTTTTTTCTGTTGCTTAAGTCAACATCTATCTCATACATGCATAGATTGCAGTCAAAAAAGTTCCTGTCTTGCTACTGTTTATTCATCTCTTGTGCAAACAGTCTGATATCATTTAATTTGATTAGACAGATAAGAGTGCAGTTGGTGGTGATGAAAAAAAGCCATTTCATCCAGCATTTCCTGTAGAAACACAACAAAGCAAGAAAAGGGCAGCTATTGCTAGTTGTATGAGGAAAGTAAGAGGATAGTCTCAGATATTTTTCAGTTAAAATCAAGATAGTTTAAAACCCAATAATAAAAGTGGGGTGGAGTTCAGAATTATTTGTTGCTAACAACTTTCACTGATGTTTTGAGCATTCAAGGGTGTTTGATTCCATGATAACCTTTACATTTCTCTTCATGGAAGAATAAAAGCCCCTATGACACCACTCTTTTTTTTAGCCAGGTCACACATCAATCCCAACTATATTTGATCTATTGGCAACCTCAAAAAGATACAAAGAAATCACTTGAACTTTTTCCACCTGCACTGATACTTGAGCAGCAATTGATTAAGCATGTTTCTCTGGGAAGTCAGCCAGCAATAACAAACAAATATAAAATGGAATCCCCTTAAGACAGGCATGTCAAACTTGTGAGGGCATGTGATGTGCGATATATTGGGACTTTTTCCCCATTGCCAGCAATAGGGTGAGTGCAGTTTCAGCTTGACGCATTCGGCCCATGGGCCGACAGTTTGACATGATGCTTGCCTTAAGATAAGGGAAAATCTTTCATCATAATATTGCATTGCATGCCAGACCCCCTCATAAAATTCCCCACCTAGGAAAAGAGCTACTCATCTTAGATCAACACATTCCACAGGGCAAGGAACACCTGATTTTACATATCTAACATGCCTTGTGAATCAAAGTCCATAATTTCTATAAGTACTACCAGTCTTAGCATTCTACTTTCAATTGCTATACTCCATGTTAAATTGTTGAATAAAACTACTTCCTCTTGAAGCAACTGCCCTGTGTGTTTATTCATGATATCTCAAATTGGAAGCTAGTTTGTTCCAATACTCTCATTTCTCCCAGGTTGAAATAAGATTAAAATTTAACACACTACTTTTATTATTTATTTGAAAAGGGGAATATGTCCTTAGCAAGAGTGACAAGAGCTGAAATGAAAAGCATGGACATTCTAAGACATTTGCCATGTGTGGAAGAGCAACAGAGATACTTTTACCTTAAGTCAAACATATGGAATGTAAATGCATGCCAAGCTATCCTGGCACCTCAGGCAGAAAAGTTCAGATATTTTTCTCCCATTACCTTGCACTAAATTTATATCAATTTGTTAAATAAGACTTTGGTATTCTTCATTGCTCAAACTTTATTTGTTCCATGCTTATGTTTAATACTTTATTCTGCAATATACTCTTCATCTGTGAATCATCCTGTGATGGCAGTGGGACATAAGTTTTCCATATAAATAAATAAGCAAATAAATAAACTACCTGAAGAACTTTCTTGCCCAAAGATGGAAGATGGAATAGGATAGTTGAGATTTCCGAAAGCGATTCAAGAAAATAAACAAGAATTAAGATTGCTGAATTGCTATAATCTAAAACAGCTTCCCTTAGTATGAGACCCACCAGGTACAATGAGATTCAAATTCCCAAGGCATCAATGTCAGGATTAGATGTGTGTCCAAGCTACCTAGTGGTATTAAACTGCTTTACAATTGACTTTATGGTGTATTTGGATGATATAATAAGCCATAAATAGGGCTTAGTGGTGAATCTGCTCAGGTGCATTGGGATCATTGTATCTTCTTTTACCAAACAGACATCATTCAAGGTTTCTTTTAAGCATACTGTATAATCTGTAGGGTGTTCCATATGAGCTAATAGGGCCCAGAGGTACCCTAAAAGTTTTTTTTCCCTAGCAGCACTTTTTCTAAAGAGGAATACATCAGTGAGTGCAAGTGGGCATTTTCCAAAAAGCCATATTCATAATTTCTGTTATCCCATTACCTGAACACAGACTAGGAGTTGTTATCAATACAAAAATATTTGTTTATTCTTCATTTCTGAATTAATTATTCAAAACTTGTTATAGCTTGGTTGTTCTTGCAAAGATAAATAGCAGTGGACCTATTTAAAAGGAACTCTATCAGAACTATATATATATATATATTATGTCTGCTGAATTGGAACTCAATTCCTTTTATATACTTGATACAAAAATATTCACTTAGTTACATAAAGAAATGATATCAAGAATTCCCTTTTCTACAAGGGAGAACTGATAAATGAGACTAAAAGAGGAGCATTGAAGCAATATCTTTTCTGCGGTTAAGGATACTCAGGGCAATATATATAATGATTTAGTAAATCGGTCTTCCTTATTTGTATACTATTTATCCAAAAACAAAATAATCATAATTCTTCTGATCAAATTGTTGATCTTATTCCACTTTTATTTCTTCAAGAAATAACAAACACTGTTAAATCTCTGAAAACAGGAAAATTTGATCGGAGTCCTAGTGGCTAATCTATTGAATATTATAGGGTTCGTGGCTTAAATATTGTGGTGTTTTTTTTTAAAAAAAACAACAATATTATTTTCTTAGTAGTAGTAATAAACTAATACAATTTTATAGGAATAACAAATCTGTAGATTTTATCTAAATTATAATTAATTTGTGTTCACCCTTGTTAAAGCATATTCCTGAGAATATCATCAAAACCCAAGAAAACAAACAAATGGATCACAGAACAAGTCAGTCTATTAAGGATAAACAATACCAAGGTGGATGGACTCAATGATAGGGAAGAAAACCTGAATGGCCAGACTGGGGGCAGAACATTTTGGAGAAGTTTTATTTATATAGTTGCTAAAAGTCAACATTGACTTGATGCTAGATAATCAATCAACCAACCAGTGTTCAGAGGGACACTAAATTGCCTTTTAGTTTTGTCATTCAAACACTAAGACTGCTATTATGGAATCCAACAACTATGGGAACAATTAGAATGTTATTATGTAATCCATTAATTTTATGACAGGATATTGTTTCCTTTTTTCAGTTATTTCTTTTCCTTACTTCTGGCATTAAAGGCAAATTTCGAAGATGAAAATAAAATGTTCACCCTATTCCAAATCTCATGTGAAAATTACATTTTATTTAGGTTTTATGAATAAATTCATAGGCTAATAGGTGAATCAATACTCATAATTTACAATTAAAAATTTAAATCATTTCAATTATTGACCCCTATATCTTTGATGTATAGTAAAGCTTTAATGTAATTTTTATACATTAAGCTGTTCCTAAATTAAATTTGTTCATTTTATACCACTGAAATCATGTAATCCTTGTAAATGAATAAAAGTAAAACATCCAAGTGGTTGTTTTATTGTTACTTATTGATTTTAATTGATTACATTTTAATTGTTTGCATAAAATTCATGCATTCATATATATGCAATTTTATGCAAACAATTAAAATCAATAATCAACACAAACATAATAGAAAAAGTAACATATGAAAAGTCTTATGGTGTTACTTTAATTAGCTACAAAAGTGTTTCATGTCAGTCTGCTTCTGAAAGCAAACAGTGTCATAGAAAATCAAACTTTCCCTAGAAGTCTATTTCACAATTCAGAGACTACAACAGAGAAGCATTTTTGCAGGCATCAGTCCCTCTAATTTCAGGATAATGAAGCCATGAAGTCATGAGCCATTTTTTTTCTTTTTATTCAATTCTAGTTGAAGCAAGTAATGCTGGAGCTATCTTAGTACCAAGCAAACTAAGGCTTAATAGGATAGAAACTGCAGTTTAAAATGAGCTTAGAAACCAAGTGCCAAACACTGTCAGGCCTGCACCACAGGTGCAATTTGCTCATGGTCCCTGTAGTTTGTACCAACTATAGTTTCTGAATGACAGCCACCTGTAAAACACACTGCAATAGACCTGCTGGATGATAATGAGAGTATGAATTACCTTTGTGAGCCCTGACACTCAGAGACAGGGTCACAACTAACAATGAGGCTGCACAAAGGTATACTGATCACAGCCTACTCCTGCTCATCCAACAATAGCCATCCAATTCATAGACAATGCTGCTACTTAGAATAAGTTCAATGAACAAAGTGCAACTCTATTTGGCTTGGGTTCAACTTTACCAAGTTTTTTTTCCCATCAAGTCTCCAGAGACTGGGGCAAGACTTTGATTTCATTGTGAGAGTGGATGAAGGTATAATATATGATCACACAGCCCAAACCAATAGATGACTTCTTTCAGATACTTCTTATACACATTTAAATAAGGGCGTGTGGTGGGGGAGAGCATTCCACATTTTAGACCAGGGATCCCCAATCCCTGGGCTGTGGGCCATTACCAGACTGCGGTCCATTCAGAATCAGACCACAGTCTTAGTGAGCAAGTATATGCATATGCAATAGGCAGGTGAACATGCACAGCCTCATTTGTGTGAGCGGCATGCATACACTTGCCCGCCGCTCCCACGGAACCATCTCCTCTTCCCTCCCAGCCAGTCCACAAAGCCAGTAAGATTGGAGATCACTGCTTTAGAGGTTTCCAAGCTGCCCCTGTAAATAAGAATTCAGATTTGTTTCTAACTGTGCCACTCATTTAATTTAATAAACTGAATTGGGGATAAGCATGTCCTTCCCCTCCCCTCTGCCTTCTTTTTTTTAAACAATTTGTGTATAGTAAGCTAGTATTATGCTAGAGGCTACTAAGGAACATAACCAGTGCCTGTTATAATTACAAAAAAGGTTACATTATACCTTATATGGTAGTGGCAGATCCCCAGTGGTCCCCATTCATTTCAGTGAAATTTACACAAAGAATTTTCATGCCCTCATTTATGAATTTATATATTCCTGGCTTTCTCTATGTTGTTACTTTTGTTGTTTTGGGCATCGCTAAGTGTAAGAATGTACAGGGAAGATTCCTTGTGCTGATACTGTGATTCTCATGGATCTTTCTGGTATGGACTCATACATTTGTATACGTTAAAGTAATCAGCATATTGCTACTCTTAGAAAAGATACAGGGAAACAGAAAACCTACAATCCCAGAAGGGGAAGCACAAATGTTAACTGTATTATGCACTGACAGCAATGAACCACAAGGGACAATATAAACTAAAATGTCAGGAAATGTGACAGAAGGTATGCTAATGCAATTATGCCCTTGCTGGGATAGCACAATGTTCAGAAGAGGCCATGCTGGGGGAATAATGGGATATAGCCCTGTGAAATTTCAAGAAATACTCCACTATTCTCTCAGTAGGACAATTTCAGCTAGCCTCACCTCTGACCCACACTGACAAAGGCTTGCCAAAATTAGAAAAGGTACTTTACAGAGCATTATTCAAAGCTGTCCTTCCATGCTTTTACCACCTGAGTTCAATTTGTCAATATATTAAGTATGTAGCTCTTGCACACTCCTTTTCATTTGCTCCCTCATTTCAGAACGGAAGGTTGGTCTTGGTGCCACCTCGGAGAGTAATGAAATTCAGAAATGAAATTATAAGACCGGACCACCTTTCAGGTTATTCAGTTAATAGGCAGCTTGAGACACCCGTCAGTGAAGAAATGAAACAAATAATACTGTATTTTTTTATCCATCTTTGAGGGAGTGGGAAGTGGTGATCACATCTTCAATATTTGAAGAGCGATGCTAGAGAGCAAATGGCCCTCATTTCCTGAATGAAATCTAAATTAGTTTTTTTTTATCATAAGTGTTAACAAAGCATTGCTTACTCATAAAATGATATATGGGTCAGTGTCCCTTCTCAAAGTATGTATAGGCTCCATTCCTTATCAGAATGAATTTTCTTATATCCAACATGTGCATGTATTCCTTTGAATAATCTTTCACCCAATTATAGTTGTTTGAATCCCATTAAAAGGAATGGAAAGTAAAACATGTATAATTTCAGACAGATAATATATCCTAAATCTACTCACAAACTAATTTCTATATCCCATAATTTCTAATAATAAGGGTAGATTTCTGTTGCATGAAAAAGAAGTGAGGAAGAGGAATGGGGAGAGAGGGGAGGGAGGGAGGGAGAGAGAGAAACACACACAAACACACACACACAGAGGGAGAGAGAGAGAGAGAGAGAAACAGACAGACAGACAGAGAGATGGAATGCAGGAGTATCCATTTACAGACAAACCAGAATTGTCTACTCTTCTTCCTTTGAGCTGTATGCTCTTTATCTGCCTTTGAACTTTATACTTAAGAACTCATGCCTGAATGTTTTACTTTTCCTCCTCCTTCTTAAATCACAGGCTTTTGGCTTTATATTATCTATCAAGAGCTATTAGTCATGACAGCTAAAGAGAATCTCCATGATCCAAGGATGATTTAGGGAAAAACAATAGAGGACAGGTGAATGCCCTGTTTGCAAGCTTGCCCAGACATTTAACTCCAAGCATGCTGATCAGTGGGTGGTGGCCAGGGAATTATTGTCAGCAGAATGCTGCAATAGTTCAGGACTAAGTTGGAGAAAGTATATTGTAATTCAGGAGGACCTTCCTTAAGAAATACAGTATGTGAAGTAATATTTTTTGGAATACCGGGCAATGAGGAACACTATTGCCCTGATGTCTTATTTGTGAACATCAAGGAACATTCAGCTGGCCATCATTAGAAGCAGAGGTTTCACTATGTGAGCATTGATTTGATCCATCTAGGTGTCTGTTGTTGTTTTTAATTATGACTGTCACAAATTGAATGAAATTGCATGTTTTCCATTCTAGGGCAATGTGGACTTAAACTTTTTTTTTTTATTGAAAAGTTTTAAAATACAATTTTCCTTTAAAAATCCCCCCTTCCCCCTCCCTCCTCCCCCCCTACCTCCCCCCCTCCCCCCCGACTTCCCAGAGCTAAATACAAGGTATATATATATAAAGCAATCATAAACAATCATATACTAACAAACTATAAACTCTAAAATCTATCACTCTCTAGCTTATATAGGATAAACAAGCCTTAGTAATATTGAATATGTATAAAAAGAAACTAAAATAAGAAAAGAAAAAAAAAGAAAAAACGAAAGAAGACTTATTCAAATGCTACATAAAACTTCTTAACCCTATACTTGTTCTGGATAAACTCAATCCATTTTCTCCATTCCATAATATAGCGTTCTTGCGAATGATCTTTCAGATAGGCTGAAATCTTCGCCATCTCTGCCAGGTCGGAAACCTTTAAAGTCCACTCTTCTATAGTCGGCAGTTCCTCTTTCTTCCAATATTGGCCTATCAAAAGTCTTGCTGCCGTAATTAAGTTCAACATCAATTTGGTGTCCACAACTGTAGCGTCTGCAATTATTCCCAACAAAAAAAATTGCGGACAAAACTTTATCCTCTGTTTAAAAATCTTCTGCATATTCCACCAAACTTTTATCCAAAAGGCCTTAACCTTCTTACATGTCCACCATATGTGAAAATATGTTGCATCTTCATCACCGCACCTCCAACATTTAGGCTGATAATTCGGATACATACTTGCAAGCTTTTTAGGATCTAAATGCCATCTATAAAACATTTTATAAAAGTTCTCTCTTAGATTTTGAGCTTGAGTAGATTTTACGTTCCTCACCCAAATCTTTTCCCACGTGTCCATTGTGATAACTTCCTGAATGTTTTGGGCCCATTTTATCATACAATCCTTAACAAGCTCTATTTCTGAGTCAATCTCTATCAATGCAAGATATATCCGTTTGATATGTGCAGGTCCCTGATTTCTAATTTGCTTTATCAAATTTTCATCAGTAATTGTAAATCCATTTTTCTGGTCTTCTTTCCACCTGGCCCGTAACTGAATATATTGAAACCAATTTTGAACAACCTTCTCTTCTCGCAAGAGGCTATATGATTTCAGACACCAAACATTTCTTTCCAAGCTAAGGATCTCCTTGTACGTAGTCACATCGTGTTTGAAGCCAGCATGTATATTTTCTATTGCGTGTTTTGGAATTGCCCACAATGGTATCTTGCAACTTAACTTATGTCTATACTTCTTCCAAACTCTCAGCAATGCCTGTCTTAAAATATGCACCCTAAACACGTTGTCTACCTTCTTATCATACAACAAATATGCATGCCAGCCAAACAACAAATCATGGCCCTCAAGATTTAATAACCTCCCTTGCGTCAAATTAATCCAATCACTTATTCCTACTAATGCAGCAGCTTCATAATATAATTTAAAATTAGGCAATTTAAGGCCACCTCTCTCACGAGTATCCTGCATAATCTTAAGTTTAACTCGTGGCTTTTTCCCTGTGTGGGCAGGGAATGTGGACTTAAACTTGTTTAGATAGGTTCACAACTTGTATTACAATTGAATAAGACACCATGGTTGGCATATGCACTGTGCTAGATCTTAAATCATGCTTACACACCACAGTGACTGATTCATTCCATGCACTAAACTAAACCAAACCAAACCAAATTATGGCTCAATATGATGCTCATATCCATCTGTATTGTTACAGTATAATATTAATTACTGACAAATAATAGCAGAGTTAGTATATTAGATGCCATCTGGCTGTGATGAATAAGGAGCGACTTCCTTTGTACCCACTGGATTCACTTCTGACCATTACTGCTGAAAACTGGTGACAATTTTTTTCAGCATTTTGAGGCAGAAAATGTATGTTCAATGCAAGGCCTATAACAGGCTTAATCTTAAAAATCAACACCCACACATCTATCCCCAATTTGTATCACTGCCCCAGCCACAGGGACCTAGGTTCCCAGAAATGTTATGTGCCCCCCACTTTTAATTTACAGTGTTATTTGGTTGAATTGAATGGTACTTATTATTACTATTATTGCAAGAAAGGGGATGTGATGTTCTAGTCTTAGTGATTATATTATATTATAGACTTCAAGCACATATTAAATCAAAATATTGCTTCTATAGCAGGTCTGGTCATTAAATTTCAGACTCTTCCCTTAATTAATCTTTAAGGCAGAAGATAGAAAGTAAGACATATCAAGTAAAGAAGGTTTTGTGAATCTTAAAGTGCCTAAGGCCGGAGAAAGAATCTCAAAAGTGTATTAGCATAGCTCCTTCTTTCCATGCATTAGCCTTTTTTCACTTTTGCTTCAAAAAAAAATATTAGCATAGCTTTATTCACTATCCTACCTTTAATTCTTAAAATGGAAAAAGGGAGAAGAGGCATATGTCATGAAGCTCATACATGAATCCCAAATGGGGATCTCATAAGCTATATATTTTAAACTGAACTTAAACTCTCAGCATATTGTCTTTCATTTAAATAACCACTCCTTTTTGATGGAAAACCAAGTCTTTTTTTTTCAAATAAAAAAGCAAAATTATACAATTTTCCATTTTTAAAAAAAATGAATAGGAATTAGAACTTGGCAGGCAATCCCAAGCAGTCAAAATATGAAGTCACAATTCAGCTTTATTAAGCTGGAGTCAACAATTACCAATACAGTTATTTTCTAATGAAAAGGAATGTATTATTAAGTTTTCTAGGGCACGGGAGAAATGCCTATTTAAGCATACTGGTTTAGATCTTTGGATAAAATTAAAAATTGAGAAATGTTATTTACCTTTCTAAACAAAATACTTGCCTGAATGGTGAAAATTTTGCAAAAACAATTATTTACAAAATTAACAATAAATAAATAAATATCCATCCAGGTTTTTCTCTCAAATGTAGCATGGATCAGGGGTCCCCAAACCCAAGTTTTGCAACTATAATTCAAACCTGAGATTAAATATTGAAGCTAAAGAGGAATTTTTTTACTTTGCACAGGTTACAGGGTTCCCTTAATTAAAACAGGTAATTACAGTACACCTGTAGCATCAGGAAGATATTGTTGTGGGGGAACTTAAGAGAAAAACAAGAAATGCCTAGTCAGTAGAAGCAAAGGGGATGTCAACCGGAGGGTTTAGGGTTCATTCCTGCTCCAATACATACCCAGACTGGCTTATAAAATATGAAACATAAAGATGCAAAAAAGAAAAAGAAATACTACATGCAATCATCAAATTATGGGCGTAAAGTGGTAAGTGAAATATAAAAAAATAACAAAATAAGAATTTCAGCAAAGAGACTTTTTCCCCCTAAAGTCTAATAGCAGGTGAAGCCATTTTATAATCTGGGCATTAGCACAGGTCATTGAGAACCATGAAAAATGACAACCGTTTCTTTTGGGCAGATAGATTAGCCTAGAATTCCAATCTCTAGTTCTACTTAATAAGTAGATTTCAATTAGTGACAGAAGATACAACTGAACAGAACTACAGGTGAAGAGTCAAAGCTAACTGTACTGTACAATATATGCAGGTTCCAGAATTCTCCAATGTACTATTGCAAAATAAGAAAAAGGAAAAAACTGCATTCTACATTAATAAAACATAATATCTATGAAGATGTCTGAAGATTAGTGCTGGATAAATGCTGGAAATTAACATGTTATTCTATCAGTCAAGAAGATAAATCTCAGGAACACATCATAAACCTATTACTTCATCATTTCAGGCTATCTAATAGAAGCAGGCTTAGGATGTGCATGCATCTGAGCATTTCTTCTTAATGATGTAAAATATAATAATATAATAAATACATACACAAAATTAGAAATGTGTATGCATTATATTCTTGCAGTACAAGTCATATTAAAGTCAACATTTTGTTTTAAGAAGGGCAATATATATTTTAAGGTCAAATGAATGAATTTCATGTAGTTGTATCAATATATTTCTTGCCACCTTTATTTTGGGGTGTTCCTAGTCAATATGATAAAATATATTTTGAAATTTTATTCTCAAAATAAATTCAGTGTAATTGGTGCATTCACGACACAATCTAAAAATGAAAATAGAGAAAAATATGCTGAACTATAAAGTAACAATACATTTGTTCTAATGTGCATGAAATATTCTAATGCAGTGTGGAAAGGAAAAAATCTCTTTATTTTTCAGATTACACAAATCTCTAACATGAATCTGTTTTTAATAATATACTATGAAAATGTTCTGTATTTGTAGAAAAGTGATTTAATAGTTTAGAATTTCATTCTCTTGTTTGTGTGTAATTTGCATGAAATTCAATGGAACCTATTTCTGAATAGATACATAAATGTCAGAATACCAGACCATCTTATTTGTCTGTTGAGAAACCTATATGCGGGTCAAGAAGCAACAGAGAGAACTGGACACGGAACCACTGATTGGTTCAAAATTGGGAAAGGAGTCCGGCTAGGCTGTATACCAAGGAGATCAAACTCAATTTCATTGAAGGCCGCATCAGCATTGCAGTTGCCCTCGTGGAGCCAGGTGGGTGTGTCCAGGGTGGGCACAATCTACTGGGTGGGCATGGCTGGAGTGCGTGTGGCCTACTTGGGGGCCTGGCCATCTCTACATCGTTCACGTCAAGGGTGCCTATGGGGGCCTGGGCAGGAGTGGGACAGATCTGACGGTCTTTGGCACAAGAATATGGGACCAGGGCAAGTGCAAAGGCATGGTCCACTGGAGAAGCCTCACTGTTACTCTCAGGTAATGCGGGGAAAGGGGGCTGGATGGTGGGGCAGAGGTCAAATTCCCAGCCATCAAGCACCCACGGCATTATGCCCAGCTCCACTTCCCCAAGGGGGTGCCCAGCTACAGTTACCTCCTCCTCAAGGCTGCTGCTGTGCTTTTACCAGGCTGCTTAGCCAGGTTGCTCATGATGGGTACAAGGGCAAAGTCAAGAGGGAGGGGGTAAGGGGATGGTGAAAAGGCAGCAGGTGTTGTGATTCAGGGTCAGCCTGTGGGTTCGGCAGTTGGGTCGGACGATTCAGAGGAGGAGGAGGGGGGTGTTGGAGAGCTTGCTGAGGGTGTTGGAGAGCTTGCTGATGAGGCTCCGCAGAGCCCTCAGCCAGGCCCCTCCCATCTGGTTACGACGCAGACCCAGCTGTGTGAGCTGACAGCGTGGATGAAGATGACCCACAGCTGGCCCTGTTCAAGGACGCCCGATGCAGGAGGCAGTCAAGCAGGAGTAAACAGAGGAAGGCAATGGGGCACCTCAAAAGGAGGCAGAGAGAAGCCACGCCCTGAACTGTTTAAAAGGGGAATGTGTGGGAGGGCTGGTTTGCTGAAGGCAACTGTTTGAATAGTTCCTGTTTCATGCTTCGTGTCTTGTTTTGCTCTGTTTTATGTTTATAAATTTGGCAGGCTTAGTTCCAGCCTCTTGCCGTTTGTAAAGGGGTTGTCCCTGCCTTTTCTGCAGGGCCGGTAGTAGGCTGGTACAGAACAGCAGGGCAGGACTAAGGCAGGAATTCCTCAGATCCTTCCTTTCTTTCTTTCCTTCCTTCCTTCCTAAGAGTGGTAGGAAAATATTTGAGATGAGGGAGGAAGAAAAACAGGCAAGAAACACAGATGGGGTAGTGTCATCCTTCGTGAAAAATGAAGAAATGCACCATCGCCTGGAAGTGGCAAGCATATGGTCCTTGCCTACTTCATATATCCGGCTTGGTGGGCCCTTGGGGAGGGGATACCATGAGCAGCGTGAGAGTCAATGTTAGTGATAGTGCATTTCTTCATTCCTCACAAAGGTTGATACCTCCCCAGTGTGTGCCCAGGGGGCAGTGCCAACAAGGCAGGGGCTGGTCCCTCACTGTTTCCAGATGGCCTTGTGGAGATAAGACTGAATGTATTTCAGCATAGATGACCACCACAAAATTGTACTTTGGCTCCCGGCTGGCCTGGGCCAGGGCCAAGACAGCAGGGGCCGTTCCCTCACTGTTTCCAGGATGGCTTCGCGGGCCACATGAAACCACTTCACGGACTGGATCAAGCCCCCGGGCCTTGTGTTTGACCTGTCTGCTGTATACTGTTGCCCTGCCTATTTAACTTATATGCAGAGCACATCATGAGAAAGGCAGGGCTAGATGAATAAAAAATTGGAATTAAGATTGGTGGGAGAAATATCAACAACCTAAGGTATGCAGATGATACCACTCTAATGGCAGAAAGTGAAGAGGAACTAAAGAGCCTCTTGTTGCAGGTGAAGAAGGAGAGTGCAAAACTTGGGTTGAAATTTAACATTAAGAAAACCAAGATCATGGCATCCGGCCTGCTCAATTCCTGGCAAATAGATGGGGAAGAAATGGAGGTAGTGACAAGACGCTTGCTCCTCAGGAGGAAAGCCATGGCAAATCTAGACAGCACACTAAAAAGCAGAGACATCACCCTGCCAAAAAAGTGCGTATAGTCAAGGCTATGGTCTTCCCAGTTGCAATGTATGGCTGTGAAAGTTGACCATAAGAAAGGCTGAGCACCAAAGAATTGAGGCCTTTGAATATGGTGCTGGAGAATACTCCTGCCAGTCCCTTGGACTGCAAGGTGATCAAACCGGTCAGTCCTAGAGGAGATCAACCCTGACTGCTCTTTAGAAGGCCAGATCCTGAAGTTGAAACTTAAATACTTTGGCCACCTAATGAGAAGGAAGGACTCACTGGAAAAGAGCCTAATGCTGGGAAAGATTGAGGGCAAGAGAAGAAGGGGACGACAGAGAATGATGTGGCTGGATGGAGTCACTGAAGCAGTAGGCGTGAGATTAAATGGACTCCAGAAGATGGTAGAGGACAAGAAAGCCCGGAGGAACATTGTCCATGGGGTCACAATGGGTCGGACACGACTTTGCAACTAACAACAACAACAACATAAATGTCCTTTCCTTAAAAATAAATTCCAGTCGAGATTAGATGAGTTAAAAAAGCTCCAGAATTACAGCAATACTGTTCTTAAGAGTACATCTGAAATGAATACATGTTGACTTTATAGGCTGGTCTTCTCCCTTCTCCGAGAATGTAACTGGCATAGGGTTGCATTCTCTCAACCTGTTGGATTAGGCTAAAAGGAGGTTAGGAACAATATATTGTGGGAATCTGAGCCATTTCTTAGCAAGATATGTGAACTATGTCACTGTTAAATTATATTACGGAAGAAAGAAACTGTGTTTTGTTAACCTTGTTTAGGCTTCAGTTATATCATTATTCCTACTGGCATTAGTTCCAGTACAAAGGTGTTATGATCTTTGCTTGCCTCTGAAAGTTAATGATATTTTCTCCCATGTCCAGGGAATCAGTGGTCTAGTCAAGTAGGCAAAATCAATGTTGTCTTAGGTATTGATGCTATTAATCAGCTTAGATGCCATTTTCCATAACATATTTAATTATAGTTGGTGTTAAAGCAAGTGAAGAACAGCTTTCTTCCTACCTCATAATAGTGGGAAGGCATCCAATAAAGGTAATTAGTAGAAGAATAAGACTACAATTTTCATAGATTCATGATCACATAGTTAAAGTATGAGATTTGTTTCTAAAGGATATGGTTATGATCACTAATTTAGATAAATTATAATCACACATAGTAATTAAGAGGTACAATATCTTAATATATCAGATTGAGTAACTTAAGGGCTAGGAGTACAACATGTGAATATGCAAGAGAATAGGTACAGTATGTATATTTCTGTGTTCTGAGAACTGAAAGACAGTATCATCCAGCCCTGTCCTTGTGATTGATGATGTCAGCATTATCTGTAATTTCTTCATTGCAGATGTTAAAAGATGTTCATGGCTATCTGCTTGACCCATCCAGTTTTAAAGGGAGTCCTCCCTTCAAATCACACAGTATATGTATACTTGGTGACGAAATGCCCTTCATATCCCCTAAGAATTCAATTTTCCTAAGAGATTTATGGCAAGTCATTTCCCCCTTCTTTCTACTTTTAGGAGTATACCAATGATTTCTTCTTAGGCAGTCTACTCATTCTTTATTATTTTTGGGATTACTATAGCCTACTTTAAAATGAGGCATGAAGTTGAGTTCTGGAAATAGCCTGGCCAGGTCTGGATCATTGCAGAGGTAATTCACTCAGACTCACTGCTCAATTTCTACTGACTTTTATAAAAGAAAAAGGGTTATCTATGGTCACTAAGAATTAAACCAACTTGATTCCACATAATCAATCAATCAATCAATGTATATCTGTCCCAGAGAATGGAATTAGATTTCAGGATTATTAATGCTTCTATAAAAATATAGCTGAATACAAGCTCTAACATTAGAATTAGTTTGTGCTAAGTACTAGATGATGAGGATGAGAGGAGAAAAACAGCTGATCAAGGCAGCTTCCCTTGCTTATTGATTTCTCATCTTTTGCTTACTCACTTTCTAATGCTTACTGTTTTCCCATCAACATCTTATTTAGCAGCAAAGGACAGAGATGTTGGATCAGGCACATGTTTCATATGATCTAGCACGGGGTCCCCAACCCCAGGGCCCACTAACAGGATGGGGCCTATTCAGAACCAGGCCGCGTGAGAGGCAGATTAGTGCGCATACATGTGTGCAACTTGACTCATGCGAGTGGCAGGCCAGCACATGCAACAACTGCTCCATTTGCAGTTGAGCTTTGTACACATGCGGGTGCACGCTGGCACGCCATGCACGCAGTCAGGTCCCCTTCTCCCAGCTGGGCCACCAATCCTCAATGGTTGGGGACCACTGATCTAGCAGATTTCTGCTAATATTGTTATATGCTTTTTGAGATAAACAACCAAATTCCATTGAAATATCTTTCAAAGTCTAATTTGAGAAGAGCCCTACAAAGCACCATACTTTGAAAGCTCACAGAAGTAAAACTTTTGTTTCCAAGCAAATGATAATTTAGAGGCAACAAGAATTTGTACACACATCCATACAGAAAGAGAGAGAGAGAGAGAGAGAGAGAGAGAGAGAGAGAGAGAGAGACCTCACCATATATAACTACAATTATATTTGGCAACATAATTTGTGATTATTTGCCTATTTATTTTGCCTGCTGCTTGTAATAGTTCATATTTAAATACTAATGTTAATCTTCCTTATAATTCTTTTCTTTCATTCTATCACATTTGTCTTGTGCATTATTTTCTAAAAAACATGAATTACATTATTTCTATATGGCTTTTTAATACAATTATTTCAATTTTCCCAGTAAATCACTTCTTGAAGAACAAGAGTACAGTTCTTCTTGAGGAACAAGAGTATAGTCCATTGCCTGATCCCAGTTGATTAGACTCTCTTTCTCTGTCTCTCTTGGGTCTCAGTATCAATATTATACACATTTTTGTCTAAGCAGGACCAATAGATGCACCTCTGTTTCAAATATATTTGGCCCCGTTTCCTGTATGGGAAATCCCATTGGCGTTGCCAATTACCTTGTTCCTGGATTTAAAGGGTTTCTCCATTGGCAGCATTTGTCCCAATCTTGGCATTGTGTTGATTTGTTCACATATCATCATCCTCTTTGGGCAGAAAAGTCAATTTTCTTTCAGCCCATCTGCAATAACACTCATTCTGCAATCTGTGACACTGGAGACTGCCTGGGCTGGAAGATGGATGGTTTTGCCATTTGCTCACCACATCTCCCACCAGTTGGATTTTGAGCTAAGTAGCAAATCTTACACTCAACTTTATCAGTGAAACATATTGTAATTATTCTAGTTGCTTTTACAATCCCTGTAGAAAGGTTCATGGTTTAATTTTCTTTCCATAGAATGTCTGTCCACCTCCCCTGGTCCCAGTTTTGGGGCTTAAATCAGCATTTTCCCCAATCCTATCTAATAAATACAGACGTACACATATACAGAATCTACACTTCAGACTGTTTCTGTAGTTGCACTTATTGGTTTAACCCTTTCAATGGGAATTTATACACAGAAAGAACTGTAACTTTTTGCTCATATCATTAGCTCAAAATTTCTGTCAGCCTCCAAACACACAGGGAAAGTAATGAAGTAGCAGTCCAATGGGGACATTTTACCGATGGATTTTTGTTACTTTAAGAGCTGTTCAGCTCTGTCCAGGAGGCAGAACACTGATTGAATAGTGATATTTTTCAGTGATATATCTTAATAGACAGGTGGAAGGAGCACAGATTGGGTCAGCCCTTTCCCATCTTCTTGCAATATTCCAAGACTGACAGGAATGAGATGATCCCATAGTCAATTATTTCGGAAGATTGGAGAACTGAAATATTATTGTACAGAAGTGCAGAAAAATAGGGATTCAGTGATTCAAATACATTCTGATGTTTAAGGAGCTTTAAGGAACAGAAAAAATAAAAGAAGCAAATGCATTGTTTTCAAGTATGTTGTTCATTTGGGATAAATCCATACTTTTTAAATTCCCTTTTCTGTTTTCCATGGAAAATGGGTCCCAGTGAATTATGTCTACAACCTTAATGTGAAGCACAAATGACTAATATGGAAAATACAGCACCACTTTTAAAATAGGTGGAAAAGACATTATCAACTTGAACTTTTGTAAGGTTTCTGACTGCATGAGTCTGAAGTCCATTACCATAGTCATGAGAAATTTTACCAAAATCAAGTATAATCAGACTACTTATCCAAAAGTATATTGCCATTCAAAGTAAATGACATTAAAAGGAACTGAATGACACTTATCAGCTAAGATCTGGTCAGACTGACTTTGATTAAAGGCTATTTTCCCACTGAGAACAACAGGTAGACATGTAGATGACTTCAAAATCTGCCAGCCATTTTCTGATGTCATTGGTTTCCTAGTACCCTATGGCAAAAACTTGTATTTACTCAGGGGGAGCAGTCATTTCTTCACAAAAGAAAGTTCAAATCATTTCATAAAAGATATTTTGAACTGTTGAAGTGTCAACATGTTCTCTCACAAAGAAGAAAAATAAATATCAGTGAAAATGTAACTAAATCAAAGTTCTAAAACTAGCTAAACTTTTACAAAGTTTAACTATTAAGGAAATTAAAAAAAATTGGAGGGGTTATTATTTTTATTTTTTTAAACACCAGTTTTGGTTTTAGCCTTAAGAAAAAAAAATTCTGAAAGCAATCATTCTTTAAACACTCTGAAGGATATGTTAATTACAAGAAAATTCAACACAGGCTTAAAAAAGCTCCTATTGAGACCAATGAAATTGGTTATGCTTTCAGGGTTTGTTTATAAATAAGGCTATCCCAGTAAAACAGCACTGTTGGAAAATCTGATACTTTTGCAGAGTTAAGAGGAGCACATTAAAAGTACCCAGATCAGCATACAGCATAATTAAAACCATATAATAATCAAGAAAATTACAATTGCCACAATTATACAATTTCTAAAAGCAAGAACAAAACGTCAAATAAGTAAACCAAAAAGCATTAAACATGAAGCTAAATCCAGTAGAACAAATGATCTAAAAATGCAAAAGATCTGCCTCTTTTAAATTAACAAGTCCTGCACTCTCTATTTCATCAAAAGCCTCTCACATTATTGTAGAAATAATTATGCACCACAGCTACCCTTTGACTATGCTACAAAATTGGAATGATCTATAAAGTTTTGCTGAAGGTTGGTTGATCACCTCTATTTCCATTAAAGTGCAGAAGATTAAATACTGCTCAACACAGCTTGCAAAGACTCTTGAATGGACACACATGAAGTTGGGGAATAAGACTGACAGCTGAAGGCAGCTGAAGTAGACCAGATAAAATCATGAACTGACCTGCTTCAGGACCTATGCTGGAAACTGCTGTATAACCACAGCTCCTGAACAAAGCAAAAGCTACACAAACATCTTGTTGAGGAGTTAATGCTGTCTTATCTAGGAATAACAATTATCTTCAGTGTAGAAATCGCAAGTGGACATTTCCAGAAAATAGTCTGCATTTGAGCAGGAGAAATGAAAGTGGGGAAAAAATGATAGTTTGTTATCATTTTGCAATACACTGTGACATCCCAAGTGAAATTTCTTTCCCAAATACATTTCTATTCTGGAAGCCAACCTACCAATCTTGTATATCGAAACAGTGATTGTTTCTTAGCTCTTGAGAATAACACAGCACAGAGTTCTTTCCCTCCAGCCTAGCCTTATCATTTAATAACTTTGAAAGGAAGCAGAAGAAAAACGAGCAGAAAAAAATGGTCCTCAAAGCCACATTGTTTGGAGGTTCTGACCAAAGGCAGACATGACATAAAGCATCTAGAAGAATTCAGATATAAAATATGTATTTTTATATATTATTTTTGATTTGTGAAACTATTTGCTTCACCACTTACAAATGGGAATAAGAAGATAAAAATGGGCCTAAGAGCTGCAGAGATGACGGTGGAGACATGGAGAGCTCTAAACAGATCTCTTTGGAGAGCACAACTGTGGCAAAGACCAAAGAGTAGACCAGGGGTTTTTTTGTGAAAGTTCTCCAGATAAGAAGAGGATAGATAAGAAGCTGGCCCATATGTATCTAGATAGCTGCTACCCATGAAGAGAGTAGGATAGCAGTCTCTATCAGGTGTGAGTGCCAGGAGATAAAAGGATTAATTATCAAGCTCACAAACACTGTCCACCTGTTGTGTTTGTCTTTTGTAAAAGAGAGATATTCTCTTTTTGTTGTATTAAACTTTGGTTTTCTTTCATTTTCTTTATATTAGAATATCTTAATTAGAGACCATCTTAAGCCTTGAAATGGGATTTTTTAAAGTGAAGAGTTGAGATGTAGTATGTTGAGTTTTATATTCGTTGATATATAACACATCTGGTTGTTAAATCACTATACACAAATCAGGAAGCCACTGTGTGAACACCATATGGAGACACTGATTGGTTTAAGATAGAGAAAGGAGTGTACAAATGTTGCATTCTCTCCCCTTTCTTATTCAACTTGTATGCTGAAATGATCATGAGGAAACTAGATCTTGAAGAAGCAAAAGAAGTAAACATTGGAGGAAGAAACATAAACAATCTTCAATATGTTGATGGTACAACTCTGGTCTCAGAAGCTAAAGAAGGCCTGGAACATCTGATCAAAAAAATCAGAGAAGAAAGTGAGAATTTCGGTCTCTTTCTGAACATCAAAAACACCTAGCTCATGATCACTGCAAGAAATGGAATCATCAAAATAGAAATTGACAGTGAAGAGATAGAATGCATAGAAAAATTCACTTTTCTAGGGTCGCAAATCACCCAAAACAATTAATGTAGCCCAGAAATAAAATGCTGGGTTGCACTGGGTCACCAGCAATGTTGAACATGAATCGAATATGGAAAAGCAAGGCAACCAAATGTAGGTTAGTTCACTGTGTTATGTTCCCCATAGCTACCTATGACTGTTAAAGTTGAATCTTAAAAAAGCAAGACAGGAAGAAAATCAACTTGTTTGAGCTGTAGTGCTGGAGAAGACTCCTGCATATTCCTTGGACAGCAAAGGTGATCAACAAGCAAATACTGAAGCTCATAATACCAGACATGCTATATGAAGAAAAAAACACTATATCTTACTTGTTTCAGCCATGTCATGTGGAGGAATTCACTGGACAAAGGAATTATGTTGGGAAGAGTTGGTGGTAAAAGGAAACCAGGCCACCAAAGAACATGATGACTGGATACCATCAAAAGAGACTTTAGCCTGAGCATAGAAAAACTCAAAGAAGCAATCCAAGATCAGAAGATGTAGAGAAATCTAGCCCATAGAATCTCCAAGAGTTGGTCATGATTGAATGGATATCATCATCATCATCATCATCATCATCATCATCATCATCATCATCATCATCATCATTTTATGTTAATATTAGTGGCTTAGAGCTCTGTTTGGATATTTTGTTGATAATATAAATTTAATAAATAATTGAATTGGATATAGCATTACTAATTTGATTTGCCTATTATAAAGAGATAGCTTGATAGCTTATAGTATGAAGAATCTTATATTTATTAACTAAGGGAGGTGTGTGTGTGTGCTTGCATTAAATGTGTGTATGTATGTGCATCTCTCTCTCCGTGTGTGCATGTCTATATATGCATTTGTGCATATTTTTTCCTTTCTCTTTTCTTTTAGCTTGCACTATTCTTTATTTAAGGGACATGGTGGCTCAGTGGGTTAGGACGCTGAGCTTGTCGATCAGAAGGTCGGCAGTTTGGCGGGTCAAATCCCAAGTGCCGTGTAACAGATTGAGCACCTGTTACTCGTCCCAGCTTCTGCCAACCTAGCAGTTCGAAATCATGTAAAAATGCAAGTAGAAAAATAGGGACCACTACGGTGGGAATGTAACAGCATTCCGTGCCCCTTTGGCATCTAGTCATGCCGGCCACATGACCACAGAGACGTCCTTGGACAAGCGGCTTTGTCCTTGGACAAAGCTCTTCGGCTTTGAAACGGAGATGAGCACCGGCCCCTAGAGTCAGAAATGACTAGCACGCATGTGCGGGGGAATCTTTACCTTTACTTATTCTTTATTGCTCTTTGAAAATGTTTAATAAAATTATTATAAACAAAAACAATCCTTGCTGACACCTTTTAAAGGTGACTAGGTTCACTAGTTTCACTTCTAATCATTTTTGGAAATTGCTTATTTAAATTTATTAAAGCTATTAGGGGTCTGTAGGATGACAAGTTTGAAATATTACCTACTGAGTGTATCCTTATCCCTGAAATAAAGAAAAATAACTATATGTTTAAGAACTTTACAAACCTCTAAAAGAGGTATTAGGTCTTATTTTGAGGGGATATCTTATTTTTTCCATTGTCTCGCCTCGGGGTGGCAGCACCGACATCCCCATCCAGCAGGAGCCCATGTGGCTGCTGCTGGCTCACTTCTTCTGCGGCCGTTTGCTGCTGCTTGCATGCATTCGCCAGCAGAGGCCTTCAAGTAATGGCCTCTGCAGCCAAGAACAGAGCTCAGGGTTGACTCTGCCGGCAAAACAGAGGCCAGGGACGATGTGCACGAGTGGTGGCAAGTGGCTGCAAAAGAAGTGGGCTGGCAGTGGCCACACGGGCTCCTGCTGAGGTGAGGCAGGTGTTGGTATGTGGGAGACCTGGCTGCTGTGGTCCTGTGACAAGCGGGTGTTGGGCATATGAGGCAGCTCTACTCCCATCCCCATCCTAGCTTGATTTTTACCCATGCTCCTCACCCCACCTTGTGCAACCAGATGGTGGAACAGAGTGGGCAGGGTCTTAACTAGGACTTATTTTGGGGTAGGACTTAGGCACACACGTAAAAATAAAGCTAGGTCTTATTTTCGGGGAAACACGGTATGTTGTTTAATTTAATTTAATTTTTAATTTAATAACATTTATATACCGCCCTTCTCCCTGAGGACTCAGGGCGGTTCACAGGGCAGAATAAAATAATGAATACAAACATTAAAAAAGATTAAACAAATTGCCCTAATTAAAACAGTATAAATACAACACTAAAAACCCCCAGAAAAGTTAAAAAAACAAAAATAAAATAACCCCAACACTCCCCCTCAGGCTAGGCCGGCTTGTACAAACAGAAATGTCTTGAGATCGCGACGAAAGGAGCGAAGATCGGGCGCCATCCGGAGCTCAACCGGTAGCTGATTCCACAGCTCCGGAGCGCCCACAGAGAAGGATCTCCCCCTGGGGGCCACCAATCGACATTCTCTGATCGGTGGCACCCTGAGGAGGCCCTCTCTGTGGGAACGCACAGGGCGCAGGGAGCTTGATGCCGGCAGCAGATGTTCCCTGAGGTACTCCGGCCCCATGCCATGGAGTGCTTTAAATACCGTTACCAGTACCTTGAATCTCACCCGGAAGACAACTGGCAACCAATGCAGCTCACGGAGCAGAGGCGTAACGTGGGAGTATCGGGAGACTCCCAACACCACTCTCGCGGCTGCATTCTGTACCAGTTGGAGCTTCCGAGTAGTCCTCAAGGGCAGCCCCATGTAGAGAGCGTTGCAGTAGTCCAGACGAGAGGACACGAGCGCATGAGTGACCGTGCATAAATCGTCCCGGCTAAGATAGGGCCGCAACTGACGCACCAGGCGAACCTGTGCGAAGGCCCCCCTAGTCACGGCTCCTATATGGTCTTCCAAAGTGAGCCGTGAATCTAGGAGGACCCCCAAGTTGCGAGCCCTATCTACGGGGGGTAATAGTTCACCCCCCATAACTGCAGTTGTTACAGCAGTGATTCATTTAACAACTGTGGCAAGAAAGGTCATAAAATGGGGCAAAACTCAATAAATGTCTCACTTAGCAACAGAAATTTTAGGCTCAATTCTGGTTGTAAGTTGAGGACTACTAATATTGAACCTATCCCTGTCTTTGCAGTTAAGGGAAGTGATGTCGGGGTGACATACACTTATACCCAAATGTAAAACTTATGTTAAGATGTTTTACACTGGGCTCCGTTCAAAATAAATTGGAACAGTTGGCTTCAATATGGACACACCATTTATTTCAAATGAACATCAGTTACAAATTCTGAACTCTAAAGGCTCCTACAGTGTGAGCAAAGTTTTATCAGAGGAAACAGCAGTGGAGGAAACAGCAGTGAGTAGGGCCTTGAAATTATTATACCATGTTAGAAGCAGAAAATTGGGGGTTTTTGGTATTAGATTTTGTTTTATTTTAAACTCTTTTACTTGTGTTAAGCCTACTTTGAGGGTGCAGAATTTCTATTTGGATCACATATGCTATTGAGGAATAACATCTAGAATAGGAATGTTTTCTTCCTGGACAGCATCTCCTTTTCATTTAAAATAGTGATTCTGGGTTCCCTGGGTGAAGAGAATTTCCCAATGCAGAGATTTATTATTTAAAATTCTTTCCATACTTCTTTCTTTTAAACAAATCTCTGTACAATCTCTAGAGAGGAAAAAAAAAGAATGGCAACAAAAAGAAGCAGAGAAATTAAGCTTGTCTTTGCTCTCTGCCTTTGTATACTGAAGAAAAAACAAGGCCAGTAAAAAGACAATTCAAACCTTAAAGATTTGGCAAAGGATTAGAATCCAGTAACCTTTTTTTAATGAAAGGTGAAGTACTTGACAGTGAAGAGTTCTAACAATTACCCTTGTATTCTACTCAGTTTTCAAAGCATTTTAAGCAATCTATAATCACTGCCTGTTCTACCTTTTCTAATGCAAAAGAAGTTGCTTATGACCACATAACTTTTTTCTATTTTAACATATTGATAAATGAATATTAATTTGCTTTTTTGTTTAAAATGGCTTTCTAACTGAAAAAAAATTCTGCACAAAGTCTGCTTGCATGCTTCGAAACTTATCATATTAAAGGGGAACAAAAAGTAATCAAGAATGGCTGAAACATTCAGTTTTGATTAATTCAAATATGAATTTACTTGCTCCATACCTCCAGAGCACATTGGAAAAATGTGATCCACTGAACCACAAAAACAAGTATCATAATAAATTATAATATGCATACTTTTGAAATGCATTTAAAATTATGCATTTAAATCACATTTTGGTACAGCTGTTTTAAATAAATACAGAAATGGAACAAAGTGAACTTATAACTGAATGAATGAGAAAAATGGATTGGAATGGAAACAGACTGATTCATCAGCCCCTAGATCTTCCCAGGATACTTGTTCATAAAATATTGAACATACTCCACTGAACAATGTAAAAGCAGGTGTCTTGTATTTCTAAGATACAATTCACTGTTGGTCTTTTCTTGCAAAACCTTTCCTGCAAAACATTCAGTGGAATGAATGGATAAACTGCGTGAGAAAAATCAAAATTTGGTTACCATTCTCAGCCAGTTTTACAGCATTTTATTCCAGCAAAACCTAAAATTTCTATCTTAATATTTAAGGGGGCATAAACAGAGGAAACACCTAAGAAAAGCAATATTCCTGTCTTCCCTCCAAAAATGTCACTTTTTTCCTGTTTTATACCGTTTTTCTTCCAAGCCCCAAATTTGAAGCCCTCACTCCAAAAGTGGAGTGTTCTGTTTTCTGTTGTAAGTAGTCAAATACTTTAACTAAGTTTTCTTTTTCAGTTCCCTGTATTCATCTCCTTCTCACTACAAATTTGATCTCTTTGCACATGTTCTTGTTCCTGTTTGAAAATTGTTTCTTTCCTCTCATGTTTCCTCAAAGTGTTCTCTTTTAATTGAACTGGAATGCTTTATTTCCTAACAGGCTAGTTCTATGAGTTCATTGTCTCTTTTTCAGGGCAATGCTCCTGGCCATTTGGACTACAAAGCTAAAGGCTAACCACAGTTTATGAGCTACTTGTCAAAGGAAGGAAGTCTCCTTCAATTAAGTTAACGCTTATCATTACATTTTAGATTTTTACTTTACTTTGAGTGTTATATTAGCAAAAACAGTATAAACTTGCTCTGTAGGTCAAAAGTTGTGGTTTGAAATCCAGGAAAGATTTTTTTAATTGATATTATTTCTTTCCAGTCTTCCTGGTTTCAGCCTAGAGGCTGTAATATGCAATAGGCTATATGGGAATCAGGGCTGAAATCCTTCTTCTTCAGATGAGTGGAGAAAGGATAAAATGGTAAAGCTCTGAAGTTTGGCCTTTTTTTAAAAAGAAAAAGCATAGAGAGAATGTTACGTGTTTCAGAAAAATAAAATTTTGCGGTTTGTGTGTATTAGAGAGAGAGAGAGAGAGAGAGAGAGAGAGAGAGAGAGAGAGAGGGAGAGGGAGAATCTACTGCTTGGTTTAAAAACATCATTTTCTCTATGCTATATAAAGATCTTAACTGCTATTTCCTTAGAACTGATAAGAAAAGGCATAGAACTTGCTTGAGTGCAGGATCCTCAACTTGCAAATGGTCACTTAGCAACTATTTGAAGTTACAATGGCACTGAAAAAAGTGACTTACAGTTGGTCCTCCAACTGACCATTGTCACAGCATTCCCATGGTTAACTAATCTAAATTCAGGCGCTTGGCAACCAGCAGGCATTTATGAAAGTTGCAGCATTTCGGGCTCCTGTGATTACCATTTGCAACCTTCCCAGCTGGTTTCCAAAAAGCAAAATCAATGGGAGAAGCCAGATTCATGAAATGACTGCATGACTGTGCAACTGCAATGATTCTTCATGTAACAACCCTGGGGAAAAAGTTCATAAAATTGCTTAGCTACAAAATTCTACTCCCAATCGTGGTCGTAAGTAGAGGACTACCTATGTATTTGAATGATGTCAGTATACTGTATAACAGGGGTCTTCAAACGTGGCCCTTTTATGACTTGTAGACTTCAACTCCCAGAATTCCTCAGCCAGGCAGTGCATGGCTGAGGAATTCTGGGAGTTGAAGTCCACAAGTCATAAAAGGGCCAGGTTTGAAGACCCCTGCTGTATAACAAACTAAAGTGATCTAACCCAAATGAGCAGGAGCACTTTAGCTGACGTTAATGCCAAACATGACTTTTTGAAGCAGGAAGAAAAAAGTTGTCTGGAAGTGGGTTTGAGAATGGGTGGAGGATTGATAGAGGGTGACATTATCCATTTTTGTCCTCTGAAAACAGTTGCTGGCCATACTTTCTGATGATGGGGATTGATCTTCCCTCAGTCCAATGGGATCTTTTAAAAAGCAGGTTTACTCAAGCCAACATGAGCACAGGACAGGTACCATTTAAGTAAGAACAGATGTGCTCTTAGAGGGTTTATAGGGATGGGGATTATGATACAGTTAAATAGGAATCTTGCTTTGTAGCCACTGAATTGTAATGCTAATGTTGTTTGTTTACTTTCTTCTTCTTCCAAATATCAACAGCTACTATGAGTTTAAGACATGCTGGAACCTTTTCTCCCCACAAACAAGGATTTGCCTCATGCATTCACTTCTTTCTTTTTGTACAGTACCTTTTCAAACTAAGTTTTGCAATCTGCCCACGCCTTAAATTTTAAAGATTTTTTTAGGAAGGAAGGAAGGAAGGAAGGAAGGAAGGAAGGAAGGAAGGAAAGAAGGAAGGAAAGAAGGAAGGAAGGAAAAGTTGCAATGGGAGAAGCCTATTTAAAAGAAGGGTAACTAGCTTTGTTACCTTTACCTTTAGGGTCATTCACAGTAACTATTAATTTGCTACTCATCACTTGCATTATTGATTAAGACTTCATTTTTTACTGGATCAGCAATGGCTCAACTGGATTACTTTCAAAGAAGATATTTTTTAAAAATTCAAGGACCCCAGTCTCTTTTAACATCATCTGCAAAAGCCCCTTAATTAGTACTGTTGTTATTATAATGGCCACTCCCTATTATTATAGTGGTCACTCCCTGTTAAACCACTTTTGCATTCCAAATACCTGGAGCTTTTCTAAGATTAAAAAGCACATATTTGTGAATTCTTGTCTTCCATATCCAATAATGGAAGCCAGCTGTGAATGTAGCTTTCCAAAAAAAAGGTTTGCCATCTTTAATTCAGATTCTCACAGAGGAGCTGAAAGCTATATAGGTAACTGGGGAGAAATAACAGCAGCTAAAAATGATTTGAGTGAAGTGGCTATAGAATAAAACTTAGGAAGCACGACTGAGGGAATTAAATTTATACCGCACAGGAAGGACAAAAATGCTCGGAGGTAATATGATCACACACTATAAAAAAACTTCAAGGTAACAATATAAATGGAAGAAATTGATTATTCATTGTTTTGGAAAATGTTTGAATGCATCAGACAGCGTGAACCTAAAGATTACTCTAGAGAAAAATGTAATATTTTGAATAGCCTCAGTAAAAAAAAACTAAGGGTGAAACTATTCAAGCTACTACATGGAAAGTGGTATGTAAATACATTAAATCAATAAGTAAAGTTAGTTTAAATTATTCTTAAAGAACTCTAGACCTATATCTTCCCCCAGGTCCAAATGTGCAGCTTCACTGTGGTGGAGATGGTGATTTATGTGTGGATTCCTGGATGAGATGTGTGAAAAGGTCCAAGAATGCTACAATCCCAACAGGGTCACCCACAGTATGAAGGTCATCCTAGTTAATTAGCTAAAGCAATGAGATAAGCATAATGAGTAGCTATAAAAAGGTACTAGAGAAGGAAGATCAGCTTAACAACAATGGCCAGAGAACACAATAATAAATCCACGGATGACTTTGCTTGTTGGTGTGGACTAGTTGCTGGCATGCCAGAGCCCGGTACTGGTCCATGGACTGGGGGTTGGGGACCCCTATCCTAGATTATCTGCTCCTCAGGTTGAACGGTATTCAGGATGGATTGTTTTACAGTTTTAATATTCTTTTCTAATATGTATTGCTTTATTTAATTATTGTGTGCTATTCACAGTCTCTTTTTCTGGGATGGGTGGCTATATAAATTTGCTAAAGAAGTAAATCAAATACTATTGAGTAAAGCCAAGCTATTCTCCAAAGCACCTGAAAGCAGGACAAGAAGCAACAGATGGAAACTAGTCAAGGAGAGAAGCAACCTAGAACTAAGGAGAAACTTCCTGACAGTTAGAACAACTAACCAGTGGAACAACCTGCCTCCAGAAGTGGTGAATGCTCCAACACTGGAAGTTTCTAAGAAGAGACTGGCCAGGCATTTGTCTGAAATGGTATAGGGTTTCCTGCCTGAGCAGGGGGTTGGACTAGATGACCTCCATGGTCCCTTCCAACAACTTCTTCTTCTTCTTCTTCTTCTTCTTCTTCTTCTTCTTCTTCTTCTTCTTCTTCTTCTTCTTCTTCTTCTTCTTCTTCTTCTTCTTCTTATTATTATTATTATTATTATTATTATTATTATTATTATTATTGCCTTGGTGGAGCAGTGGGCTAATGCCTTGTTAAGTAACACCAGCTGCCTGCAATTAGTGCAGGTTCGCATCCCACCAGGCTCAAGGTTGACTCAGCCTTCCATCCTTCCGAGGTAGGTAAAATGAGGACCCAGATTGTTGGGGGCAATAAGCTGACTTTGTAATAATGCCGCTTGGGGGTGTGTGAAAGCCCTAATAAGCAGGCATATACATAGAATGAAGGCTACTGCTAAGCTTGTAAGCCGCCCTGAGTCTTCGGAGAAGGGCGAGATATAAATGGAATTAAAATAATATAAATAAATGTGTTTTAAGCCCCAGTCTTTATATATCTCGGCCTTATATATTTTAATACTTGGGACTAAAATAACTGGATTGCTCAGATTAATTTTCAGCAGCAAATTCACAAATGCTTTGTTCTAAGCAAGCTCCTTTGAACTTGAGGGAGCAAGATCTAGCCCCAGAGAAGACAACCCACAGATAAGGAAAGATGTTAATTTGCTCTATTGGTTCACCATCCGATAGGTATCTATGGCTGTGATGTTTTCTGAAAACCATGATTTTTTTTACTTTGATTTATTAATAACCAGAGAGTTGTTATGATAGTGGGAGCTAAATCTTCTTAACAACTTAGGCAACCCAACTTGCATATATGACAATAAAATCATATTGTCAGCATGTAGCAAGGCATTGCAATATTTATTGAGTCCCTTGGGCATCCATACTTCAGGATCCCTCATCAATTCTAACAAGTCATTAATGTAGAGACTGAATAGAAGTAGTGCAAGTATGCATTCTTGTGTTACCCCTTTGTATTAGTCCCACATGTCATGGCTCCATTAACCCCAAACTGCACAGTCAAACAAATGTTGATGTAAAAGGCTTTGATCAATGCAAGCAGTCTGGGTTTCTGTTTGGAACAGAATTTTCTCCATAACATTTCTCTGTTTACTGTGCCAATTGCTGCACTAATGTCTATAAAGGCAGCCAACAGTTGTTTCTCCTTACTGACATATTTACTGATTAGATGGTTCAAGACAAAGCATTAGGTCTATAAAGGCAGCCAACAGTTGCTTCCTTTTACTGACATATTTTAGTGATTAGATTGTTCAAGATAAATCAATTGTCAATAGTGGATCAACTCTGTCTAAAGCCAGCTTGTTTTTCTGTGATAATGCACTCTTCAGCTACCCAGCTTCCAACTATATTCAAGAGGAAACTCACATATACTTCAGCCACACTATCAATTAGAATAGTGAACCTGTAATTGTTAGGGTCCTTTTTATTTCATTTTCTGTATGTGGGAACTTTTATTGCATCTGCCACCCAACTGGGATATATCACAAATATCATTTACGTGAGTGGGGAAAAAAGAATGGTAAGCGATGGATGCACCAGTTGTGATATTTTTTTTAAATATTTCAGCTGGCAGAAGGTCCTCACCAGGGGCTTTATTCCTCTTCAAGCCTTTTATGATATGATATGATTTGATTTCATTTTCTGATGGCCAAAGATTGGAAGCTTTAGTAGGTGGTAAATCACTACTTAAGAACTCTTTCTCAACAGGTTCTGAGAGGGCAACCAAGTGATGATAATAGTTTTCTCAATCCTTAGCAGAGATTGGTATATCAAACAGGTATGTCTATTCTTTCAGGATTTCGGCTACAGAGTGCCAAAATGTATGACTTTTTTCTGACAGCTCCAGTTGTGACTAAAATTGAAGCAGCATAACTTTTTTTCTTTGATTTAATGAGTTTCTTATATTTCTTCTTAGAGAGAACATCTTAGCTTGTATAGGTACAGAGGAATGCCTCTAAGCAAGTCTCGTTGCTGCCTTCAATTTCTTTTTCATCAAATCATATTCATTGTCAAACCAGGGAGATCTACCTATAGGGAAACCTTGGAGGAGGATTTAGTTATTAAGTGTTCCTTTAACATATGGCACAAATTTGTGGATGTATTGCACTGACTACCAGTCAGCTGTGGGTGATTGGAATGTGAAAGCCCAATTGATAGCATTATCTGATTTAAAGCTATTTAGTATTGCCTCAGTAATACTTTGGACCATGATAACTTTTTATTTTGACCTACCAGTTTTAACCTACCTATTAGTCAGTTATGTTACCTTAAGTCTGAACAGCCTGGAAATTTCACACTCACAGCTGATGATTGCTTTCTCCTATTTGATAGATAATGACCTCTGAAAAGAGATTAATTTTACTTTTTGATAAACAAATAAGATCTAACATAGTGCTTAAATGGCCTAAATGGAAGATATATGGGTATACTTAGTTGTTATTCTTGTGCCTCAGCATTTGAAGGCTACATTTAAAAATCAGTTATGTCAAGTTTAGAGCAAAAATATTATCTTGCAAATTTATGTGGGTAATTATAAAAAAAATCATTTGCAAGTTCACTATATAAAGTGAAATCATAAAGAGATTGGTCTAGTTTAGCATTAAAAACAAATTGGTTTCATGGATTCATTGTGAATTCAGTAGCATTCAAATTTAATAAAATAAATAAATGTTTAATGCAACAAGGTCAAAAAAGAGATAAGTAGACTTAGAAATGACATGTTCTTACTATTACTACATTTGGCTAGAACAGGGGAAGGCAACCTCGGCTCTTTTATGACTCATGGACTCATAGCTGACTCAGGAATTCTGGGAGTTGAAATCCATGAGTCATAAAAGAGCCGAGGTTGCCTACCCCTGGGCTAGAAGAAAACAGTAAAAAGTAATCAGTATAGGCATTCCATTATATATCTCAGCAACAAATTCATATTAATCTAAAACCAAAACATCTGGATCATCTAAAGTTCCCACTATTACATATATTTAAGCAGAGAGACCAGATACCCATCAGTCTGGGTGTAAGACAACTCAGTGTGGCCAACTCACCACAGCCATGTCACCGCCATCAATTCACTGCAGCCAACTAGCTGCAGGAGGACAACTCACCACAGCCAACTCACCATGGGACAACTCACTATGGGAGAAGAGTTACACTAATATCGAAGAAATGGTGAAATAGAATCATTAAAGAAAGGATGAAAAAGGAGGGACAAAATGAAATGTGAAAGACAAAAGTTAATATTTTAAATACTTAAATTGAATTGTTGAATTGTCCCACATCAAGTTGTTCTGTGTGAGTTGGCCACACCAAGTTGTCCCATTCAACACCAGTAGGTTCCTTTAATCTTGATTTCTGTGCTAAGCAGAGGAGTTAGTCTTCCTGGCCTAAATAGTCCCTCTCAACTCCATGGTTTCTTCACATTATTTGAGAGAAGGAATAACAATCCAATAGATTTCCAACAAAAGACTATCTTAGCAATAACAATTAGAGCATTTGTACTTAAGTAAGCCCAGTGTAAGGAGTTGTTTTGTGATATATTTTCTTCAAGTTTAATTACAGTTTTGAAATATAAAGAGATTAGAGATACTGGATTATATATAAAAAAAGAAGTACACATACTCTGCAGCTTCCTTGTAACTATTTTTTCCCCAATTTTATTTATCAAATTTAGGCACTGCCCATTTCACTACAGTACGTGACTTTAAGCGATGATAAATAAGTGCAGGGATACCTCAATCTTCATTACAATTTCTCCAAGATTCTCTTTACCTTTGAGCTGAGTTCTAAAGCAAATTTTCTTTCATCAAGTTGAGAAAAAGAGCAGGAGAATTTCTTAGCTTGGCACTATATTTAATTACCTCAATGTTTGACTGGATATACAAGAAATGAATGCATCAAAAATACAAATCTATTTATAGATCATTTTTTTACTAATCTGATCATTCTCCACATGTATATATCACACTTTTTCTCTCTTGCAAATGGATGCAATACTCAAAGCTCTATATCAAATAGAGGAATCATAAGGGTTAATTAAAGTGTTAAAATGTTATTCCAGAAATGTTATTAAAGATCTACATCTTAGTGAAATGTAACCCCATTTATTAGCTCTTTGCCAAATAAACTATATGAGAAGAAAGAATCTGTAAATGTGTTCTGATGTTTAATTTGACTTTTCTTTTTTCTTTACTAATTAATAGCACTGCTTTAATACATACCCAAAATATGAGATAATATCAGATTGTGGTTAGCCTTTGATACAATCATCTGATCAAGACATCAAACTTGAGATAAATTAAACCAATAATTGCACTACTTTAATTTACTCCAAAAGGCATCTTCAATATTTAAGTGGTCAGTGAATTACTTCTGTTTTATTACTCCTATTCCATTAACAGCAAAAGTTGGAGATATGAATATTGTATGTTATTATGTAGGAAATGCTAAAGCCTAAGTGAAGCTTTGATTATAGGACATATAATTATGTGCAGATGATTTCTATGAGAGCATAAGAGAAAAGGACAGGAAAAGTGTAAAGAAACACTGATTTTGAAAATGTTTCTTGGGAACAGACTAGTTGCTTTTATGCAGCCCAGTGAAGTCACTAAAAGTGGCTTCAGAACTTTCTTTACAGCTTCCATAAAAAACTATAGCAAATATATAAACATAGCTCCATGGCTTGCATTCTTCTGCTGGATAATTGGCTGTTGTGATAAACGAAAAGAACTCAAAGGTTTCTGCATGTAATCAGTAAGATATTCAAGCAATAACTGCCTTTACCACATGGAATATGTAATGTGTGAATTTCAATCTCATTTACTGTCAGCAAGAGAAGTATATTTCTCTGATCTTTAGGTATCTTGGAATTTTCAAAATGGTACTAACTTCTGTACTTCAGAACAATTTTTTCCTATTGTTATACATTTGTTTATATCATGTGTGGAAAAAGAGTATAGAACAAAAACCTGACTCCCCAACATTCAAGTAGTTTCTTAAAAGAATAATAATGCAAAGATTTCATGTTAAATCAGCTGCAGATTTTATGTTATTATTTATATTTCCTTACATAGCAAGACAGGAACAAAGAGGAAAGCTTTTCCTTACCATGAAGAGGTAGTGACAGTAAAAGCATCTCCTACTGATCGGTAGAATGTGTCTTGACAAAAGTGCTTTGAATTCTTTATAAATAGGAAAATAGGATAAAATATTTAAAGAACTACTCATGAATGTCCAGGTAAAAGATGACAACCTTAACGAACACAGCTGTAAATTAAGTAGCACACAATATGTATATTTGGATGCATACTTCACAGCTTATAATTTGCAGCCGAGGAAAAAAAAAGATCTCTCAAAACTCCAATATTTGTTTAATTGACACTACTATTAAGGAATGTCACACAACCGTACCTAATATTTCACACCTTTGATTTCTAACTGATTATATTTCCCTAAGGAGATATTAGTTCAAGGATCACTCCAAAACCTAGCTTTATTTCTCATAAACAACTACTCCAATTTATCAGCCTTGACCTTGGTATAATTCAGCCCTACAGTTTCTATTGCTATTTACACATCAAAGTAGCATTAAGAAGTTCTCTCCATTCAGCAATTGGAAGCACTAGGATTTAGTATATATCTATTGGAGAGTTGGTTAATGAATTGCCATATCAATGCACAGAGCATCCATGCTGGTTGACTGCAGCTGGGGATCAGAAATTCATCATATTTAGCTATAGGGCTTCACAGAGTTATTTCTTGCACTGCTGCACAGTGTGCTCTACACTTGGTATACCAGCAGCAGCAGCAAAAAAAGAAAAGGAAAAGGAAAAAAAAGATAGTATTGAAGTGTTAATGTGGGGAATCAGCAAGACAACTGGATGTTGTTTCAGTTGTAATGAAGAATGGGAAAGAGAAAGAATTCGCATACCCAATTATCAATCTTATCCCTGTGACAGGAAAAACTTCCCTTGCTAAATAGGCCAACGATGTGCACAAATGGCTGATAAGGTGGATACAAATAGACACTTTTCAAGCATTAATGGATTATTTTCACAAATATATGCCATTTTAAACAGGGATTACATAGAGCTTATCAACATATTCCCCCGGATGCAGTTTAAAAGTATCTCGCTAGACATTTACTAAATAATATCGTTATGTCACTGTCTTCATGTGATCTCCATCCCTTAACTAAAATCATCTAACATGGCACATTGCTGAACTGATGTTAAAGTGGTGTGTGTTTTTTTTTTCTTCTCCTGATGACAGCTTTTCTGTTTGCATAATTTATGGTGTTTCAATGGCAATTGTGGTGATGGCATAGTTAGAAGCTGGGACCTATCCAGCTCCTATTGGCCACTTTGGGCTACAGCATACATACCTCATGCTTCTACTTGTTGGACACTTCCCCCATGACTATTTTGGTTGTGAGCTGAACTGATATTGATATGGGTCCCCAGGATAATGTTGCACAATCCAATCTTGGTCAGTCACCGGGACCAGAGGTTTCATCTTCCAAGCTTTCAGACTCGTGCTGCAGCCCATCCTCAGGGAACTTATCTCTAGAGACGAGCTCCAACATGACTCTGAAAGCTCAGAAGATAATATCTCTAGTCCCGGTGACTAACCCAGGTTGGATCCTAAACTAACATTATTTCTTGATTCCATAGAAAGCTGCCCACAGAGTGCTTAACTGAAACCTTCCAAGCACAACTTGCATCTTTCATGAGCTCCTTATTCAAAAAGTTCTCAGTGCTTGCGAAGCGCCTCTAAATCTAACATTAGATCTTACACGAAATCCATATTAATACATGTTAACCAAGAGATCTTTCAAAATACATCTTCAGCTTTTGCACTCCAGCACTGGTGATACTGTCATTGCTATGAGCGTTGCCATTCCTACTTGGAAATCACAGTTGCTCTTATTTGCAGCCAGCCTCACTGCACTCTGGAATCACTGCTTGGAATAAGATAATTGCTTGTTCTCATGCTCACTGAAGCAAGATGACTATGAAGACCGATTGCAAAATTTCCACTAAGAACATTTCCCCCCACAATGAACTACAGTGCAATAGGTGCAATGATGGACTGTATTGATGATCTTGCTGTTGAAATTCAGAGAGGTGTGTGGAAAAAAGGATCAGGCTACAGGATGAAATGAGAGGGAGATCAACAGTCACTTTGTTCCATCCTCTTCCCATGCACAACTGATTTATCCATTATTTTGACATATATTTCATTCTCCAGAATAATGTGAAATAAATGGGGAAGTTGTGTAACATGGGCAAACTTGAAAAGTGCTGCAGGGTGTTTGTTTTATTTTCAACTGTCAAGATGCCTATTTAATAACATGTGATGAAGAAAGAGATAAGGGAGCTGCTGGCAGATAGCACAGAACCTGCAAAGAAATCTATTCTGGAAACCTTTGGACAATACAAGGATTCTGCCCTCAAAAACCGAGAAGAAAGAAAATTCAATATTGTGGAGCTGCGGGTGCAAGTCTTGACCAATAAAAAAAACCACATACATACAGGAAAGAATAGGTAGAGGAGGAAATGATTAGTTTAGCGAGTGCAGCTTGGGAAGAGTGAAGATGATAAGAGGCAAAGTTTTCCAGTTAAGAGAAAAATTACTTATGAATAATAAGTAAAAGGGAGAAAGCAGGGTTTTGTTTCAGCAGCAAACTATCCTACTAATATGCCTCCTGCCAACTACAAGGAAAGGAAAGAACTTGGGAGGGATTTGGATCATTTGGTACACTTAGCCAGTGTAGGTAGTGTGAAGCTTTACTCCTGATGGAACTGAACTCTCCAGGGTATTTGGCTGACAGTGGATCATAGCTTACATAGCCAAGAATAGAGGGAGAAATAGGACTCAGGTAGCCCAGGAGGAAGATTTCAAGAAGGATCAAGCAGCCAAAAAGAGAGTTAGACAAACTGCTGCATAAGACCATTGCAAAGCCAATTGTTGTTTTGAGGATTTTTACCAAGGGAGCAGAGTTTTATATTGTTTGAATACATGAATGATGAACGTTTGAAATATGGTATTCCTTTAAGGAGTCTGCTCCAGGTATTGGAGGAAAGAGGAAGAGATAGACCAGACATGTCAAACACAAGGCCCGTGGGCTTGATCTGGCCCGCAAAGTGGTTTCATGTGGCCTGCGAAGCCATCCTGGAAACAGTGAGGGAACGGCCCCCGCTGCCTTGGGCCCGGCCAACTGGGAGCCAATGTACAATTTTGTGGTGGCCATCTATGCTGAAATGCATTCAGTCTTAACTCCACAAGACTGTATGGAAACAGCGAGGGACCAACCCCTGCTGCGTTGGCTCCGTCCCCTGTGTGCGTGCGCTGGGGAGATGTCACCCTTTGTGAGGAATGAAGAAATGCTCCATCACTTGGAAGTGGCCAGCAAATGGCACACGCCTAGTTCACATATCTGGTTTGATGGGTTCTGAGTGAGGGGTTTCGGCAGGCAGCGGAGCACTCTCCTCACAGCGCCAAGAGGCTGAGCTGGACAGTACGAATCCAAAAAGAAACAGAATGCCATCCAGACCCCAGCCTGCCCCGTTTTGGCAGGTAGCGAGCGGGGTGCTCTCCTCACAGCACCAAGAGGCTGAGCCGGGCAGTGCTAATCCAAAAAGAAGTGCAATGCCGCCCAGCCCCCAGCCTGCCTGGTTTTGGTAGGCAGCAGGGCACTCTCCTCACAGCGCCAAGAGGCTGAGCCGGACAGTGCAAATCCAAAAAGAAACACAATGCCACCCAGACCCCAGCCTGCCCCATTTTGGCAGGTAGCGAGCGGGGTGCTCTCCTCACAGCACCAAGAGGCTGAGCCAGGCAGTGCTAATCCAAAAAGAAGTGCAATGCTGCCTAGCCCCCAGCCTGCCCAGTTTCAGCAGGCAGCAAGGTGAAAAGCTGGTGAGTTCTCACGGCCCGGCTCAGCCTCTTGGTGCTATGAGGAAAGTGCCCTGCTGCCTACCGAAATCGAGCAGGCTAGGGGCTGGGCAGCATCGTGCTTCTTTTCAGATTTGCAGCGCCTGGCTCAGCCTCTTGGCACACTGAGGAGAGCACCCTGCTGCCTACCAAAATCGAGCAGGCTAGGGGCTGGGCAGCATCATACTTCTTTTCAGATTTTCGCCGCCTGGCTCAGCCTCTCAGCGCTGTGAGGAGAGCGCCCTGCTGCCTGCAGAAACCAGGCAAGCTGGGGGCTGGGTGGCATCATGCTTCTTTTGGGATTTGCACTGCCTGGCTATGAGGAGAGCGCCCCACTGCCTGCTGAAACCGGGCAGGCTGGGGGCTTGGTGGCATTGCGCAGGTAACATTGATTCTCATGCTGCTCATGGCGTCCCCTCCCCCAGAGCCCACCACGCCAGATATGTGAAGTAGGCGAGGGCCATGTGCTGGCCATTTCCAGGCGATGGTGCATTTCTTCATTCCTCATGGTTACAACTCCCCAGCTGTGTTTCTTGCCTGTTTTTCTCTGTTCCCTCATCTCAAATATTTTCCAAGCACTCTGTTTTTAGGAAGGAAGGAAGGAAGGAAGGAAGGAAGGAAGGAAGGAAGGAAGGAAGGAAGGAAGGAAGGAAGGAAGGAAGGAGGGAGGGAGGAAGGTCTGAGGGAAGTCCTGCCTTAGTCCTGCCCTGCTGCCCTTTCACCATCCCCTTGCCCCCTCCTCCTGGCCTATCTTGGGGGTCTCCCATCCTATTGCTAAAGAAGCTTTGGATACAAAGCCCAGTCTCCTCCCATAGAGAGGGAATGGGCCTCCCTCTGACTTTGTCCTCGTGGCCATCATGAGCAACCTGGCTAAGGAGAGCAAGCACAACAGCAGCAGCCTTGAGGAGGAGGTAAGTGCAGCTGGGCACCCCCTTGGGGAAGTGGGGATGGGCTTGGTGCTGCAGGTGCTCGAGGGTTGGGCTGGGTGTTTGACCTCTGCTGCCCAGGGGTCCGGGCAGCCCGTGCCACCATCCATCCTACCGCATGGCCTGAGAGGAACAGTGAGGCTCCTCCAGTGGATCATGCCTTGGCACTTGCCCTGATCCTTCTGACAGAGACCCTCAGATCTGTCCCACTTCTGCCCAGGCCCTCACAGGCACCCTTGACACAAATGATGTAGACCTGGACATGCCCACCCAATAGGCCACACCCACTCCAGCCACACCCACCCAGTAGGCCGTGCCCACCCTGGCCACACCCACCTGGCCCCCTGAAGGCAACCACAATGCTGATGTGGCCCTCAATGAAATTGAGTTTGACACCCCTGAGGTAGACTGCTATCAGGGCCATGTTCACACAGGGTTAGTCAGTCTCATAGAGGGATTCATTCCCATTGATTTCAAAAGCTTCTGTTAAAGTTCTTCTCATAACTTTGTCTACCATGTTATAACATCTGTATTAGCTATGTTAGCTGTTTTCTTAATATAAATAGTTCTTGCCCATTTACAGCTATGAGTGTAGCTTTTTTTAATTGAATGGATTAATTGAACTGGATTACAAATTAAAATCCCCCTGGTTATTTGAGTGTTAAACAAGTTAAGCAGGCAGCTTGTTTTAATTGGATAGAATTGGTTAGAAGCTGGAGGGATGCCATTTTGGAGATCCAGACCAACATTTGTGCTTCCCAATTGGACCAGAAGCTAAATCTTACTTCAGCACTGGTGATTACATTAGCCTTTGCCTTATTAAGGACAGCAGGGAAGACTGGAGAGTAAAGGACAGAATTTGATGGGAAATAGTCTCATTCATCTTTCTTCTCAGCTGAATTGTCTCTGATTGGTAATCAACACAATGAGTTACTTTTTTATCTGTATTCAGATAAAATAAATTAAACATTTTAATGTAAGGAATGACAACTTGTTTTAACTAAAAGATTCTCTTACATAATGGTATAAAGCAATCAAGTGATGTTGGCTTCTACATTTTAGTAATGGTTTTGAATCTAGTGTTCCACAAGCTTCTCTTAAGAAAGCTTGCATGACTATAATTCATAAATCAGATAAGGATCATATACATTTTGCTGCCAATTCTACACCTAATTCATTACTGAATGTAGCTGTTAAAACATTGTTTTAAATTTAAATATAAAGGTTATATGAGATTTCTTGTTAACCAAATCTAGAATGTACTAAGATTTTATACATCCTGCTCAAGCAGGATTTATCATAGAGAAAGGGCTGACTTTGAATCCATTAATAAAACATAAAGAAAACTGCTGTATATTTAGACACAGAAGACCTTTGATGCATTATTAGTGATTCCTATTTTTGAATTTTTTTAATATTTTTCTCAAAAACACTTAAAATGTGCTTAGAACTGTTTATTCATGTCAAAAATATCAAAGGGCTTACTCATATATTGAATTATATAATTCAATATACAATTGAGCTTTGACTCCTTTTCATTGGACAGTAGGAGAAAGCAAAACTGACATTTCCTTCTTTTATTGTTTGATTTGGTTTGGAAATGTTAGTATAGGCAAGCTAGCAAGAATCATTACTTGATACCGGTAGGCAATGAATAAAAAGACATTCTGCAATATTCTATATTGGTAGTTGTTGATAAATCTGTCCCCTTTGTATAAAAATATGCTTTTATGGTCTCTTTTGAATATAATATTAATTTATCTAATACAAACTGTTATATTGGGAAGCTACTACATTCATTTTGGTCAATTTCAAAGGTATCCAGAGGAACAAAGATGTCAGGTTGAGAATATCAAGATATATATCAGCAAAGTTGACAGATGGCTTCATTTAAACTGAGCATGTGGATAACATTACTACTTTAAAAATAAAGGCACAACACAGATAATTAATTTAGACTAAAAAGTATTCTATTTATTAAAACTTTTTAATAATAATTATGAATTATTTTAATTGTTTTTCTGGGAAAGTTCCTCACTTTCTGCCTTTTTGTTCAGAAATGTTTTATTGTTAGAGAAGGAAGTTTTAAAATGAGCCTTTTTTCTAAGGTCAAAAAATATCAAGTCTGACATGTTGGAAATTTGCCATTATAGCCATTTTATCCTAATTATTTATAAAAGTTGTCAGAATGTACTAAGGCATAAGAAAAATAAAATAAGGAATTGAAGACTCTGGTATGTGAACATCACTGGAAGACCATTATAGCATCCATATGTCCCATTTTCATAGACATATTATAATTTTATATGGTTATTTCTGAATTATATTAAACATTGCAACAAACACAATTAAGATACAATAACTTTTATTGTCATTTTTTACTATAAGCACAGTGGCTACAATTTACTCAAATATACTATAATTATAATAATTATAATTACATTATAATTTGCACAATGTAGTTTTATTTTATATTTAGTCTCTTTTGGATAAAAGTTATTTGTTATATAAATTATGTGTTGGAAGACTCATTTGTAAATGTTCGAGTTGAGCTATATGTCAAACATAACACTAACCCGAGATAAATAGTTAATGTGTACAAACAAAATTAGATATAATTTACAAAAAATGATGCAATGATGGATGGATGGATACTTATTAGCCATCAATGGCAGAATGTCCTGATACTTTTCTTTTACTGAAGAAGTATTTTCCCACTGGGCATACTGATTAGAGAATTATTTGACCTATTCTAATCAACATGTTTGATTTCCTATTTATTTTATATTGTTTTGTGAGTTTTTCTACCCTCTTCTTTCCATTATGCATATGGAGTCAATCAATCTCTATCCTTCAAGAAAGAGAAATACTGGAGAATTCAAAAGAATTATCCTGATATATTACATGAACTCAGCCTATGTGGTTCATGGTATCATACAAACCAAGAAAATTGGGTTAGTTCAAACGGGCCTATGATTACCATGTACCCATGTTCAACATGTAAGCAACAAGAAAAAAATCAAGGGAACAATTGGTCCACTAAAGGGAAAAGAATGTGACAGCAGAGCTGCTTAATTCATTCTTTGCATCTATTTTTATGCAAAAGGAAAAAAAAAATAGTCCAACCTATCAAAAGCAAAACCATAGAAGATATAATAGAAATACAAGTCAAAATAAGTAAGAAAATGGTAATAGAACACCTATCCACTCTAGATCGCATTGCACTCACGTTAGAAGCACCAGGGTGTTTCCAGATTGAAAGGATTATCTGGTGACATCACTATTGCCCTGGGGACACCCAGTTGAGGGCTCCTTTTGTGTCCCACGCCATGGCAGCAATCAGGTTCCAAACACCAGCTTGCTAACCTCCAACCCAGTGTCCTAACTGTACAAGCCATAAATTCGCTCTAGATGAATTAAAATCCCTAGCAACAAATGGATTACATGCCAGGTTTCTGAAGGAGCTGGCAGATGTGATCTCAGAGTCACTGAACAAAATCTTTTAAAGCTCCTGGAGTACCAGAGAACTACTAGCAGACTGGAAATCTTCAAAAAAGAAGAAAAAATGGATCCAGGAAATTACTGACCAATCAGCCTGACATCAATATTTGGGAATCCTGCAAAAGAAAATCAAGCAGTGGATTTGCAAGCACCTAGAAACGAGCAAAGCTATTTCTAGAAGCCAAAATGGATTTGTTGAAAACGGTGTCAGAAAAACTTTATCTTCTTTGATGAAGTGACTAAATTGGTGGAACACAGAACTACTATGGACATACTTTACTTCTGTGCAGTGCAGACAAATCAAAGCCCTTCTATCGGGTTATGCCTCAGAATTTAAATTCTGGGCTTTTTCCTGCAACCTTCTTCAAGTAAGCCTTGCAGTCACACAGACTTATTTATATAACAATTTGCTATAAACTGGGAATTTCTGATGTTTATCTTACCAGATTCAGTCCTTACATCATTTGTAGAATAAGAATCCCTCTATTTCCTTTACAAATATTGAAAGTATAGACTGCAATAAATACTTAAATGATAGGCAGGAATATAAAGCTCTAAAAACCAGGAAAATGATTTGTCTCTCCTTAGATGTCAGCAGTACAATCTCTTTTATAAGCCACAGATGTCCTACTAAATCCTTGTTTTATTTTCTGTGAGCATTTTTTTGCTTCTTATAGATCACATGGCTACTGGTGGTGCAGTTAAGATGCAGTAGAGTGCAATAGAGTCAATGAACATATAGAAGCACTTTGGGTTAGTTCAAAACTTCTGGAGATAGAGGACAGAGATGGCTTGGAGAAAAAATTACTGTATTCAACAGCTGTTACATAAAATTCAACTTAGCTTGGAAAAGAGGAGGAATGAAGAAGAAATTGAAGATTGTTATTGATTCTCTTGGGTATAAGATGAAGGAGACAGAATCTCTAAAGATTCCATTACCCTATACCAGGGGTAGGCAACCTTGGCTCTTTTATCACTCATGGACTTCAGCTCCCAGAATTCCTGAGCCAGCCATGCTGAGGGGAAAGATAGGTTTCCAAGTTGAGCCATGCTGACTCAGGAATTCTGGGAGCTGAAGTCCATGAGTCATAAAAGAGCCAAGGTTGCCTACCCCTGCCCTATACTATAAAGTTGTATTCCAATTGTCTTATAGAAGTTTTGAACTAACCCAAAGTGCTTCTATACATTCATTGACTCTTTTTCTAAAGTAACAAGAATTTGAAGGTAGCATTCTTGCATATGCTTTTGCCTAAGCTTAATGCTGCCTAACTATAAATGTCAATTTATGTACCGAATCATTCTGGATGTATTCCATCCATTCTCTCTCTTTCTCTTTTCCTCCCTCCTACTGTATGTGTTTATGTGTCTGTGTGTGAGAGAGATACATACAAAATAGATGCCTGAGCACATAAATCTTTGAGTATTTAAAGGACTTATAATTTAAAAATGACTAAAAGGATTTTTCATAAATTATATTCATGAAAAAATAAGATATTTTATGTATTCACTTTACTCATACGCATGTAAGAAAATATGTGTTATAGTAGATGTCCTGAGAATCCCTGGAACTGCCTTTAAGAGAGAGATTATCAGAGGAATTGGAAATTGTTGTATTATTGTATGTTTTTATGTGTTTGATTATGAGAGAATATGTCCGTATATTTGCATGTGTCTTCATGTATGAGATTCATTATTTCATTTTGCTCCAAATGTCATAGGCAGTCTCAATCTGAGTTTAAAAAAAATATTTATGCAATCATAAGTTGAGATGGTTTAAATGCTAAAAAGCAATGAAGTATAAACTGAAGCAAATCCATAAAGGTTATATTGTTACTGCAAAAAAGGGGATGTGGCTGGGTAGATGTAGACTAAAACTCATTTATAAGGACAAAGACATGAAAATCAAGATAACTGTTCCAATGTTGTAAAATTGATTATAGAAAATTATAAATTACTGGTAGGAAGTATATCAAATGAGATTACAGTATGATAGCATTCTTTTGTATTTATTTCATTAAACTTAAAAATTGCTTTCTTCACCAAAGCCAACAAGTCATTCAATGAAATTTGAGAATGGAATTAAAATTAGAGAGCTAATAAATGATGTCATATGCTCAAATCATGTTTATTAAGTAAAATAAATGCAATTGAATTGTGACTGAAAAACAATGTAATACCAGAACCATTGTAATCTTATTATAAAACCCAATTTGGCCAGCATTTTAGAATAAAGTTTAGTTTTCAAACATTAATAAAGAACAAAGATGTGATTGAGCATAGCACAATAAGCTAAAATGAGATTCTTGAAACCATAAAGTCTTTTTACCCAAACTTCCTTCTCTTAAAGAAAGATGCAGCAGGCAGAAGAAAGATACCTCCAAAAATACTGTTGCAGCTATGTCTTTCTATATATTTTAGGAACCATGTCAGATCCTGGAGAACCCACAAATGCATATCTGACCTGTGCAAGTCAATATTACTCCATCCAGAACAGGTTGTATCCACAACATATATGTATATATTCAATATCTATACTAAGTAATGTAGTATCTTGATTCTTAGTTACTCCAGGTTTTAATTTGGGGAATTCTAAAGTCATTGTATGCCTGCAAGCTTTTTTTAGGAAGTCAAGCATAGGAGTCGTAAGGATGGCATGCTAAGTAGGCAGCAAGGCATTTGTTTTATCAGTATTTGGATTATGAAATAAACCACAGATTGGTTCCTTATTCATTCTCTTATTTGTAACTGTAAGCTGCCCAGAGTTACCCTACAGTAAGATAGACAGCCAATACATTTTATAAATAAATATATAAATCCTTCCTTATGTCTATCTTTCAGTCATTTTCAATTTCACTGTTTTATGATCAGATACCCACCATTCCATGGTCAATAAAACTGGAGACTAATACCCAATGCAAACTATCTCAGATTTATTGGACTTCAAATCCAAGAAATCCCAGGTATTCGATATTCTAGTTGAGAATTCTAGAAACTGTAAATGTAAGAAATCTAGAGAGCACCAGTTTGTAGATCTATGCACTAGTATATGGTTGTTGAAACTCAAATGCTGGTCTCAAATGCCACTTCTTAAGACTATTCTAGATTCCTTTTATGTTTCTTCTATAATACAATGAACAGTTCTCAGCCAGAGTCCATATGGTCCTCTGGATATTCCAAGGGAACCAGAGGTTGAAAAAACATGTAATGGGGGAGGAAGCATGGCATGTATTGAGGGATCACAGGAAAAAACAACTGCAAATGCTATCTTATTGATGCCAGAGAATACATGGCCTATGTCCATATCTGGTAAGGGGACCTGGACAGTGGGGCCACAGTCAAAAAACAAAATCATAAGGGAACTATGGACAAAGAGGCTGAGAAACTGTGGTCTAAACTTACAAAAGTATATATTGAGATTTTGTCCAAAGAAAACTATAATTGCTTATATTAAGACAATATTAAACAAGGAAACTTAAAGTTCTAGATTATCTTTAGACTCATCCAGAATACATTTTATGTACAACTATGATAAAACAATTTCTTAACTGTTGTTTAAGATTACACTCATTGGAAATATGTACTTCTAACTAGAATTTTGTTTTTGTTTTGTTTTGTTGACTGTTTAAATGAATTTTTGTAGGCATGAAAACGGAAGACAAAATGAAGCAGAAAAGATCTGTACTTACTATATGAAGTTGCAAAAAGTCAGTAAGGCCAGGGGCACTGTCAATCCGTACCAAGATGCCATCTTTAACTGTTGTGCTGAACCCAACAGCAAGGCGGTCTGTCCTTGTACTGGGTCTGTCATTTGCTGGCCAAGTATACAGGATGAGGCCTCCACTTTTCCCAAAGATATATGTGGCCCCAGCTGCAACACACACATAAAAAACATATAGAGGTAACTTATCCAGTTCTATTAACATTTCAACTGCATCCAATAGTACTAGATCTAAATGCAAGATTCCATTAGAGAAAAGTTTGAAAGCCTAGGGTACTGTGTCAACCTGAATTAAAGATGTGAACAAAATGAATTAATAACAAAGCAGATGCAAAGTATGAGCATTGATAGACTCAACTACATAATAGCATAGGGCAGATATCACATTATTTCCAAAAGGTTTTACACATTGACAAACCATCAACTTAGGCTTCTTTTGCTTAAAACTCATTTCACGTTTCTGGAAAATACCATATTTATTGTAAGTGTAAGCCAAGTCTTCACCATTATTATTACTGATAAATTTATGGGTGTAGGATCTTATATTGAGAAGAACAGCAAAGAATAATATCAGACTGTTAAAAATATGGGGAGAGGTAGAAGATGCAAATGGTTATAGATAGCCATGAAATCAATTCCTTTAAGATTAGCTACTGCTTGGGTGTAAACAGTTAACTTTACAAAACATTATTAATAATAAGGTTCAATAACCTTTGAAGGTTAGACTTAACTGGTTATTTTACAACCAGATGATTTCAATCAGAAGCTACTAATATAATTAATGACTTTTTAATCCTGGCTCTGCATTTTTTTACAAAAGTGTGACTTCTGGATGTATTTGCAATGCACACACAAAAGTATTACACACATACTTTACAGGAGGAGAACAAAATCTTTTAGTACAATTTGGATTGACAAGGTTACAAAGTTGGTATTGTATTAAATTTTTTATCAAGAATCACAATTCTTCAAAAGAATTGTTTTAAATTCAGGATCATCTTCTAATCAAGAAAATAGATTTCATTAACTTATCTTTTCTTCATTAAGCAAAATAAGGTCTGTGGATGGGAAAAATGGAAAACAAGTTTTTCACTGGGGAACAGAAAGGGTTTTGATCAAAACCAGCAGTTTCTTCTAAAGGTAACTATAAGATGTTGCCTTACTAAAAGAATGATATATACACTGTGACAGTCTTTTAGAATACATTAAATATTTCCCAAGAATTGCTAAAATGAATATTCATGCTGTGTCTCGGAAGTTTACATAGGATTGGCTGGAAAAACTCAAGCAAATGAATGGCAGCTCCTTTCAAAAAAAGATACATTATATGAAATAGGTTTATTTTTCACATTCTGTTTAAGTCTGTTTCAGGTGCCAAGTGCCAAATAAAGAAAAATAACATCTGCAATAAAAAAAGCTAGCAGGCATGACCAACTGTCCACTATTTCATTATTGTTTCACTTGCAAAACAAACAAAGAATATCCACAGCACAGTTAAATACCTAAACCACAGCATCTGTGGGAACCAGTCAGCTACATGCAGAGATTAAAGTGTGATTATTCACTGTGTGTTTCAGAAAGACTATGCCTTCCAATGATAATTTTCTAAAAGACTGTAAGAGTTAGAATGGCTCATTAACAGAACAGCACAGTGAAAATATTCTGGAAATAAGCTAATGCTTTTTTTTAAAGTAGAACTTTGAAAAGCTACTGAATCCAATCTTCTGTTCTATGCAGGAATCCAATTCAAAGGACCCTGACAGGTGGCTGAACAGACAGACACATTTATTTATTTCATGTATTTGCTAAATGTATACCCCACTTTACCAAGAGGAGTGACATACATAACATCCCTTCTCTAATAATTTTCCCCCAAAGAGCAATCATAACAATTCTGTGAAGTAAGACGGGCTGAGAGAGACTGGTTCAAAGTTACACAGTGAGCTTCCATGGTTGATGATGCATGTGTGTACCTGTGGTTTCATCAATCCCAATCCAACACTTTATCCACTGGGTTTCTCAGGGGTACCCATGAGGAGGGGGTGTCAAAGTATGCATCGCATATATTGCACACATGTTAAAAGGGAAAGGATTTTGGTTGCCCAAACTTTTGATTTTAACAGTAGTTATTCCCCTTCCATGAATAAGCCTAACTCTCTGATTGTATATATTAATATTTCTCATCATTTTGTCAGTAGACTTTTGTTTTCTAAGCCATGATTTTCAGAATTCTTACTGAAATCAGCTTGTACACACTCACACAATAGTCTCTCTCTCTCTCTCTCTCTCTCTCTCTCTCTCTCTCTCTCTCTCTCTCTCTCTCTCTCTCTCTCTCTCTCTATATATATATATATATATATATATATATATATATATATATATATATATATATATAATGTATATACATATGTATATAACACACATATGTATATAACAAAAAAAGTCAAGGAAACAGGGAGAAGAAGGCAAGGAAGTAAAAGGCAGCAGAGAGAAAGCAGAGCTGCTTAACTCATTCTTTGCATCAGTCTTCACACAAAAAAAACCTATAGACCAACCTACCAAAAACATAATTCTAAACAACAGACTTGAAACAAAAATTAAAGTAAGCAAGAAAATAGTAAGAGAACACCTGTCTGAATGAATATAAACACCTTGGTGAATATAAATCAATGGGCCCTGCCGGATTACATCCCAGAGTTCTGAAGGAGCTGGCAAATGTTATCTCAGAACCACTATATCATATCTTTAAAAAATCTTGGAGCACTGGGGAACTACTAGAGCAGACATGTCAAACTCGCGATGTCACGTGACGTCGCGCAATGTATCAGGAGAGTTTTGCCATTGCCGGCAATGGGGTGGGAGTGGCTTCTGGATGATGTGTCCAGCCCGCAGGCTGGCAGTTTGACACCCCTGTACTAGAGGAATATAACTTTATTACAATCATAGACCAGCAATAGACAATACCCTTTACAATATGTTTAAAAACAGCACTTACATTATTAATAAATAATAACATCCCTGTTAAGAAAATACATGTTCTCAAAACGTTAGGGTCACTTCCTAGTTTACGTGAGTAGGAAGCCAATAGGTTTGTGAGTAAATATAATGTTCCAAAAATTATTAGAGATATCTCCAAAAAATTGGCACAAGTTGACAACTATAATTCTGTAACCAATTTTTTTTTCTCATGGACATTGCAGCAACACAGAATTTTGCCACTGCATGCATGGTAGAAGGTTTTGAGTCCTGGAGGAGAAAGACTACATAAAAATTGTCTGCCCTTCCTGGCAATCTCTCTAATAGGGGGAGAATGTATGCTGACCTATAGCCTCAATATAACTCACAGTACAATAAAACATGTGAGATATCTTCGACTTCTCCTTTACTACATCATACATACCCGTTCTGCTATTGGTGTTCTCTTATACCTGCCCTGGAGGAGTACTGAGGGGAGATTGTTAAATCTGGCTCTGAAGAAAGCTATTCTTTGTTTTGGGAAGGTCAGATCATTTAGATATCTTGCCAATTCCCACACACCCTCTTTGATTCTATCCCTACTGTGGAGAGGCAACCTATTTAGTTCTTCTTGGAACTCCATGTTCTTCATTGTATTGATTACTATTTGCTTTGCTTGGTCAAAGCCTTGGGACATTAAGAATACCGATGAGAGCCCATAAAAGCCCAGCTTGTGATATATCACTTGTTTCTAGGGGGAGGGGAAGTTGTCAGTCAACACTAGCGGGGACAGACCCTCTGGAAAGAAATGAATTTTAAGCTAATGAATGATCATCAGCTTCCAGGCTCTTACCTGAAATTGAGGCATGCCTGTCTCAATTCTTAACTGGGCATTTGGAGTTCCTTTGGGTGCAGCTAAGATGGCTCACAGGAATTTGGTTTGTATGGTTTCTAGCAAGTTTTTCTTTGCAAGGATTCCTTTTTGTGCCCCATATAGAATTTTTTTTTTAAAATTCCATTTATATCCCGCCCTTCTCCGAAGACTCAGGGTGGCTTACAAGCTTAGCAGTAGCCTTCATTCTATGTATATGCCTGGTTATTAGGGCTTTCACACACACCCCAAGCGGCATTATTACAAAGTCAGCTTAATTGCCCCCAACAATCTGGGTCCTCATTTTACCTACCTCGGAAGGATGGAAGGCTGAGTCAACCTTGAGCCTGGTGGGATGCGAACCTGCACTAATTGCAGGCAGCTGGTGTTACTTAAGGAGGCATTAGCCCACTGCTCCACCAAGGCATTAGCCCACTGCTCCACCAAGGCTCAATTTGTGCCAATGTTTTGGCCTCAAAAAGTTTTAAGGCAGCAGGTACTAATTGACCTCCACATGTATAAAAGAAATGTTTAATTGCATTTGAGGATCTATTGGCTGCTTGTAATGTATGATCCAGGTGTGCCTTCCATGTCCCTTGCAAGTGGAAAACCACCCCAAGGTATCTAAATGTTCTAACCTGTTCTAAACTATGTACTTCTATTTTCCAAGAGTATTAACTGGGTTTAGCCAAAACTTTGATTTATCAAAGTTAAGGACCAACTTGTTCTGTCTGCAATAGCCAAGTGTTACCCTAACTGCTCTCTTCAGTCCTACAGGAGTTTGTGAGATACTAGCAGCATCGTCAGGCATATAGGAGAATCAGGATTTTGCATTGTGCTAGGTTAGGCAGATGCAGGGTTCTGTAAGAGATTGATCAGGGGGTTGATAGAGAAGTTAAAAAGGGAGGGGGAGAAGATGCAACTCTGCTGTACCCCTTTTTGTTCCCTTACTGGGCCGGTTAAAGTTTTTTTTTTTAATCCCATTTATATTCCGCCCTTCTCTGAAAACTCAGGGTGGCTTACAATCTAAAGTACAAATGAATGTGCTTAGCAATAGCCTTCATTCTATGTATATGCCTGCTTATTAGGGCTTTCGGCCCCCCCCAAGCAGCATTATTACAAAGTCAGCTTATTGCCCCCAACAATCTGGGTCCTCATTTTACCTACCTCGGAAGGATGGAAAGCTGAGTCAACGTTGAGCCTGGTGGGACTCGGACCTGCACTAATTGCAGGCAGCTGGTGTTACTTAAGGAGGCATTAGCCCACTGCTCCACCAAGGCTCTTGGGGATTACACCTCACTTTCAAGGTGGAATTGGCATACATTTTTTTATGAGGAAAAGGAGGCATTTATCGATAGTAGTGTATTTTAATTTCTCCCACAGGGTGTTCCTAGCTATTCAATTGAAGGCCTGCTTAAAATCAAGGAAGGTCACAAAAAGGGAGGATTTTATATATATATATATATATATTTGTACTAGATGGTGAAGTACCAAGATATGATCCACTGTAGATCTTCCTTCTCTAAAACTGGCAAATGTCATCTCAGAACCACTATATCATATCTTTAAAAAATCTTGGAGAACTGGGGAACTACTAGAGCAGACATGTCAAACTTGCGATGTCACATGACGTCGCACAATGTATCAGGAGAGTTTTTCCATTGCCGGCAATGGGGTGGGCGTGGCTTCCAGATGACACCCCTGTACTAGACGATTGGAAAAGAGTTAATGTGGTTACCATCTTCAAAAACAAAACAAAACACAAAACCAGATCCAGGAAACTTCAGACCAATCAGCCTGACATCAATACCTGGAAAGATACTGGAAAAAAATAATCAAAAAACAGATCTGTGAATATCTAGAAACAAAAAGTTATAACTAGTAGCTAGCATGGGTTTGTGAAAAACAGATTGTGCCAAACCAATCTTATTTCATTCTTTGACAAAGTGGCTAAATTAGAAGACCAGCGAAATGCTGTGGACATAGTATACTGAGACTTCAGCAAGGCATTTGACAAAGTAGACCATAGCCTACTTCTTGGTAAGCTAGAAAAATGTGGGCTAGACAGCATCACCACCAGATGGATTTGCAACTGGCTGACAAACCATACTCAATGAGTAGTCCTTAATGGTACTACATCTATATGGAGGGAAGTAAGCAGTGGGTTAGCACAAGGTTCTGTCTTAGGCCCAGGACTCTTCAATATCTTCATAAATGACTTAGATGAGGGACTAGAAGTGGATCTCATCAAATTTGCAGATGATATTAAGTTGGCAGGAATAACCAACACCCCAGAAGACAAGCTCAGAATCCAAAAAGACCTTGACAATGGGCCCTATCTAACAAAATTATATTTAATGTGGAGAAAAGGTTTTAGGTGAAACCTGGCTCAAAAACAGTAACTGTGAGAGGGACCTTGGAATCCTAGTGGATGATCACTTAAACATGAGTCAGCAGTGTGCAGCAGCACCCAAAAAAACCTAAACCTAATCCTTGGTTGTATAAACAGAGGCAAAGAATCAAAATCACAGGAAGTATTAGTACCACTTTATATTCTACATCTCGAATAATGCATACAGTTTTGGTCAAAGAAGTGCAAAGAAGAGCAATTAAGATGATTAAAGGCCTGGAGACTAAAACATATGAAGAACAGTTGCAGGATTTGGAAATGGCCAGTATTCCAGTATTTGAGAAGCTGCTACAAGAAGGAGGGAGTCAATTTGTTTTCCAAAGCACCAGAAAGCAAGACAAGAAACAACGGATGGAGACTAATCAAGGAGACAAGCAACCTGAAATTAAGGAGAAATTTCCTAATAGTTAACCAGTGGAACAGCTTGCCTTCAGACATTGTGGGTGGTTTATGTCTCAAGGTTTTTAAGAAGAGACTGGACAACCACTTGTCTGAAATGATATAGGGACTCCTGCTTGAACAGGGAACTAGACTAGAAAACCTCCAAGGTCCCTTCCAGCTCTATTCTGATTGATTTATTGATTGATTGATTGATATATAAGCATATATATAAGCATTTCAATCTTAAACATTCCCCAAGATCAGGCCTTTACAAATGATAGATAGATAGATAGATAGATAGATAGATAGATAGATAGATAGATAGATAGACAGACAGACAGACAGACAGACAGACAGATAAAACAGATAATTATTCTATTAACATGATGCATTGCACAATTTTAATTACCTATAGTAGCATCAGACGATCTTGCTAGGAATGTAGTTCACATTTTTATAAAACTATTTTGTTTTCTTGAGTGACCTTTAATATTTTAGTTCATTTTTCACTAGTAGCATAGAACTGGGATTGTTTAACTTATAATTGACATAAAATGTCATTCTTCCATTTCATACCATAAATTTTAGTCAATCTCTTATCATTTTGTGCATTCACATACATACACAGGGCTGGCGGAGCCCAAAAAATAGAAGAAAATGAAATTACATTTATTTCAGGAATATAAGCTTCACCTTTGAAAATAATTCTTATCCTCTCCCTCTGATGAACACACATCTTCCCAGGAGCCACTTGGTTGCATACACTGCATGTCAAGAGAGTGGCAATTACATTCAATTATAATGACTATCCTGTCATGGCATTTCAGTGCCAACCAAGATGAAATCTGACACGAAGATGCATAGGACTCTGTGAATCTATGAAAATATTAAAAGGTCTTATATTATATAGGAAATATTTGGAAAAGACCAATTGGATCTCCTATTTTATTCTTTCAACAAATCTTTGAAACAGGGAAAGCGATTGGCCAAAAGTCACCCAGTTCAGTTTCATCTTGTTTTATAAAATAATAATTCTCTTCTTCGCATGAGAAGGAACAAAGCAAAGAAAGAAGAGATTACAGAACAGCATATTTGAAACAGCAGTATCCCACAATAGATAAACCCCTAGAGATCTGGAAAACTTGGAAACTTGGCTTTGATCACAGGCCTGCTCAATATTTTTCAAAGGCCACTATTTTGTATTGTTCATTCTGTAGTCTATAAGAACATTTATGTGTTTTGATGTTTGTTTCTTTTTTTCTAATTTTTATGCTACCGCTGTACATTGGAGTTAGGCAGCCAATAAATTAAAATAGTAATAACTTTGCCAGAAGTTTCTATTTGACAGTAATAAAAACTACTGAGACCATCAAGATGAGAAGGCTTTGGAAAATGAGTGTGTTAAAATTTTATAGAACTCTAAGATACAAACAGATAGGCCTGATATAACAGTTATTAAAAAGAAGGTTGAGCAAAAACAATTGGAAAAAACTAATGAAGTACCAGAACTTGCACATCAAAGCTGAATGCTTATGATAAAAGAAACCAATCGTTATACCAATTGTGACTGAAGCCCTCAGAGCAATATTTAAAGGACTTCCTTGATATCTGAAAATTTAACAAAAACAACAAAAAACCTGTTTTGAACTGCCTATATTCTTAGATGCTACCTTAAAAATTCTTAGGACCTTGGTTAGAATTTGAATTATTAAATTTCGATCAGTCTTAGAATATGAATCTAATGGTAAATTATCCACACATAATAGTAGAATAGAACAGAAAAATCACAAAATGCAAAGACCTGCAAATAGAAGAAGAAAGATTGTGGAAAAAGAAAGCAAACATACTACCAATACTAATAGGCACCATAGATGCAATTCCAAAACATCAAAAGTAACACTTCTATAAACTGAATTGTTATTACAGGTTGGTAGCATCTCTTGGTAGTCCCTTCATGAAAGAACTGCTTTGAAGTTTAAAATATTCACGACTCAGTTTTGAAGATCATATTGGAGTCGTGGCTAGGGGGGCATTTGCCCAGGTTCACCTGGTACGCCAGTTGCGCCCCTTTCTGGACCGAGATGCCCTACGTACAGTCACCCACGCACTCGTTACCTCACGTATAGATTACTGCAATGCTCTCTACATGGGGCTACCCTTAAAAACCACCCGGAGACTTCAGCTGGTGCAGAGTGCAACCGCGCGGGTAGTGATGGGAGCAACCCAATACTCCCATATTACACCCCTCCTGCATGAGCTGCATTGGTTACCGGTTGTCCTCTGGGTGAGATTTAAGGTGCTGGTACTTACCTTTAAAGTCCTACAAGGCTTAGGCCCGGGATACTTGCAGGACCATCTGCTGCCGGGAATGACTTCCCATCGCCCAGTATGCTCACACAGAGAAGGCCTCCTCAGGGTACCGTCAGCTAGACAATGTTGGCTAGCAATCCCCAGGGGGAGAGCCTTCTCTGTGGGAGTGCCAGCCCTATGGAACCAGCTCCCCCCTGAGCTTCGGTTGGCCCCAGATCTCCGGTCCTTTCACCGCGGCCTCAAAACACTCCTTTTCCACCTGGCTGACCTAGACTGACAGGGATTTTAATTATGTTTTTAATTTTTAACTCTAATTTTTAATTTATTTTAATTTTAATTTTTATTTATTCTACAGGTGCCTTTAATTTTAATTTTTATTTTAACTTCTGTACTTATTGTACATTATTGTTGTTAGCTGCCCTGAGTCCTTCGGGAGATAGGGCGGCATATAAGTCCCAATAATAAATAAATAAATAAAAGAAAAAAAAAGAAAAAAAGTAATGGTAAACTACTTCTACATTTTAACCAAAAAAGCACTATGAACATCTCCAGGTAATTTTGGAATTGAATTTGACTTCGTATTGTATGTAGGGTTGAGAAAATACAACATTGCATATTTTATTAAACTACAACTCCTCACAACTGATCAATACAATCAGAGTTTACCTTTTGGCATCAGTCCTAAGAATAATATAAATGGTTTTCAATTTTCTTTAAGTAAGATAAACATCTTGTGCTATTTAAAGAGGTGAAAAAGTCATTCTTATGACTAGACATTTAGCATGTATAGATTATTGTGTCTAATACTATAATATGTTTATCATATAATCCTAATTAAATACAGCAGAATTTAAGTAAAATTGTATTGGTTCAAAATTTTCAAATATTAGATAACCCAAATCTGGTAACAACATAAACTATGAGCAGTTGGAAATCATTTCCATAACACAGAAAAATACAGCTGCACCAATAATAGATTCAGATACATAAAATGAGTTCCAGATATTTAGTATTTGGTTAAACGTAAGTATTCAGTAGGGACGCGGTGGCTCAGTGGGTTAGGACGCTGAGCTTGTCGATCAGAAGGTCGGCAGTTTGGTGGGTCGAATCCCGAGTGCCGCGTAACAGAGTGAGCGCCTGTTACTCGTCCCAGCTTTTGCCAACCTAGCAGTTCGAAAGCACGTAAAAATGCAAGTAGAAAACTAGGGACCACTACGGTGGGAAGGTAACAGCGTTCTGTGCGCCTTTGGCATCTAGTCATGCCGGCCACATGACCACGGAGTCGTCCTCGGACAAGCGCTAGCTCTTCGGCTTTGAAACGGAGATGAGCACCGGCCCCTAGAGTCGGAAACGACTAGCATGCATGTGCGGGGGAACCTTTACCTTTACCTTTACCTTTTAAGTATTCAGTAATTACACAATCAAGCCACAATCATAACAGAATATAGAGGATATGTACATTTTGTATGTATGTATGTCTACATATGCATACATTTATATACACACACAAAGGGGAGTAGGGAAGAAGGGCAATAAAATAATACTAATTCATATACTGTTCATTCCATTAATCCCGTATCATCAAAGAACAGTAAACTGTATCTCTATTTCCACCTAAAATAATATACAAAGGATATGCAACCTGCTACCATCTCCTAATTAATTATATGTCTCTGTTCTCTTCTTTCTAAACTTTTGTAAATAAAGATCATAGCACTGTATTTTTACCTGTGTTCATTCAAAGAATTGGCTATTCATTAAGCAATTGCTTAACAAACACAGAAATTGACCCTAACAAAGGCCCACTTTTAGAAAGCAAAAGACAAAGGATGACCAATTAGTCTATTATTACCCATCAATTTGATTTTTCTATTCTATAGAGGTCTGCTATTTCATTGCAGGCTTTTAGCCAAGTACCATTATTTTGCTGAGGCTCCTCTTAGGATTCTCATTATGATTATTAAATATTGTAACTGTGAAGTTTTCCCCTCATGTAGCAAGAAGTTATCAATTTAACTGAAGTCAGATTCACTTGTTGTTGTTGTTAGTTGCGAAGTCGTGTCCGACCCATCGCGACCCTATGGACAATGTTCCTCCAGGCTTTCCTGTCCTCTGCCATCTTCTGGGCTCCATTTAAGCTCACGCCTACTGCTTCAGTGACTCCATCCAGCCACCTCATTCTCTGTCGTCCCCTTCTTCTATTGCCCTCAATCTTTCCCAGCATTAGGCTCTTCTCCAGTGAGTCCTTCCTCCTCATTAGGTGGCCAAAGTATTTGAGTTTTAGCTTCAGGATCTGGCCTTCTAAAGAGCAGTCAGGGTTGATCTCCTCTAGGACTGACCGGTTTGATCGCCTTGCAGTCCAAGGGACTCGCAGGAGTCTTCTCCAGCACCAGAGTTCAAAGGCCTCAATTCTTTTGCGCTCAGCCTTTCTTATGGTCCAACTTTCACTGCCATACATTGCAACTGGGAAGACCATAGCCTTGACTATACGCACTTTTGTTGACAGGGTGATGTCTCTGCTTTTTAGTGTGCTGTCTAGATTTGCCATGGCTTTCCTCCCCAGGAGCAAGCGTCTTTTAATTTCTTGGCTGCAGTCCCCATCTGCAGTGATCTTGGAGCCCAGGAAAATAAAATCTGTCACTACCTCCATTTCTTCCCCATCTATTTGCCAGGAATTGAGAGGGCCGGATGCCATGATCTTGGTTTTCTTAATGTTTAGTTTCAACCCAACTTTTGCACTCTCCTTCTTCACTCGCAACAAGAGACTCTTCAGTTCCTCTTCACTTTCTGCCATTAGAGTGGTATCATCTGCGTATCTTAGGTTGTTGATATTTCTTCCAGCAATCTTAATTCCAACTTTTGATTCATCTAGCCCTGCCTTTCTCATGATGTGCTCTGCATATAAGTTAAATAGGCAAGGCGACAGTATACAGCCTTGCCGGACTCCTTTCCCAATTTGGAACCAATCAGTGGTTCCGTGTCCAGTTCTCACTGTTGCTTCTTGGCCCGCATATAGGTTTCTCAAGAGACAAATAAGATGTTCTGGTACTCCCATCTCTTTAAGAACTTGCCACAGTTTGTTATGATCCACACAATCAAAGGCTTTAGCATAGTCAATGAAGCAGAAGTAGATGTTTTTCTGGAACTCTCTAGCTTTCTCCATGATCCAGCGTATGTTGGCTATTTGATCTCTAGTTCCTCTGCCTCTTCGAAATCCTGCCTGTACTTCTGGTAGTTCTCGATCCACATACTGCTGGAGTCTAGCTTGTAGGATTTTAAGCATAACTTTACTAGCATGAGAAATGAGTGCAATGGTGCGATAGTTTGAACATTCTTTGGCACTGCCTTTCTTTGGAATTGGAATGTAAACTGATCTTTTCCAATCCTGTGGCCACTGTTGAGTTTTCCAAATTTGCTGGCAAATTGAGTGTAGCACTTTTACTGCATCGTCTTTTAAGATTTTGAATAGCTCAGCTGGAATACTGTCACCTCCACTAGCTTTGTTGTTGCTCAGCTTTTCTAAGGCCCACTTCACTTCACATTCTAGGATGTCTGGCTCGAGGTCAGTGACCACCTCATTGTGATTATCAGGGACGTTAAGCTCATTCTTGTATAGTTCTTCTGTGTAATTTTGCCATCTCTTCTTAATCTCTTCTGCCTCTGTTAGGTCCCTGCCATTTTGGTCCTTTATCATGCCCATTTTTGCATTGAACGTTCCCTTCATCTCTCCAATTTTCTTGAAAAGATCTCTGGTCCTCCCTATTCTATTGTTTTTTTCTATTTCTTTGCACTGTTCATTTAAGAAGGCATTCTTATCTCTTCTAGCTATTCTCTGGAATTCTGCATTCAATTGGGCGTATCTTTCTTTTTCTCCCTTGCCTTTTGCTTCCCTCCTTTCCTCAGCTATTTGCAAAGCTTCCTCAGACAGCCATTTTGCTTTCTTGCATTTCTTTTTCTTTGGGATGGTTTTGGTTGCTACCTCTTGTACAATGTTGCGAACCTCTGTCCATAGTTCTTCAGGCACCCTGTCTATCAGATCTAATTCCTTAAATCTATTTGTCACCTCTACTGTATATTCAACGGGGATATGATTTAATTCATACCTGACTGGCCTGGTGCTTTTCCCTACTTTCTTCAGTTTAAGCCTAAACTTTGCAACAAGAAGCTCATGGTCTGAGCCACAGTCAGCTCCTGGTCTTGTTTTTACTGACTGTATAGAGCTTCTCCATCTTTGGCTGCAGAGCATATAGTCAATCTGATTTCTGTGTTGACCGTCTGGTGATGTCCATGTGTAGAGCCGTCTCTTGGGTTGTTGGAAAAGAGTGTTTGCTATGACCATCGTATTCTCTTGACAAAATTCTATCAGCCTGTGCCCTGCTTCATTTTGTACTCCAAGGCCAAACTTGCCTGTTATTCCGGTTATCTTTTGGCTTCCTACTTTAGCATTCCAATCCCCCATGATGATAAGGACATCATTTTTGGGTGTTAGTTCTATAAGGTGCTGTAGGGCTTCATAGAACCGGTCAATTTCATCCTCTTCAGCACCAGTGGTTGGGGCATAGACTTGGACTACTGTGATATTGAATGGTTTGCCTTGGATTCGAACTGAGATCATTCTGTCATTTTGAGGATTGTATCCCAGTATTGCTTTTCCTACTCTTTTATTGACTATGAAGGCTACTCCATTTCTTCTGAGGGATTCTTGCCCGCAGTAGTATACCTGATGGTCATCTGAATTAAATTCACCCATTCCTGTCCATTTTAGTTCACTGATACCTAAGATGTCAATGTTCAGTCTTGTCATCTCTTGTTTGACCACGTCCAGCTTGCCTTGATTCATGGATCTTACATTCCAGGTTCCTATGGAGAAAAAATCTTTACAGCATCGGACTTTCCTTTCACCACCAGACCTATCCACAGCTGAGCGTCCTTTCGGCTTTGGCCCAGTCAGATTCACTAGCATACCAGATTTCGTGTTTTCATTTGGCAAAATTTGCAAGTAGCTAAGGTAATGGAATATATCTTCTATATTCTTAGTGAGTAGCATGCTTAAGAGTAGAGAAGTAGAATCAGTAGTATGTCACAACCAATTAAAGGACAGCTAGCTAGATAAAGCAACACCCATTTCAAATCAGGAAAGAAACCTTGGCAAGGACCTAACTAAAGAACTCTGTACAGCAGTAATAGAACAAACAGGACCTATTTCTTATGTGAGCTTAATGCTTTCATAAAAATATGAAACTTTCAAGTATGTTTGAAAGTTATGTCTTCAAGTCATTCAAGATGGCCAGAGTTGCCTTACAGGGGAGATGGGTGCCATAAAAATTAATTAATTAATTAGTTAATAAATTAATACACATACATACATACATACATACATACATACATACATACATACGAATAGAGAAGAATATTTGTAGCTCGGGGCTGAAATTAGAGCCCCTTAATGCTCTCTGAGCTTGTTTTTGTTTGTTTGTTAGCTTTTATTATGTGTTAATGCAATAATTTATAGAATAGGTCATTCTAGAGGCAAGACATAATGGTAGAGATACTTTGCTGTCACTAAACTGAAGTTTTCAGTTTTTATGAAGCATGCTTGCAGTCATAATAACTGTTTCTCAAAATATTTCGTCACTGAGTTGAAATCTACTGCTCAAAAAATAAAATAAAGGGAACACTTAAACAACACAATGTACTGTATTTAACAGTAGGATGTCTTATCTTGTGTTCCCTTTATTTTTTTGAGCAATATATAATAGTGCATTAACAACAGACAGAATCATTGGATAGCATCCAGATATGTTAAAACCAGCCAAACTCCTGCAATGGGATAAAAATAATTCTGATAGTTTGAAAAAGGCAACTAATAATTATTTCTTTCACTGGACTTACCATTATTCATACCAATATAAATATTAACGTGTACCAATTGAGGCCATGAGCTCTAATGCTAATTTCAAATAAAATCAAAGAATACCAAGTCAGACTTTTTTAAAGAAAGAACTTTCATGACTGTGACCATATAATGCAAATTGTGTGGGGTTCTATATAATCATAAAAATGCATGAGGGAGAGGGCTACACACTATACAGAATTCAGACATGAAATGGTCTACGGCTGAAATGAAATAATCTCACCTTAGCACTGTATGAACTTACTTGACCTTAGGTTAGAATTCATTTAGAGTGTGGAAAGTGGCAGAAACATGTACTGAGGGTTCCTCTCACGTATAAAAGAATCTAATACTCTTAGATTCAAGGTGTACCCCAAGGGAAACAGCATCCTGTTTCATAACAACAATGTGAGTACACAACAAGTAGCATTAGGAGGAGATCACTCATATCAAATTAAACTTTAAAATGTATGTAAAAAGAATTAATTTAAATCTGAGGAATAATGAGGAAGCAGTTTAGAAATGGGAAATCTCTCATCTCTTTCACAAAGATCATTTTTCAAGTTGCTTTGCTCTATTTTCAATGATAACTCTTCTTTTTATTTTGCCAAAAAGGTAATATACAAATGCAAAAAGCACACAACAATAAAATGCAAAGGGTACACACAATCAAGATACGTCTGCTATTGTGTGATATTTAGGGCTAATTTTTTATTCAGGTAAGCTTTTTCTGTTGATTTCAGAATTGAGTAATAAAAAACCCCCACTGTCCTTTAAGTATATAGGCAAATAAATATCCATAATGAGCAGGCATGTTGTAGAAGATAGAAACTCTTAAGTCAATTTTTATTTACAAAGAAGATTAGCTTGGCAGTTCTCCCATTAAATCAATAGTGAAATCATAACAAAAAAGTGGCAAAATAACACTTTTGCACTTTTGTTCCTTACAATTGGAATCAAGCCATGTAAAAACTATAGAAGGCTAAAAGACTAAAAAGTAAATAATGTGCGTATTCCCAAAACCGATACTATTACCCTACATTATTCCCTGTGGCTTTTGCAATTGTAGGCATATTCAATTATTAACATTTCTGCTTAAAACATAGTCTGACTCAGAGTAACCCTGAAACAAAATATTTCTATTTATACCATTTCCAGACAAACATCTCTGTCAGAAAGTGTCAAAGAGGCCAAATGATCACATAATGGGCAAAATCAAATTTTACTTAATATGAAAAAAACTAACTCCTTGGATATCTGTCATGTTATTTCTCACTTTTTCAGTTTGTTGTTGCAAATGCAATATATTGGCTCTAGTAAACAGTTCACATTTTTCAGTAGCAAAAAATACATATAATTCTGTTTTTCTTTTTGCATAGAATAAATTTTTAACCACTGAAATAAGAGTTACAAGTTTCCATGCCTCCCTCATACTTCAAATCCCTGTAGTCTAACAGCCTCTTTTCATTTTGGATGAAATAGCATCATTGTCAGCCATAAATACCAGAAAGTACATTATATTCAACCTGATTAGCTAAGCTCTTTTCCCTGTAAATAATTGGATATGGGAGGATAAGCTGAAGTTAAATGCAGGAGAAATGGTTTGCTAATTCTAGGATGTAGTTATATTTGTCCAGCAGACCAGGTTACAGTCTGGATCCTGGATCCTCAGTGATGTTGGAATACCATGTAACATTTATATCGATAATCCAGCATAATTCCTTCCTGGACGAGAGAGAGACCCAGTTCACAGTGATGACTCATGCACTGGCAACCTCAGAACAGTTATTATATTGCACTGAGTGATGGCTGTCAAGGGTCTGGAAATTTCAGCTGGCCTATTGACAAATAATAAATAGTAGGAGTCAATTGTTTGAAAATACCTCATTTGTTGCAGACTACTCTGTGAACCATTTCTGAAGGCTGTAATTATACTTTTTTCCATACTTTTTGGTCAGAAGATACCTGTTGAGGACCCAAAGGCAGATGAATTTGACATGAACCATTTTATTCCAATTTCTCTGTGTTAAAGTTGTGTTATGCAACAATATCCTTTCATGTTTTAGTGTTTTATTTTTATTTTTATTTTATTTTAATTCCATTTATATCCCGCCCTTCTCCGAAGACTCAGGGTGGCTTACAAGCTTAGCAGTAGCCTTCATTCTATGTATATGCCTGCTTATTAGGGCTTTCACACACACCCCAAGCGGCATTATTACAAAGTCAGCTTAATTGCCCCCAACAATCTGGGTCCTCATTTTACCTACCTCGGAAGGATGGAAGGCTGAGTCAACCTTGAGCCTGGTGGGATGCGAACCTGCACTAATTGCAGGCAGCTGGTGTTACTTAAGGAGGCATTAGCCCACTGCTCCACCATTACATGTTACATGTTCAAAATTTAGCATTTTTATTTATACATTTTAGTATTTTATATTTATTTTCTTTACATTTCTGATTTCTGATGAATTTCCTTAAATATATGACATTTTGAACACCATTTTACCAAGTGTATAAAATATTTCTAATATATACTCTTATGCATATTTGTTTTGCTTTGGCAGGGAGAATCATGGAGTTACATAACAAAAAAGGGAGAACAGTTAATACATCTATTCTTGATTGTTGTTTCTTAATCAAGCACATATCATTATCAGAAGATTAAAGTAAATCAGCTCTTATTAACATGTGGATGAAACTTAAGTCTCTCTGTAATGGTTCTTTGAGGAATAATTGTTAAGCAGGGACTGAAATTATATTTGTCTTGTATTATCCCACATTTTGGTTTTATTATGGTAGTGTAAGTGTACGTTTATTATCTAAATATATAATCTATTAATCTATACTAGGATACAGAAAGTCATTAGTTGATTTTAAGATATCAATGAAATATCTTAAAATCACAGCTCTAGGAATGGGGGGGAGCTTTTATAATGTAGGAACTGATATTTTGGGTCTCATTTCTGACTCATTTCACTTTCCATCTGCAGGTGATTTTTTGCAAATGAAAAACATTATAATTAATCTTTTAGATAGATAAGCCACCCAGAGTTGCAGGAGGGAGGAAGGAAGGAAGGAAGGAAGGAAGGAAGGAAGGAAGGAAGGAAGGAAGGAAGGAAGGAAGGAAGGAAGGAAGGAAGGGAGTATAACTAATAGAAGCACTTTCTGCTGCAGAAACCTTTCACAATTTCATTCTGACAATTACATCTTCCCTTTTGTAACTGCAACTGTTGAAAGGACTATTCCAGGCTAATCATAAGTTCCATGGAAATGTATCTCACTTTTAGTATCATTCTAAATGTAATTATATTATGGATCCCAAAGATCTAGAGAATGTTATACCTGTTTTAAGAATATTTATACCAAATTTGTTCTATAAGAGATTGTGCCCACTGTATACAGTTTTGAAAATTTATGTTTTTTTCACTTACACCCCCACATACATCTAGTTATTTCTATCTCTATCTGTCTCTATCTGTTTCTTATCTCTACTAAGGAATCTGAGAATAGAGACAGATCACACCAAAGGATAGTCCTACGAAAGTAACTTCAGCCTGATATCATCAGAGCCTTTTGTAAAAATTAAGTTGAATCTATCTATCTATCTATCTATCTATCTATCTATCTATCTATCTATCTATCTATCTATCTATCATCTCTATCTCCTAGAGTGAAATGTCTTAAATTTCCTTACATTGAGAGACTCTGACCATCACCCCCATTGTAAATCAGTCTTTGGAGCCCTTGGGGCTCTCTAAGCTTGGTTGTTTGGTTGCAGACATTCCATTACCTAACTAGGGAACATCATCAGGGCCAGTGAGTGTAAGGTTTGGTCCCTGTTTATATACAGTAGCTTGCCCTGCTGATGTTTTTCTCCTTAGTAGTTCTTTGATTAAGGTATTGTTTTCTGACAGATTGTGTGTATGGGGTTAATTCCTGCTTGTGTACTGCTGGAGAGAGATCCTCTAATTACCAAGGGAAAAATCACATCCCCAAGACCTCCACAATTCAAACCCTGAGCTACATATATTCTTTTCTATTGGAATCATTTTTTCCATCATCACACCCTGCCAATTTTTTATATAAAATCTTGACTAATAAAGAGATCTAAATATCTTAAGTGTGCATTTTGTTTTTGAACCTTCTTCAGTTATTTGGAAAGAAAGCAATTAGCTCAATGAATCACAAAAGGGCCATTAGGGAAAAACTGAACATTTCTGCCCTAAGGAACTGAAATATATATTGGGTTCTAAAGTAAATGTAATTCAGTTACTGACATTTCTCTGACCTTATCCTTTACATTTTGATAAATCTTTTTTTTAAAGGATGGGTAATTGCCAAAAGCTTGACTGCTTGCTCTAATGGATGGTTATTTGATATTTTACATACAGGAAACTTGAGAATGGGAATCATTTACACACACATACATGCATACAAATACATTACACACACACACACACACACACACTATATACATATACATGTGTGTGTGTATGTGTATGTATATGTATATGTAACTTTACAGAACAATAATATAGAGTCAACAGTAGGAGCTGGGATGAAACTCTTTATCTCAAATAAATGAATAAAAGGTAATCACCTAGAACTTACTTTTTAAAAAAGGTGAGAAGGAAGGTAGCTACTCCAGAAAAAAAATGTCTTTGTGTATTTGTGCTTCTCTCTCTCTCTCTCTCTCTCTCTCTCTCTGTGTGTGTGTGTGTGTGTGTGTGCGCGCGTTTGTGTGTGTTAGAAACCTTGTCTATGCTAAGCAAAGATTTTAACTACTGTGGTAGTTCAGCATGCTGGTAACAGAAGTATAGAACTGATTAGAGTAAAACAGTGTGAAAAGGAAAAAAAAATGTTTTTAAGCTAATCGTTATAGCTGCACAAATGTTTATATATATGATTTCAATTTAAGTTCTGTGTACATAGACATACAACCATTTGTGTCTAGGTAGACCCGTTTACTTTTCTTGCACCAGAAGCAGAAAGGTAGAAGAGCAAAGCAGCAGGAGAACTGTCCAGTGGAAGGACAACAAGTTAGTTTGCCATCCAGATTGAACTTTACAAGCTTTCTTAAACTTAAAACCAGCATGAGCCCAGAACTGGGACAACATAAATGTAAAATGCAGGTATAGCGTTACTAAGACTATAGGTATGTCATCGCATATTTTACATAGTAAGTTATGTTGGTATGAATAATAATTGGCTATTTTTCTGAGTTTTTGCAAAATTATTTAATGTTTTATACGTTTCCTTACTTTATTGCATAACACTGCTTACCCAAAGGCATGATAGTGATGTACTTTTAATACCTACAGTCATGGCCAAAATTGTTGGCACCCCAGAAATTTTTCCAGAAAATCAAGTATTTCTCACAGAAAAGTATTGCAGGAACACATGTTTTGCTATACACAGGTTTATTCCCTTTGTGTGCATTGGAACACAACAAAAAAGGGAGGAAAAAAAGCAAATTGGACATAATGTCAAACAAAACTCCAAAAATGGGCCGGACAAAATTATTGGCGCCCTTTCAAAATTGTGGGTAAACAAGATTGTTTCAAGCATGTGATGCTCCTTTAAACCCACCTGGGGCAAGTAACAGGTGTGGGCAATATAAAAATCACACCTGAAAGCAGATAAAAAGGAGAAAAGTTCACTTAGTCTTTGCATTGTGTGCCTGTGTGTGCCACGCTAAGCATGGACAACAGAAAGAGGAGAAGAGAGCTGTCTGAAGACTTGAGAACCAAAATTGTGCACAAATATCAACAATCTCAAGGTTACAAGTCCATCTCCAGAGATCTAGATTTGCCTTTGTCCACAGTGCGCAACATTATCAAGAAGTTTGCAACCCATGGCACTGTAGCGAATCTCCCTGGTCGTGGACAGAAGAGAAAAATTGATGAAAGGTTGCAATGCAGGATAGTCCGGATGGTGGATAAGCAGCCCCAAACAATTTCCGAAGGAATACAAGCTTTCCTGCAGGCTCAGGGAGCATCAGTGTCAGCGCAAACTATCCATCGACATTTAAATGAAATGAAACGCTATGGCAGGAGACCCAGGAGGACCCCACTGCTGACACAGAGACATAAAAAAGCAAGATTACAGTTTGCCAAAGTGTACTTGAGTAAGCCAAAATCCTTCTGGGAAAACGTCTTGTGGAAAGATGAGACCAAGATAGAGCTTTTTGGTAAAGCACATCATTCTACTGTTTACCGAAAATGAAATGAGGCCTACAAAGAAAAGAACACAGTACCTACAGTGAAATGTGGTGGAGGTTCAATGATGTTTTGGGGTTGTTTTGCTGCGTCTGGCACTGGGTGCCTTGAATGTGTGCAAGGCATCATGAAATCTGAGGATTACCAAAGGATTTTGGGTCGCATTGTAGAGCCCAGTGTCAGAAAGCTGGGTTTGCGTCCAAGATCTTGGGTCTTCCAGCAGGACAATGACCCCAAACATACGTCAAAAAACATCCAGGAATGGATGGCAAGAAAGCGCTGGAGAGTTCTGAAGTGGCCAGCAATGAGTCCAGATCTGAATCCCATTGAACACCTGTGGAGAGATCTTAAAATTGCTGTTGGGAAGAGGTGCCCTTCCAATAAGAGAGACCTGGAGCAGTTTGAAAAGGAAGAGTGGTCCAAAATTCCAGGTGAGAGGTGTAAGAAGCTTATTGATGGTTATAGGAAGCGACTGATTTCAGTTATTTTTTCCAAAGGGTGTGCAACCAAATATTAAGTTAAGGGTGCCAATAATTTTGTCCGGCCCATTTTTGGAGTTTTGTTTGACATTATGTCCAATTTGCTTTTTTTCCTCCCTTTTTTTGTTGTGTTCCAATGCACACAAAGGGAATAAACCTGTCTATAGCAAAACATGTGTTCCTGCAATACTTTTCTGTGAGAAATACTTGATTTTCTAGAAAAATTTCTGGGGTGCCAACAATTTCGGCCATGACTGTATGTAATAAATAAAATTTATACTGTGAAACTACCAAGTAAAAGAACACAACTGAACTTCTTCATATACCTTTATTATATCTTGAAGATTTAGTCTGGAGCGCAGGATTCAATAAAGAATACTATTTTGGCTTATCTAATTGTTCAACAGAACAGAGAATTTTACTAAGTCAGTTTTTCTTACTACTATATTAGACAACTTCCACCTGAAATGGGAAAAAAATAATCTCCCTGATTATGGGCGGATAGTGTGCCAACACAGTCTTCTCCCAACAATCTATGTTCTGTGAGTTTTGTATTGTAATGGAGAAGAATCCAAATTTAGACCAATTTTAAGACTTTTGGACTTCAACTCCCAGAATTCCCCAGCCAGTTGCCAAGGTTAGAAATCCCTCATCTAGCCCATTGTTCATTGTACTTGCAGCCTTCCCTTGACAAACTTGAGGAAAAGCTTCTGTGAAATGCCTTACTTAGCGCTTTGACTGTGTATATGACAATCCTTTGGACTGCAAGGCGATCAAACCGATCAAACCGGTCAGTCCTAGAGGAGATCAACCCTGACTGTTCTTTAGAAGGCCAGATCCTGAAGCTAAAACTCAAATACTTTGGCCACCTAATGAGAAGGAAGGACTCACTGGAGAAGAGCCTAATGCTGGGAAAGATTGAGGGCAATAGAAGAAGGGGACGACAGAGAATGAGGTGGCTGGATGGAGTCACTGAAGCAGTAGGCGTGAGCTTAAAAGGACTCCAGAAGATGGTAGAGGACAGGAAGGCCTGGAGGAACGTTGTCCATAGGGTCGCGATGGGTCTGACATGACTTCGCAGCTAACAACAACAACAACATGACAATCCTTCCTAGCTTCAAATATGCTGATCACAGCTAATACATTAGCATGAAGGAAATCTATTAAGTCTCCCTGAAGAGGAAAACATTTCTTTTCTTTGCCAATACTTGTCTCTACTTGTAGCAATCACTAGCAGCCTAGCAGAGGGATGCTTGGACTGTAAAGTTACTTGTTTCACAGGTGCTTCTAAACTGACAGCATTACACTGCAGCATATTTTCCATGAGAACCTTATTACTGGGACATGGAACCTGCAATTTAAAAATAATGTCCAGAAATATGATTTACACATATTACATGTATCCTATACCTGTGTTAATTTCTCTATTTTTTTCTATTTCTGCTGTCAAAAGCCAGTCCCATACCAGAATGCTCATTGAAGTAACTCTAATTTATTGAACAGGCAATTCAAAAACATGCCTGCCAATCACACTACAAACTATAAAGTTTCCAAATAGCCTTCTCATGGAAGTAACATTTCTTTAGTCCTAACCTGAAGTCCCCCAGATTGGATAGAAGTCAGTTCTATAGATCCTTGGCCGTACAAACTATCTGATCATGGGAATCCAAGTCTACATACATGGATGGAACCAAACTAGCAATCTCCATCCTAAATATTGTTGAAAATATAGGCCCAAAATAGCTGTTTTGATGAAACCTCTAATAAAGTTATTCTAATCATGGTGCATGCCCTTTGAAAGCAATCTTTGAAAATACTGAATCTATTTCAACCTCATTTTATTTCTCTGTATGTCTTTGGTCTTTTTGCTCCTCCCCCCTCAATTGAATTTGGTTGTGATTTCCTCTTCCTAACTTTAGCTGATAGCTTTTTGAGGCATCACCATGACAACAGAAAGACCACCTGAGATTATAACTAATGGTCAAAGTTTTCCTTCAGAGCAAACTCCAGCTGTTACAAACTTCTCCCATTTATCTCTTCACAGCCTCAATTAGGGCAATTGCACTTGGAACTGATTTCCACCTACCACCCACTGAATAGATACGTCCACCTGTCGATTGGCATCCCTGCTTCATTACTTGTTGACAACCTGCAAAGCAACTGAGCTCCACTAACAAATTGCTTCTAATCATTTTCTTCCCTAACATTATCTCCACAGTCCTTCAGTATGCAGACATACTCTCAGCATGCTGAGCTGATTCCATTCACAGAAGTGTGAACAGAGCAAGAACCATGGATTGTGGATTCTCTTTCTCAATTTGCAATATAAAATAATTGTGACTATATATTATGCCTCTTCTCTCTGTGTCCTTGTAATACTGCTACTGTGTAGATAATCCATTATCGGTTCTTCTTGACTTGCTTACCCTCTAACATCCTCTCATTATACATGATGTAGTTATGAGTAAAAAGGTTTCCACATCTAAAAAAATATAACAACAAACAATGGAATGCTAAGTTCATTTCCACCATACCTTTGGCATCCATTAAGATTTACAGTACATTCCCAGTGTACTTTTAGTGCAGAGAACAGAGCTATGCAATGCCTTCTCTGGCCTGAAACTGAAAATGTGTAACTTTAAGATGAAACTCAACTGCTATGAACTCACATAGGTAGTCAACCTTCTAATCTCTTGTCACAAAATTTCTGCCCAAAACAAATATATTGCAACAAAATAAAAAAATATTAAGATTAGAAGTGCCCCTTTTATGTATGGCCTGATACTGCATTAGTTTTCAAATATGCTGCAAACTTAAAACCCTTCTAAACAGATTAAAAAGAAGCCTTTAGTAACATTATACAGGCAAATATTTTGAAGCAGTGGCTCTTTCAGCTCATCTAAGATTTTAATCTCTATTAGGCAGTGTGGCCATTACATATCCTAATCTTACTTTCAATATTTCATAAAGATACCAGTCCTTTTTAAATCCCTTGAATTTTTTCCTAGTTACTGCCAGACATTTGTTACAGTCATTTTTTTAAGAAAAGATAATAAAAAACAGATCTGCGAACAACTAGAAGCAAAAAAAATTATAACTAGTAGCCAGCATGGGTTCATTAAAAACAGATCATGCCAAACCAATCTTATTTCATTCTTTGAGAAAGTGACTAAACTAGTAGACCAGCGAAATGCTGTGGATGTAGTATACTTAGATTTGATAAAGTAGACCACAACCTACTCCTTGGTAAGCTAGAAAATGGTGGAAGAGACAACATCACCACCAGATGGATCTGTAGCTGGCTGGCAAACCAAACTCAACAAGTAGACCTGAATGGCACCACATCCACATGGAGAGAAGTAAGCAGTGGGGTACCACAAGGTTCTGTCTTAGGCCCAGTACTCTTCAATATCTTCATAAATTACTTAGATGAGGGAATTGAAGGGGAACTCATCAGATTTGCAGATGACACCAAACTGACAGGAGTAGCCAACATCCCAGAAGACAAACTCAGGATCCAAAAAGATCTTGACAAACTTGAACAATGGGCCCTATCCAACAAAGTGTGGAGAAAAGCAAAGTTTTATATTTAGGCAGGCAAAATCAAAGGTAAAAGTAAGATTGGGTGAGACATGGCTCAAAAACAGTAACTGTGAGAGGACCTTGAAGTCCTAGTGGATGATCACCTGACTAATCCTGGATTGTATAAACAGAGGCATAGAATCAAGATCGCATGAAGTATTAGTACTGCTTTATAAAACCCTAGTAAGACCACACCTGGAATACTGCAGCCAAGTTTTGTCACCATATCACAAAAAAGATGTTGAGAGTTTGGGAAAAATTCAGAGAAGAGCAACTAAGATGATCAAAGGCATAGAGACTGAAACATACGAAGAACGGCTGCAGGACTTGGGTTTGGCTAGTCTACAGAAAGGAAGAAATAGGGAAGACATGATAGCAGTATTCCAGTATTTGAGGGGCTGCCACAAAGAACAGGGGGGTCACGTTATTCACCAAAGCACCAGAGGGAAGGGTGAGAAACAATGATCAAAGAGAGAAGAAACCTGGAATTAAGGAGAAACTTCCTAACAGAGGACAATTAACCAGTGGAACACCTTGCCTCCAGAAATCGTGGGGGCTCCATCACTGGAGATTTTTAAGAAGAGACTAGATAGTGACTTGTCTCAGATGGTATAGGTTCTTCTGCTTGAGCAGGGAGCTGGATTAGAAGACCTCCAAGGTCCCTTCCAGCTGTACTCTATTCTATTCTATTGTAAAAAATATGGTATTTTGTCAGGATGCTAACAGAAGAGAATATTTGTAGCTCAAGGTTGTTGAACTTGGTTGCAGATGTCATCTACATACCTGATCCATACTTTAGGTTGTATGCATGGGAGTGCTATCAGTTCGAGGCAATGCATTGTGTTTTTTTATTATTATTATTCTGAAAACAGTGATTCCATTGGTGTTCTTTTGATTTGTTTATATATTTGTCTGTAGAATTGAAATTATGTCATTAGGTAAAGGTTGATAAGATCCATAACTCTAGTTATTTCAGTCTTGGTGTATTTGGTTAGGTTGGGTAGGTTGCATAGTACTGCTGTCATGGATTCTTTGTAAGGATGGCAAGTAATTTTGGGTGTTTCAACTAAATTGTATTTTGTTAGACTGTTATCTTATCTTTCCTCCAAAAAGTCAGTGTACATAGTACATCTTCTGCCATTTTTCTGCTGCAACAACAACCATGTGAGGCAGGTTGAACTGAGAGATCATGACTCAAATCATGGTTCAATGATCCAGTGAAGGACTGTGTTGCTTTGGTTGTCCTTTTGTCCAACACCTTGAATAATATACCATACTGCCTCTCACCTTATTGGCATCACTGCAGTGGGAATTTGAGTTCTTAAAACTCTGCATACTTCTAACACTGATATCAGAAATGAGGAACTAGCAATATTTGTATTTAAAATATTATGGATTAACCTTCCCAAACTTAGCATCCTCCAAATGTATCGGATTTTAACTTCAATTTAAATTTCTGGACTCTAACCAGTACAATTATTATCAAATCCCAAACTTTCCCAGCTCAGCATATTTCATTTGAAACGTGGAGATCAGTGTCTGGAAAATAGTCTGGAAATGTAAAACAGACAAAGAAAAAGAATGACAGGGATGAATGATGAGAAAGAGTCATCTTCTAGCAAAATACAAATCCTGTGAAATGCTGGCAAATTTCTGCGAGAGCTTTAATCTTGTAAGATGCTAGTGTAAGCATTAAGTAGCAACATGTAGGCTACAGTCAGTTAATGCTCCATCAATTGAGATAGAAACTAATGAATTACAAGGGTTCTGCCTTGTGGATCATCCAGGTTCAAAACTAATTTAATGTCCTGTCTACCATAAGAAGAATGTCCATTTTATTATTCATTTTCATCAAGGCTTTTTGAAAAAAAAGAATTAAAAAACCCATCAATCCTTGGTAATTAATTCCAGGGTGATTACATCTATTTATCTACCTATTTCCTAAGACTTATAACTGTACAACATAAAAAGTTAATTCATTTATACTTGTTGTGTGCCAGATTTACTACAATAAAATACTCAAAAACTAATACACATCTATTGTTGGATTAGGAACACTTAAAAGTGTGAGGAATAGCCCTAACTGAAAACTTAACATTTGTTGTTAGCTGCGAAGTCATGTCCGACCCATCGCGACCCTATGGACAACGTTCCTCCAGGCCTTCCTGTCCTCTACCATTTGCTGGAGTCCACTTAAGCTCACGCCTACTGCTTCAGTGACTCCATCCAGCCACCTCATTCTCTGTCGTCCCCTTCTTCTATTGCCCTCAATCTTTCCCAGCATTAGGCTCTTCTCCAGTGAGTCCTTCCTTCTCATTAGGTGGCCAAAGTATTTGAATTTAGCTTCAGGATCTGGCCTTCTAAAGAGCAGTCAGGGTTGATTTCCTGTAGTACTGACCGGTTTGATCGCCTTGCAGTCCAATGGATTCACAGGAGTCTTCTCCAACACCACAGTTCAAAGGCCTCAATTCTTTGGCGCTCATCCTTTCTTATGGTCCAACTTTTAAACTTAACATAACAGGATATTTTTTTTAAAAAAAACTTCAAATGATGATTGTTTCTTTCAAAGATGTGAACAAATGAATTCCCAATAAATTTCTGTGGTCTATACCAGAAATCCCCAACCTTTTGGGCACCAGAGACTGGTTCTATGGAGAAAGGTTTTTCCATGGACCAGAGGATGCATGGTTTTGTGTGCTGCCTGTATCCCGCAGGTGGGGCTTTGCTTGTTTGTGCAGACCAGTTGCTGGCATGCCACGGCTAGGTACTGGTTCACAGACCGGGGGTTGGGGACCGTGGTCTATACAAATTACTTTCTGGGCAGACATAGTCAATATTAATATGTGACTGTTTGTATTTTTCCTTCAGGCTTAATAGTACCCATGTTTCCTACCTTTCAGCATAAATGAGCAAGAATGTAAAATACACATGGCCTGGACAGAACTAGCTTTACACTGAGTTGAAGGGCAATAAGTAACTGGATTTTAATGCAAATAAATTTAAGGTACATCCATGCCTAATATGGACTGCAGCATTTCCCATCCTTTTTTGTATGTGTGTGTAGACCATCATACTAGCATCAAAAGCTTATGAGGGCATAAGGGAATTTATGACACTTCCAAGAGGCATGCACAGTGCTTCAATGTTTTATATTAAAAAAAAAATAAAAACCCAAAATGCATATGATATTGGTATTTCTACTGAAATCTTAAAATGTTAGGGATTTGGGGCATTTACGAAATAATTTTATCTTTGCATCCTTAAAGCAGTACTACAAGCAATAACTTTATAGACTACCAGTGATCCTTGAACCAAAAACTGGGAACCATTTGTTTATTGTGCTTCCTTTTCATTTCATTTCACGTGGAAGCCACGCCCACCCCATCGCCGGCAATGGCAAAACCATCCCGATATGTTGCGTGACATCGTGAGTTTGACATGTCTGATTTAGAGGTATGATGAGAGAAGTGTCAGAGGGTAGGGGTTTATTTGCACTTCAGATTACAGGTTTTTATCTTAAGTAATAACACAGTAACTATACACAATAGATTCATTGATAACCAGAACACAAATGAATGCATATTCTGATATGCATTCTGCATATGTTATTAAGGACCAAGAGGCAGTTTGGTGTAGTGGCTAAGGCATTGGGCTAAAACCTATATTCTGCAGTGTAAATGGCACAAGTGGGACATAGGCCAATCCCCCTGGTTCTTTGAGCAGCCTGGACCCATTCCATAAAAGGCTTTATAGATAATAACTCATGTCATAGCTATGATTCAAAGCAATTAATTATTCCATATTACAATGTTAGAAGAATCAGCAGAGGTCATACCTCTAGAACAGGGGTCCCCAACCTATGGGCCACCGCCCACTACCTGGCCGTGGCCTGTTAGCACCACTGCTGCAAAAACAGAGCACTGCCTGGTGAAAACGGGGTGATGCTAGTGAGTATCACGTGGGCTAGAGCACCACCCCATTTGCATCACACATGCTTCCGGGCCCTGTTTGTGCATGTAAAATGTTTCCCCCTCCCTTTTCCTACGGTCCACCAACCAAGAAAGATTGGAGACCACTGCATTTTACGTGTGCACATGCATGTGTGCGTGCGCACGCATGTGTGCATGCACACAAATGGGGCAGTGCTAGCGCTTGACACTTGCTAGCACTACATTGTTTTTGCCATGTGGCACCCCATTTTTGCCATGCGGGACCCCGTTTTCATAGTGGCTATGAAATATTAACTAGCACTAGCTAGGACTGGTCAGCCTGTCCCGTGGCCCAGTGGTCAACAGGACACAGTCTGGTAGTGGGCCATGGCCCATAGGTTGGGGACCCCTGCTCTAAAATACTGAGTGATTGACATAATATAAAAAAAAATTGCATTATCTTTACAAAGCATATAAATAAATAATGCTATATGAAGAACTTCATGATATATATGTATCAGGAGATTCTACTACTAACAACTTGAAACAATATGCTCTGTGACTTGTTTAATTATGATTTCCTTCATAAGAAATAAAACCTATCATTCTAATGAGTCTACATTCACAGTTGGTTTTATTGCATTTATGTTCAGCAATTTAATACACATTTATATTGCATGTTTCTACGGATATGGATTTAACAAAAATATGACTGCTTCAAAAGGGGCTATCATTTTATTAGATCAAATCTATCTTCTGGTTGCCATGAATGAAACTATATTGATTAAATATTTTGTTCTCCCTTCCCAAAGCTGCTTTTTTGTATCTTTATTTTCTTTAATTTCCATAGTTCCAGGAACAAGGAAAATGTATTGATTGCTTAAATATTAGGAATACATATAATTGAATGTTTTTTAAGCAAAAGGCTAACATTCATACCTGTAAGAAGAGTTGATTTTCCCCACTTAGAATACAATTTAAGTTTTATAAAAGCTTTCTGGAAGAAAATGCAAATAGGATGGATTGCAAAATTGCAAAAAAGACATCTGCTAACGATATAATTTTTTTAAAAAATTGAAGTCCAATTATTTTCATCTATGATGTTTAGCTTAGCTTAGTTTAGCTTAGCTTAGCTTAGTTTAGTTATGGGAAAAAAAAGTTGGTTACCTAATTTTGTTTTCTGTTATCCCAAGCCCAATTCATAGAATCTAGAAACTCTTGAAAATGTATTAACAATGACATTTAGACAACATAAAGTCATTTTCATTCAATTAAATAAACACACCATGTTAAGCTTCAGTAAAAGAGGTATTAAGTTTTTTTATGGGCCGCTATAAACAGATTTCTGAGCTTGAACAAAGCGAAGATCAATAAAGTCTCTGTGAAAAATAATAATCTCTTGGACATTTTATTGACAGCTGCCTGGAAAATATCGCTGAAGTCTAACCATCCTGATGATTGGGTCTTTTCTGGTCTTTTCCTCTTGCTCCTTAATGTCAAAATTAGGACATGTACAAACTTATTTCGAAATGTACACATGAATCACTTCTGTTGTTATATGAATAAGAAAGCATTCACACCTGATCCTAAATGTTTATGCAAAACTACAATTTGGGGATGAAAGGAGCAATAAAAACAAAAGTCCTGCTTACCTGGAGCCTCTCTTTCTCCTCATGTATATTCTGTAGAGCACAGGTGTCAAACTCGCCACATCATGTGACGTGTCACGACGTATCATGACTCTTTTTGCATTGCCGTCAATTGGGTGGGCGCGGCTTTGGTATGATGAAACCGGCCCGTGGGCCGATAGTTTGACACCCCTGCTGTAGAGCCAGCTTTTGCATAGACCTTTCCCACCTATCTTGGACTGAAGCTAGATGCAACTTACAGAGAATCAGGGTACATCAAGATTTTTTTAAAATTGGGTTCCACAGAACCATATAATTTTGCAAAAACTGAAATGCATACCGAAAGGGATGGGGACTGATGTGTGTGAGGTAACCTTCAACACACCTTCAACACACATTCGGCCATTGCTCCCTTCTCAACATTGCTTTTCCTCTCTCATTGACTATATATCAGCAATGCATGCAAGCAGTCTGTTGAGGAAATGCTGGCAGGTTTTCTGTCTTCCCATGTGCCTGTTCACAAAACCAAGCTTCCTGATTGCTGTCAAACTCAAACTCAAACATTGCTCCAGGTTTTCAAAACACAGCTGAAAGCAGAAGGGGCTAAAAAGATCTGGTAGGAGTTTCTAATTTGCTTAAAACTCTGGACCCAAAATAGTGATGATCCCTTCTTTCCTTTCACTTTCCACAATACAAACGGTATGTACAGTATGTGTGTATCCACTGTAGCCAAGAAATTAAAAGACGCTTGCTCCTTGGGAGGAAAGCCATGGCAAATCTAGACAGCACACTAAAAAGCAGAGATATCACCCTGTCAACAAAAGTGCGTATAGTCAAGGCTATGGTCTTCCCAGTTGCAATGTATGGCAGTGAAAGTTGGACCATAAGAAAGGCTGAGCGCCAAAGAATTGAAGCCTTTGAACTCTGGTGCTGGAGAAGACTCCTGCGAGTCCCTTGGACTGCAAGGCGATCAAACCGGTCAGTCCTAGAGGAGATCAACCCTGACTGCTCTTTAGAAGGCCAGATCCTGAAGCTAAAACTCAAATACTTTGGCCACCTAATGAGAAGGAAGGACTCACTGGAGAAGAGCCTAATGCTGGGAAAGATTGAGGGCACTAGAAGAAGGGGATGACAGAGAATGAGGTGGCTGGATGGAGTTACTGAAGCAGTAGGCGTGAGCCTAAATGGACTCCAGAAGATGGTAGAGGACAGGAAGGCCTGGAGGAACGTTGTCCATAGGGTTACGATGGGTCGGACACGACTTCGCAACTAACAACAACAACAATCCCCATGAGGTCTATTTAATCATCTGTGTGGTATCCTGTGCACATTTATTTAGCAGCAAGTCGCACCGAGTTGTGTAGGAATTAATAAAGAAATGTACTATTGAAGTAAACATGTGTGAGAATTACTGTCTATTTGCAGGAGGCGGCAGGGAAGCAGAAGAGGGGTACTTAAGTGAATGCAACCGGGCATTCAGAATGGGGGAAAAAATCATACATTCAACAATCATTGTATGTAATACAAATTTTCCCAGGTGTGTATCATTGGTTACCAGCTGATAAAATTGCAGACAGTACAGAAAAAGCTGACAATAGAAAAAGTGAAACAAATACCACTGCTGTTAGTGTTGCTGCTGCTTCCTACAGCACAAATTTTGAAAAATTAAAATTAAATTTGACTGCTTTTGCATTACAGACAATATTTTTATTTGTAGACGTATGGATTCTTCTCATAACTTTAAAAGAATATTCTGAAGTTGCCAGTGAAGCCCTAAAATATCTTACTGTATATGATTTGCAAGAACAAATATTTATGAAACATCTCTTTAAATCTAGCAACAAAAACAGCTGTAAAAGTACACAGAAGATAATGCCCACATAAAAGTAGCACCAGTTATTTCAAATACTGAAGTTTTATCCAAGGAAAAACAATTGCATCCCAGTCATTGAACTTTGATTTGTACGCTTAAAACTTTAACTGTCCAAATAACTGTGATTGTTTTTTATTCATTGGAAATTTTGCCATTAGAAATAAACAGCTTACTTTTTGTTTCATTACCAATTATCTAGCATTAATTTTTTCGCCTATTGATCAGGTGTTTCAGGTAGAAAGGTAGTTATATAAATAGTAAGTAAAGATTTTGTAGCCTGAAAAAAATTGAAATTAGATTGATTCCAACTTCTTACTATCACCACCACTTGTTCACAATGGAACCTCCATTCTTGACCTAAATGCATGCACACACATGACTTTTTGAACAAAGTCAGTCTACTTCCAGTCTTTCTCTTCCTTCCGTTTCAAGCACATAAGGCCAGTTACTGTAGTTATTCATCTGGTACACCTAGTAAATGTGTGATTACTTCAAATTGGGCAGTGGAGTGGCATCCTCCTGTGAGGTAACTCTTGGCAAGGACCTGCTCAGGAAGTAGAGTTTTCAGGCTGCTTGGAGAAGATGCATAAGCTAACTCCAGATCTGGCATGACACTCTTCAAGAAGAAGGCAAGAAAGAGTAGGAAAAAAAATCTTAGAAACTTGACTGAACTAGGAAGATAAAACCCCTGGTAAAAAAGGATTATAATTCTACAAAACTCATTTTCAGTTATCTCTCTCCCTTCTGGGCTTGATATCTATTATTACAGTATTGACCCCTGAAGAAAAAATATTTTCCTTATAGGCTCTTTGAATGCACAACTTTCTTTAATTTTCACACATTAGCAATTCCCCCTAGTTATTTTTAATGCAGAATTTTCTAAATCACTTGTGCTTTTATTTTAGGGAACTCCCCTTGCAGAAAAAAATATGAATGCTGAAAAATAACTGTTCCATTTAGATGTTGAATAAGAAGGAAATTTAACAAATGTTAGTCCAGTAGAGAGAGGGATTTTTCCCCCCTTCATTTGTCTAGTCTTCTACATGTTCATAGAAAGTTAATCAAGTGTCTCCAGTATCTTTGCTTCTGCAAAAAAAATTGCTACCCCCCCATCAACACACAAGGGACAACACACAAATTAACATACATTATTGTACTTGACTACAATAATGGACGTGTATTGACAGGGTACACTGCTTGGGAATAAGCTTTAGTTATATTCACAAGAATGGTAAATGTTCATCGTATATACAAATGCTTGCTTTACTAATACTCCAATCCCAATTGATTTTATTTGCAATGCCTTACTAATTGACATTAGATACACATGTATCATACTCATAATTTAAATTGGATTTACATATTGCACAAAGCCATGCTTTAATAGTGGCTTACTGAATAAACTATGACTAGCTGGATTCTTACAACAAAGTAAACAAAAGCAATGCTAGGTTTGCCCAATAAGTGGTCCTCAATGGAACTGCATCTATATGGAGGGAAGTGTGTAGTGGAGTGTCCCAGGGCACTGTTCTGGGCCCAGTGCTCTTCACTATCTTCATCAGTAATTTGCATGAGGGGATAGATGGGGACCTCATCAAATTTGCAGATGACACCAAACTGGCAGGAAGAGCCAACACTCCAGAAGACAGGCTTAAGATACAAAAGGATCTTGAGAGACTTGACCAATTGGCGCTATAACAAAATGCCACTCTAAAGGCAGAAAGTGAAGAAGAACTAAAGAGCCTCTTGTTGCGAGTGAAGAAGGAGAGTGCAAAAGTTGGGTTGAAACTCAACATTAAGAAAACCAAGATCATGGCATCCGGCCCTCTCAATTCCTGGCAAATAGATGGGGAAGAAATGGAGGTAGTGAAAGATTTTCCTGGGCTCCAAGATCACCACAGATGGGGACTACAGCAAAGAAATTAAAAGACGCTTGCTCCTCAGGAGGAAACCCATGGCAAATCTAGACAGCAAATCTAAAAAGCAGAGACAACACCCTGCCAACAAAAGTGCATATAGTCAAGGCTATGGTCTTCCCAGTTGCAATGTATGGCAGTGAAAGTTGGACCATAAGAAAGGCTGAGTGCCAAAGAATTGAGGCCTTTGAACTATGGTGCTGGAGAAGACTCCTGCGAGTCCCTTGGACTACAAGGCGATCAAACCGGTCAGTCCTAGAGGAGATCAACCCTGACTGCTCTTTAGAAGGCCATATCCTGAAGTTGAAACTCAAATAGTTTGGCCACCTAATGAAAAGGAAGGACTCACTGGAGAAGAGCCTAATGCTGGGAAAGGTTGAGGGCAAGAGAAGAAGGGGACAACAGAGAAGAAGGTGGCTGAATGGAGTCACTGAAGCAGTAGGCATGGACCTAAATGGACTCCAGAAGATGGTAGAGGACAGGAAGGCCTGGAGGAACATTGTCCATGGGTTTGCAATGGGTCGGACACGACTTTGCAACTAACAACAACAAAATGAAATTCAATGGTGAAAAAAGTAAGGTTCTACATTTAGGCAAGAAAACCAAATGCACAGGTACAATATAGGTGGCACCTTGCTCAATATAGTAACTGAGAGAGGGATCTCAGAGTCCTAGTGAACAATCACTTAAATATGGATCAGCAGTGTGTTGCAGCTACCAAAAAAGCCAACACAATGCTAGGCTGCATTAACAGAGGGATACAATCAAGATCATGTGAAGTGTTAATACCACTTTACAATGCCTTGGTAAAGCCACACTTGGAATACTGCATCCAGTTTTGATCACCACGATGTATAAAAAGATGTTGAGACTGAAGAGCAACAAAGACGGTTAGGGGACTGGAGGCTAAAACATAGGGAGTGGTTGCTGGAATTGGGTGTGTGTAGTTTAATGAAGAGAAGGGTGAGGGGTGACATGATAGCAGTGTTCCAATATCTCAGGGGCTGCCACTAAGAAGAGGGAGTCAAGCTATTCTCCAAAGCACCTGAAGGCAGGACAAGAAGCAATGGATGGAAACTAGTCAAGGAGAGAAGCAACCTTGAACTAAGGAGAAACTTCCTGACAGTTAGAACCATTAACCAGTGGAATGCTCCAACGCTGGAAGTTTTTAAGAAGAGTCTGGACAACCATCTGTCTGAAATGGTATAGGGTTTCCTGTCTGAGCAAGAGGTTGGACTAGAAGACCTCAAAGGTCCCCTCCAACTCTATATTATTATTATTATTATTATTATTATTATTATTATTATTAGTAGTAGTAGTAGTAGTAGTAGTAGTAAAAACAAATAAATCGTATAGTTTAATGGACAGTGTTTGAACCTAACTGTAACTCCTATGGACTAAGGTCCTCTTTTTTATGTAATACTCTTTGCATTTTCTGCTAATAAAAAAGGGGAGGGGGTAAATCTGTAGGAACTTTTCAGTCCTAAACTCATAATTAGTAAAGAAAATTTCTAGTACTGTTTCAGGGAAAATAATGAATTTTTTGTAATCCATGAACCTATACACCACTAAGCCATGGTGGGGCAGTGGTTAGAATGCAATATTGCAGACTAACTCACTGCTCACTGTCACAAGTTCGATTCTGACCAGCTCAAGCCTTCCATCCTTCCAAGATCAGTAAAATGAGGTCCAAGATTTTTTGGGGTCAACATGCTGACTCTGTAAACCACTTAGATGGAGCTCTAAAGCAGTATGAAGAAATAGTGCTTTACAGAAGTGCTATTGCTATTGCTATTCTATAATTATTTCTGTTGCTGCTTCTTTTCTCTCTTTTGCTGTTGTTTCAATAGATTGATGGCATTTTATCTTTTTGTAAAAAAAATAAATGCTGTACTGCATTCTTATTATCTCTATGCTGGTGGATGCCATTCCTACAAACACAGGTTAAAATGTTTTATGCCCATAAATAAAAATAATTTTACACACTGTTAGTTTCATCTTATTTATACCCTTGATCTTTTTATCTAGAACGAGACTTTGCAGTTGGAGTCCAGTTGAATCACTGAGCAGATGAAGCACCTGCCATCTTAGCTGGAGATAAGGAATGACCTAACTGAAACACACCATATGGTAGCTAATGAACAAATAAAGTCATCGTGGAATTCATGCCATTTTTTTATGGAATACCTGCAGCTTGTCAAGGGAAGTTGCTTTGGGCCTGAAGACCCATCTGTTCGAATTAGCTGGTCTGGCCTGATGGGGATTATGGGTTTTTTAATTGTTTTTAATCTGTTCTACTGTTTTATTGGGCAAGGGTTTAATTCTTTTTTAATTTTTGTATTGTGTTTTTTGTTTTTTATATATGCCCTGTGAACCGCCCTGAGTCCTACCAAGGAGAAGGGCGGTATATAAATCAAATAAACTATAAACTATAAACTATAAACTATATATATATATATATATATATATATATATATATATATATATATATATATATATATATATATATATATATATCATTATCTTTATACTAATCTTAATGAATTCAGTTTCCACTCACTATGACATTGTCTAGGCCTTCCAGGAGGCTAGCAGCAACTGAGCATTAGCAGTATTAGTCATTAAAACAAATTGCCACCCATAATCTTATAATCAGAATTCAAGCAATTAGCCCAGTAGAGGCAGATATTCCCATGAAAATTCATTTTTAAATTGTTCTGTCTACAGTTCTATGAGCTGTGATAAACCATACATTGGATATCTTAAATACAAGTGTTCTATCCATTGCATCTCTGCCTCTCAGTTACATTAGCTGCTGCCAGGCTTACAATTTGCCACTTTAGACTTGTTTGTGTGACAGTCTGTCTATTTCAAATACTGATCAGAAAGTAAGCATAGCTCTTTCATAACTGTCTTTGACTCTTTCTTCGAGCTTTTACTTTTAATAACCATATTTGAATTAGAAGGCTGTAATTAGTAGCTTTATGGTTTGCATAAGGATGGTCTCAAAATCAATCTCTGGCATCTCCAGTTTATTTTATTTTATTTATTTACAGGACTTGTACGGTCCACATATAGTATCTCACACAATGACTCTAGGCAGCTCACAACAACCCATAAAACATAGTTTCAAACAGACTCTTCCCCCCAGGCTCCAGACCACAGCTCAACCACCATCCTAGTCCAATGCCTGGGGGGGAAATCAGGTCTTTGCAACCTTCCAGAAGGCTAAAAAAAAAAGTAGAAATCTGTCTGATGGCAGTGATGGATATCACTGATGACAGTGATGGATTTCAGCACAACTGGGGATAGATCCCACGCTGAGAACTTTAATGCTGGGCGAATATGATAGATATCTAGGCAAAACAGATATATGTTTTGGTATTTCTGGTATAGGCAGTTTCATATGTCTGTAATAAATAAATACATCTCAAGTAGGATTGTGCAAAAACATTCAAATTTGACACATTCTTCTAACACAGGTCCCAGAAATGTTCTAATGCTGACAATTTCAGAGCAGTTTTGAGCTCAAGGCATCAATGGAAAGTCCAAAAAAAATGGATAAAAAACATTATCTCCTATGGTTCCCCTCTTTGGACTTTACATAAGAGAGGAATCCTCAACATACAATCTTGGGATAAGGAAACTGGATGGAATCAATTCTTGCTAAGAGGGGTGATGCTCAACATACTTGGGCACAAAGAGATAAAGCAGACATGTCAAACACAAGGCCCGGGGGCCAGATCCGGCCCGCGAAGTGGTTTCATGTGGCCCGTGAAGCCAGCCTGGAAACAGTGAGGGAATGGCCCCCACTGCCTTGGCCCTGGCCCAGAGACCCTCCTTTTGCCAGAGACCCTCAGATCTGTCCCACTCCTGCCCAGGCCCCCATAGGCACCCTTGATGCGAATGATGTAGAGCTGGCCATGCCCACCCAATAGGCCATACGCACTCTAGTCACGCCCACCAAGTAGGCCACGCCCACCCTGGCTATACCCACCCGGCCCCTTGAGGGCAACCGCAATGCTGATGCAGCCCTCAATGAAATTGAGTTTGACACCCCTGAGATAAAAGGTTTAATTTATCAAAACCAGGGCTTTGAATTGCACTTATAAATTTCTTGGAAGCTAATTCAGTGCCCACGATATCAATTTATATGATGTGACAACCAATCGATGAAAAAGAAAACCTGAACTGAAAGGTAGCTTGGCCTAGTAAAGAGCACTGGTGCAAAGAAGCACAACTATAGGAATAACTCATGCAGCTCCCTAAACCTCAAGGAACAGTTGTGAGCACAGGGAAGTTACCTCTGAACCTGCAAATGTTTGCTGGATTAAGTCTATTAATGAAAGGGGGAAATAGCGTTGCATTTTGTTCTTGTTGTTAGTTGATAAATCATGTCCGACCCATCGCAACCCCATGGACAACCTTACTCCAGGCCTTCCTGTCCTCTACCATCTTCTGAAATCCATTTAAGCTCACACCTACTGCTTCAGTGACTCCATCCAGCCACATCATTCTGTCGTCCCCTTGTTCTCTTGCACCATAGTTCAAAGGCCTCAATTCTTTGGCACTCAGCCTTTCTTATGGTCCAACTTTCACTGCCATACATTGCAACTGGGAAGACCATAGCCTTGACTATACGCACTTTTGTTGGCAGGGTGATGTCTCTGCTTTTTAGTGTGTTGTCTAGATTTACCATGGCTTTCCTCCCCAGGAGCAAGCGTCTTTTAATTTTTTGGCTGCAGTCCCCATCTCTTTTACTATACTCTACTATAGAGAGCATCCTCTCGTATGGTATTGTGGTTTGGTATGCTGGTCTGACAGCCGCGGTCAGGAAAGTATTACAGAGGGTAGTGAGCACAGCACAAGACATTGTAGGCTGTCCCCTGACACCACTGGATGACATCGCCAGGGCTCGTTGCCTTGGAAGAGTGAGGAAGATTCTCAGGGATGACTCACACCCTGGACGGTATCTCTTTACTCTCCTACCATCCGGTAGGAGATATGGGAATATAGCCAGCCATACCAACAGGCTGAAAAATAGCTTTTATCCGTGGGCTGTTAGGCTTTTAAATGGGACATAATCTCTGTGAACCTATGCAGAATTGACTTGGAAGGCCGGTGTGTGGTGTAGTTGGTTCACATGGTGTGGTAGGATGGAGGGTTTGTTGTCACTGTATGTTGGGGGGAGAGAGCACGGGGGAGGTTCAGCTAATCTCAATGTACACATGTACTTTGACAATAAATGTTTATTATTATTATTAACCTTGCATTTTCTCCCTGAACAGTTACAATGAACTTGGAACTCCACTTACTAGCAAAGGTTATAGGATTGTTTTTTCCTCTTCAACAGTCTTAGAAGTTGGATTGAGAGGAAAACTGGAATACCCCACCTCAGTTATAAGTATTTCCACATTAAGGATAGAAATAGTGCTTTGTCTCCCTTCCTCATGTGTCTCTGGTTTGGAAGGATGTCTCCACTCCCATCCCTAATGGGAAGCAAGATTGTCTCATGTCCATGGAGGGCCCAATTTTGCAACGACAAAATAACTGATGGAGTCTTTATCTGCTGTATCTGGGCAGACAAGAACTGCAGTTGCAAGCAAAATCTCATCTGCCATCTCTAAATATAATCTTCTGACACCAATTAAAGGGGCAAGGTTCATGTGGAGCTCTAAAATATTACATTTAGATAGAATCTCACAAGCTTAGTAGTATCATCTTCCAGGAAAGACTGATTATCTTGTTTTAAGTGGAGGAAGTAATAAAGCTGGAAGAAGGGAGGGCAGGGGGAAAATGTTAAAAAGGGTATATATATATATGTGTGTGTGTGTGTGTGTGTGTGTGTGTACACACACACACACAGCGAGACAGAGAGAGAGAGAGAGAGTATACATATGAATTTAGATATTTATTTTGTTTCTCTTTTAATGGGTCAAAAAAACAATTCCACGTTTCAAATTAGCACAAGAACTGCTTGCCCTTCCAAGAAAAGGCTATATAATAATCATCTACATTTGATTAGAAAGCTAAATTGAATGAATAAATTTAAAAAAGCCCTTAGGACATAACTATAGAGGCAAAATATCAACTGAAATTAGGAGGAGGGATAAAGAATCACAGATGTAAGAAACTAAGAATACAAAATTTTATTTGTAGAAATCACATACATTTAAGTCTAGGTTTAATGATTCACAATTACAATCCCATATATACTTACCTGGAACAAATTTTATGAAACTTGGTCAGACTTATTTCTGAGCTGTGAATATCATTGTATAGTACTCTATAAAGTGGCTTTATAAACTTTAATAATTCTGGATCTTCATTCTCGGCCTGCTACTCAGTAGAAAATGATGATTGGATTACACTTAACCAGGTATGTTTCTTTTACCCCATGCCGTTAAATATTAAGACTTCCTGCCATTAACCCATAGATGGATAAGTTGCTCTGTTTTCTATTAACATCTCAAGCAACTCTTCCAGTGTTGAAAACCAGTACAGCCCCTGTACTGGTGGGGTGGGAGATTAATATTGTTGTATTATATTAATCAGCATTCACCTAGGGAAGATTTTATATATTAACCTTTTTTTAGACACTTTTTAAAAATTCTTATGTTTTTTCTTCTTTCTTTTTCAGTATTTTGGTGTTTTGTATTTTAAATTTTCTTGAATAAACTAAATATTACTCAGAAAAAAAGAAATCCAGTACATCATTTAGATAAATTTGATATTCTCAGGGCTTCGTTGTTGTGACCAGTACCAATGGGGGATCCTTAATAGATATAAATTAAATTTACATTTAGCACTCAGTACAAATATTAATTAACTAATCTTCACAATATCCCTGCAGGAAAGCCATGGCATTATACATACAAAGGTTAAGTGAATTCCCTTAGTCCGTATAACATCAGGGACAAAATTAGGATTAACCTGTATAAATAGTACTTACCATTGCATTTTTAAAATGTTTTTGATTGTCCTATATTTTTCCTGTATTTTTTTCTGTATTGCCTTTTCTGTCATTTATTTTTATCTCCTTTCCTGTCACCAGCTGACTGAAATTATTTTGCTACCACAACTCCAGTGTAGCAAAACTGGAAGGAAGGAACCACTTTGGGAAATTTATGCTTTCTCTCTACAGAAAATCATTGGCAAGAATCCAGGTGTGACTGGAAAGGACTGCAAACACCTTAAAGATTGATGGTGGAGCATTTCTCACTGCCAAATCAACAAATGTTTCCATCAATGGGAATCCAAATCCAGCAGACAAACCTTTTTCCTTAAATAAAATTCATTCAATGCTCAGATAATATTTAGTTGTTCCTTAGCTATTTAAATGGACATGATGTAAAACAGTATAAAGCTGCCAACTGAAGTTTTGATCTCTGCAAGTCGCCCAATATATCTACTGTACCTCAGCCTGACCTAGAGAGATCAAGTGACAATGAACATAAACAAAGAGTCTGTTCCTGAAATGATGGATTTGGATGCAGTGATTATACATCTAATTCATACAGATGGCCAGCTGTACTGGCTAAACTGTACAAACTAAGCAGGTGTCAGACTGGGTTAGTACTTGGATGGGAGATTGCCTGGAAATTTCAGGATTATAATGTAGATGAGGATATCCCAAAACAAGACAGCAGTAAAGCAGTTTCATAGGTACAGACCAAAACATTGCATGAAGTTGTCAGGAGATAAGCTCAAGGAAGTCTCTTCCTATTTAAACACATGGATCAAGCCTACATTAGAAAATTAATTAGCATAGTACAATTGTCATGTAATTACAGTGACCACATATCATTTATGATAAGAGACAATCCTTAATTTCAAAAAGCTCACCTTCAGACTTATTTTTCAAAAATTCAAAAAAACACTTTTTTATTTTGATCATTTTATTTTTACCATACAAATGGTACTACTTTATGCAGTCTTCACATTCATGTGAAAAATATGAATGGGAATTGTCTTTTTAAAATACATTTACATACGGTATGCTGTTTTGATTTTAGATATTTTTATTAGAAAATTAATTTTTGTACAGTTATTCTTGGTTTTATTCTTGAATTTTATTTATAAGGCAAAGTTATAAACAGAAATAATTATTTGTTTTAATTCTTAAGAACTTCTTTCAGATTTGCCCTTTTTTCAGGTTTGCCCCTTTTCCCCCCCAATCTAAAACATAGATTCACATTATAGATGAAATTACAGTATTTTTTCTTAGTATGACCAAATAAATCACTCTGTATATTTGTTGCATCATTGCATACAGGTGCAAAATCATGAGCTGCCTAACTTGAACAATGAAGCTATGTTGGCAGGACCAGTCTTACTATTAAAATGAGCAAAGTGGTTACCTGAGGAAGATTTTAGCGGACAAATTAATTTAATGTATTTTTAACTAATTTCAATTACTCTATTTTTATTCCTAGTAAGGAAGGAAGGCATGGTGGGGTTAGAGACACATTACCAAAATGTGGCGGGTTTACACTCATGGTGGTGCTTCTGAGGTTGTATTCCTTTAATTCATTCCTGGAAGAGCTTCCTTTACCACAGTACCTCTGCATACACACTTGGCTTAGGCCAGAGGCTGCAGGGTAGAGCAGAAACTGTCATCCTACAAGCCTACCTTGATAATTCAGATCCTTCTGCCTCCACCCCACAGCAAAACATTGGTGTCCTCCAATTGAAGTTCCAATCATGAAATAATATAATGGATTTAGAATTTAAAAAGATTATCTATGCATACATGTGCTAAAGGGAAAAAAATGATTTTTTAAAAAATGACATCCTGACTTACCAGGGCCACTATTGTTTTAATTTCTACACTTTTAATTTGAATATAGCTAAAATATAGTATTGAAAACTGAATGAGGTTCATTTTTGGAAAGTAAACAACTTTTCCTAACAGCATGTATAAAATAGCAGGTAAACCTTGAGAAATATTTATTGTGCTAGGACTTCACAACATATTCAACTAAATATATTGGGGAACTCGCCTAGAAAAATCCAGTGTCACATCCATTTTAATGAATGAGAGTAAAAACTAAACTATGTCAATGTAATTTACAAAGAAGTGAAGCAAGCTTGAATGTATTTCATGGAAAAAGCTTAATTTCTTAGATTAATGAGAGGTCAGTCTTCCTAGAACTCATGGGAATTGTGCTACAGAAAACAAGCTATTAAGAAATCTGAACAAATTCAGTTGCTGATTGCCAATCCTAGCATAAAAGGAAACAAATAAATGTGGTTAGCAAAGTCTGCACAACATGTTCTTTTACTGGCCACATTGCTTAATTATTTCCACAAACACTAAGTATTGGCTGTTCAAAGACCATTAGACAATATTTATGGAGCAGGCAAGAAAACCCACATTAAAAAAACCCCAACCCTTAAAATTCCTGATAGCACTGAAATGCATCCTGAACTCAACAGCAAAGGAAATATTTGCAGATAATGCTCAATGGAAGGGCCAAAACCTGTTTCCCTTCATTACAAATCTAAAGCCCAATTACAAATCATTTTAAAATTTAAAAGAAATGGGGTGATATTTTAGGGGAAGGGTATGCAAGGGACCAACTTGCATTAGCATCATAATGCAAGATAAAAGACTAAAGCCAAACTATCCCTAGTCCCTATTTTAGTATCCCAAACATATTTACAGAAGCCATTCTGGCTGACGATAAAGAATTACTAAAAGAATTACTATGGATGATATATTCTGTGAACTACTTTTTAATACTTTGTGCATTGCATGCATCCAGTTAAAAATTATGGTTAAATAAGCATTGTTTTAGTGGGATAAATTGATTCAACCTGTGAATTATTCACAATGTTTCACAAGCCATCAGATGTGAGACTTGACAAAGAATTTAAATGAAAATTTTATATACATATACATACATACACACATACATATGTGTGTATATGTGTGTGTGTGTATGTATATATATATATATATATATATATATATATATATATATATATGTATGTATGTATGTATATATATATATATGTATGTATGTATGTATATATATATATATATATATATATATATATATATATATATATATGTATATATATATATATATATATATATATATATATATATATATATATATGTATATATATATATATATATATGTATATATATATATATATATATATATATATGTTTTCTGAGGTTTTCGCGGGTGTTTGTATGTAGATCTTTGGTCATTTGGGTTTTTTCCCACGTAGAATTGAAGGTGTAAGAGCAACGTTTCGACGAAATCTCATCCGTCATCCTCAGGCTGGTGGCTTTAGCTGAAGAACAAAGCTGAAGCCACCAGCCTGAGGATGACGGATGAGATTTTGTTGAAACGTTGCTCTTACACCTTCAATTCTACGTGGGGAAAAACCCGAATGACCAAAGATCTACATACAAACACCCGCGAAAACCTCAGAAAACATATATATATATATATATATATATATATATATATATATATATATATATATATATATATATATATATATATAGAGAGAGAGAGAGAGAGAGAGAGAGAGAGAGAGAGAGAGAGAGAGAGAGAGAGAGATCCCGATCAGTTAACTCTAACTTCTAAGATATTTTTGTTCAGAAAATCATAATCAAGTATTGATAAAATTGTTCTATTAAAACTTAATCTTATTGTGCACTCTACCATGATATTGTGGCATAATTCCCATGTTTACTGTAGTTTTCTCCTGCTTTTCACACTATAACGTGCCATAAATCTGACTTAGGCTGCTTTTTTTTGTTACTCCAAGTCAATCTTTCAGGCCTTCTGTTGCCATGGCAACCCCTTTGCCATCCTCCTGCTTACTAAAATATGAGATAGACTCCTGGGGAAACAAGTATCACACAGATTTCAGTTCCTGATTTTTTTTTTCAATCTGGCCCTGCTTCCTTTTTTTTTTTTAAAAAAAGTCTTCATTCCTTATACATCCAGAACTTTGTATACTTGTAGATTTGTATGTACCAGTATGTGCATTTGTATGCACCTGTGTAGAAGAAAAATAAGGAAAAATAAATATATTTTTTTTCTTCCAAAAAGGAAACTACCCAAAAATAATGTTCTCTTACCCTGGTTTAACACCTGAACAAAACACCCCCAGTTAAAGCACAATTTCCTCCAAACCTCTCTTTTTCATTTCTATTTCCTTTCTTTTACATCCTATCTTGTCTTCACATATGTTCGAGGTCTCAAGCTCTCATGATCTTCATTTCATAGTTCTAGTTTATTTATGCATTTTCCCATACTTCATTTATTCTACCTACCATCTCCCTTTTTCCCTTTCAGACTTTATTCATGCTATTTCAGCTTTGTCTTTTACTATGCATAGCTTTCTTTTGAGTTTTTTGGTTTATTCTATATGTTGCATTTTTCTCTGCTTTTTCTCATTACCATCAGAAGCTCTGAAATTGAAGGTTATCTTGTTTCACCAGAATATAAAAAGTTATATTTTATAGCAGCGATTCCCAATATTTCCGGCTCCATAGAGCAGGCATGGTGGCAGCGGGGTGGGGGGGAAGGAGATTATTGCATGTGCAACCTATGCATGCACAAATGGAGCTTTGTATCCTCCACCCTCCTCTTAGGTGTACCAGTTTCCAAGGGGTTGTGGATTGGTAGCAAGGACCCTGCTTTATAGACCCTAAATTATGCTCCAGTGATTGAAAACATATTTCCAAGTGTTTCCTAAGATGTTTGCATCTAGGTTGTATCATCCTGAAAACTTTAAAAAAGTATAGGAACCTGAATCCTTCTGCCCATATTTGTGATCTAGACTCATCATTACAGCCAGCCAGCCAGCCAGTGGTGGGATTCAAATATGTGAACAACCGGTTTTCTGTGTGGATGCTGCTTCCAGAAATCCATTCTGGGCCTAGGCAACAAAAAATTAGCTACCAGTTCTGCCGAAGTGGTGTGAACCAGCTGAATCCCACCACTGCAGCCAGCCCTTCAGAAGGTGTTGTTAGAGACCTGAATAACAAAAAGCAGAAAGACACATTAGCTTTCACGTATAAGATGAACCTTAGGACAAAGGATCTGTTTATCATTTCTCCAGTGACTTACTCTGTCTCTGTCTCTGTGTATGTGTATGTGTGTTTGTTTGTGTGTGTGTATTTATATCTGGCTATATACCTACACTTCAACTGTTCTCAGTCCCTAGCCCAAGATGGCTGCCATATGATTCATTTGTAAAACATTATTTCCCATGTTAGTTCCTCACTGTGTCCATCTTTATATGAAATTTCACTACTCCCAAGTTTTTGGGGGAAAAATCCTGTCATGATAAAATTCTTAGTATTTTAAGAAGGCTTCCTGTCTTTATGTATGTGTGTTTTACTGCAAAAGACTATAATGGATACTCTAAGACAGGGGTATGAAACTGCCGGCCCGTGGGCCGGATGCGTCATGAGGAAACCACGCCTACCCCATTGCCGGCAATGGGGAAAAAGTTCCGATACATCGCACGATGTCACATGACGTTGTGAGTTTGACATGTCAGCTCTAAGAGAATTGTTCTTAGACTCTTTTAATTATTATACTCTTTCTCTATCTGCATGGTCACTAATCATTAAAAAGAGAACATGCGTGGGTCAAACATATATGACTGGCTGGTTATAATGGCAGTCGGTATCCATTGGGATTAAGAGAACAAAGAACTAACAATTAAGAGATCTCAGCAGAGGAGCAAAACCAGCTAAAGATCTCTTATCTTTCTCTGCTGGAAAAAAAAGAATTAAACATAACATTTATCTAAAGTATCTAGTGTTTCAGAAGGTTTGAGGGCTAGTCACATTAGGAGAAGAAATAGATGACTTGTGCAGCAAAAGAAAGTATGCTGACTTTTCAGTTAGCCATATCATTTTGCAAAACTTTGAAGTATCGTTAGAGTTCAGTACTTTAATAAGAAATTCTAACAACATTAAATCATTTGGACTCATAATTCTTTCTTAATTCAAACGATGACCTAAACACTCATATTTCTTTCTTTCCTTCTAGAGTAGAAGAGAAATGGATGTAGTTCTCTCTGTACCATGCTGCTCATTAAAAAAGAGCTTATTAATGAGAGCTTCTAGAGGTCTCTTGTAACAACTGTTCCAGATCCAATGCCCATTTTGTCCACTTAAAAATGGTTGATTTTCTAATGGCAATTATATCTTTAAAAAGTCACACACATCTGCAGAACTGTAGAAGTGACCAAAGGTTTCTAAGATTTTTAAAACACGGATATAAAATTCTAGATAGATTTTACACTAAAATAAAATAATTTTGATGTAGGGTGTAAATATCACTGCAAGAAGCAGCCTTTACAAACGGGATTCATTCAATGCAGGTCACAGGGAAAGGTTAGTTAAAACTGATGTTCAGCTGCTCCTCCAAGGAAATCTGAATACTTTTGAAATATTTATGGAAGTGAATGCTGTTATATTAGAACCAATTAAGGCACACATGCATTTGAAGCAGAATCCAATTGCCCTTTTTCATCTTCTACCATCAGACTCGCAGCCTGCTGGAGACTGTTGATTTATTTGGAGTTCCGAAAGGGAGAAGAATCTAGCTGTGTTAATGAGGAGAAATTAAAAAGAGAGAAACAACAGAGAAAGGAGAAGGGATCGTAATGCAAAAAAGCTTTGGGTTGCATGACAGGGTATGGACAAACTGAACAAGGGAAGATTTTTTTCTATTTTCCAAAGACCAGCAAGTTCATAGGACTCATGGGATGAAGCCTGATAATTTATCTGCTATCATCTATCTGATAAGAAAAAATATGTAACAGTAGAACAGACAACTCCAGAGTTGCACATGAATTCATTGATTCCTGCCATCACCCATTATATCAGGACAAGAAAGGAAACGGGTTTAGCTTCTGCACTGAATGCAATGGTTGTAGTAGTGTTGATTTAAGAAGTTTTAAATGATTCTCTTTACTTAAAGAAGTTTGAAGAATTGTGATGCCCTGCTGTGGAAAAAATATGAACTTTCAATGAGACATTTATGAGGCTGAAATTTTGTAGACTCATTTTGTTATACTATATCACCAAGTCACAAAAAAGATGTTGAGAGTTTGGGGGGAAAAATTCAGAGAAGAGCAACTAAGATGATTAAAGGCCTGGAGACTAAAACATGCAAAGAATGGCTGTTTGTTTGGCTAGTCTAAAGAAAAGAAGAAATAGGGGAGACATCATAGCAGTATTCCAGTATTTGAGGGGCTGCCACAAAGAAGAGGGTTCGCATTATTCATCAAAGCACCAGAGGGCAGGACAAGAAATAATGGTTGGAAACTGATCAGAGAGAGAAGCAACCTGGAATTAAGGAGAAACTTCCTGACAGTGAAGACAATTAACCAGTGAAATAGCTTGCCTCCAGAAATCGTGGATGCTCCATCACTGGAGATTTTTAAGAAGAGACTAGACAGTCACTTCTCCAAGATGGTATAGGTTCTCCTGCTTCAGCAGGAAGCTGGACTAGAAGACCTTCAAGGTCTCTTCCAATTCTATTCTATTCTGTTCTATTCGCTTCAGAATCCAAATCATTTAGCTTATGAATAAAATTAAGCTGTGCTTTTAGGGAACTAGATTGCTGTAAGTAATTCATATGATTCTTCTGTATAGGAACAACCCTCTAAATCACGCGTGCCAAACTCGCCTGACGTGTCGCGACATATTGTGACTCTTTTTTCATTGCTGGCAATGTGGTGGGCACAGCTTTGGTATGATGAAACCAGCCCGCAGGCCAGCAGTTTGACACCCCTGCTCTAAATACAGATAATGTCTTCTGACAAAATTTTTTCTCATGGTGGAACCATGTAGCCATACCTGGCTTCAAACCATTTTAAGCATTACTGGATAATTAAAAGTACCCATTCTCCTCCAAAAACACTAATCAGAATATTGAAATAATTTTTTAAAAAAATGTTTAATAGGTTTATTTTTTTTCTAAATGGACACAGCAAGTGTCCATGTGAGAACTAGGTATTATCCATATATGCCTAGTATTGATACATGCAACATAACAACATGGCAGCATAACATAGATTAAGTATTAACACTGAATTTTAAAAAAATATATTTGTAGCTTTCAATTGCTCTATTGAGAGAATAAACTCTCTTTAAAAATCCACATAGATTTTGCAGCACATTTTAGGCCTCCTGTCTGATTGTTTAACTGACACTATGATATGAAACCTGGACCTTCTACTGTTGTTTCAGGACATCATACCTATATCCTAAAGCAAAGCAACCAATTATCTAATATCAAGGTTAGATATTAGATTTGTTATTTTTGTTGTTCATGATTACTAACAAAAGCTCTGAATAAAAGCAGCCTGCATAAAACCCATAATTTTGCATATGCCCCTTGACATCCAGATCAGTTTTGTTATGCTTGCTATAGCAGTTGGTCAATTTATTGAAAAATTCTTGGGAAATGATGTCTTTGAAAATGATGTCCCTGTCAATTTTAAAACAATAATTTGATAGACAAATGTCAGAACTGTAAACCTAAATTGCTTTTAAATTCTGGCTTTCAAGTATAAGATTAGGTGTTGGAGAAAGAACTCACATACCTCTAAGTGCCAAAATTTGACATCAGACTACAGCATTCAAATGTAATCTCTGATTTTTAAATGTTCTAAACAATTTTGGGGGGAAAATGTAGACCATTTCATTTCATATAATTCTGAAATACTCTACTCATTTTAAAATTTTACTTCTTTTCCAAAGTAGTTTAATAAATAAACTGTCTTGTGGCTGTTCCTCTTTAAAGAAAAAAATATCAAATAATTCCCAAGCAAAACAAGATACTGCTTAGCTCACTGTGAATGCTTCAGGGTTTCATATGCAATCTTATTGTAAGAATTAATGATGCATTTAAAGTGGTTTTACCTCTACTGTTTAATGTGCATATTTGACTTTTGCCTGTCAAATATAAGTTTAAGAGTGAGTTTTAGAGCCAGTAACTCTGAGACATTTTATATTTACAAATATTAACTACTTGATAAGTAAATAGGAGCAATAGCTAATGCAGTCTTAACTGTACCAAGCACGTTTGTCCTTGGTCTATGATGATTCCTTAACTGATGACTGATACAGATTTATTCTTGTTTGAATTTTAATGTTCCTCAATCAAGGCAACTTATGGGTTTCCACTGGATTCTCACAACTATTTTGTTAAGTACATTAAGCTGAGAATTAGAAACTAACCAGTATCTTCCAATAACTTTCATTTAAGCCAGGTTCTTTCCAATCCTAATTAGCTACTCTGGAATGATAACCCATTCACCCTGAAATCCAGATGTCTTCTGCACAGATGATTTTCAGAAAGAAAGCCTACCTGTCCTCCCAGGTCTTGGGGTAGGTTGAAAATTGAGGTCCTGTTGGACGTTGTTTTTTTATGTCTTTATGTCTTCGGGTCACTTATATTAATCCTTTTTGTTTAATTGTTCTTCCTTTTTTAAAAATGTAAGCCACTTAAAATAATGAGGAACCAGGTGGCCCCCAATTGTTAAAATAAATAAACAGCCATTACATCTTGTTGATTGCGATTTTATTCTAAATTTTATGCCCAATTGCAATAGAAGACAAAGTTACCAATACAAAAAAAAATATGAGTTAGTGACATTAAAACTACTTTTTCAATATTTCACAGTCTAGAGAAGACAGAAGAAATCTTCTCAAAGTAGAAGACATATTTACCGATTTTTTTTCCCTGTAGAAGGCCATGATTTTTAAAATCCCCAGAAGCAATAATTTTCAAACTTTGAAAGGAAACACATCTTACTGGGGGATCATGATGAAAGTCCAGTATAAAATTTGAAAACTAACATAGTGAAAATTCTTGATAAAAATCAAGGAATAGAAATGAATACTAGGCAAACAACAAATCTATAATATATTTCTCTGGATTTACTCTGAGTGACAACCTGGGCTTATCAGCTGATAAACAGTAAGGCTTCATTAGTCTGCTGATGCATATACAATACATCTCTTTTACTTATCTTCATCTCTTCTTTCCACTCTGGCCAATTGCTCAGATAAAAAAAATTCTCTTGCTTCCTTTGCTATGTGAGGAGAGAGAGAACTTTGCAGTCCTATTTGAAAAGTGGTTCCCAGGTCCCTACCTTAAAAGAATGATGCATCCCCATTTAGATCTCAAGGCTGTTACTGCTGCAAAAATAGAGAAGCAGCATCCTTACATAGTTTATAAGCAAAAAAAAAAAAAGAAAATCTTAGGCATATAAAAGGAACCTTTTTATGCAAAGAGAATACAGAGGAGGAATACCAGTGATTTGTTTTTCCAGTCCAAGACCAACACACTAACTGGTAAACCACACTGATGGCCATGGACTCACCTCCATTTCCTGCTTACAGTGGAATTAGTCATCACTAATGACTAAGCTGAATCAGAATCCTTATCGCTCAACTTAAAACACATTTCACAGTTTTGGAGAGACTAAATGAGAAATACGTATTTACACATATTGAAAATTCTTTTAGGAAGCATACTTAAGGACTGCTTCCAGAGACAAAAGTGTAAGCACATTTTTTCATATAAAAAATGATTCCATACATATTGGCAAAATTAAGTCATAGGTCGAGATCTGGAAAAAAATGCTGCAACAAGTTCAAAAATAAGATGTTGCTAGAGCAGCATGTCTATAGCATTTATGTATTACCCCCTCTCAACGCAATTACTCTAATGGCTGTCACTAGTTTGCCGCTTTTGTGAGTATTAAATTTACCCAGTTTAAAGAAGGGAAAATTATTAATGGCAAAACTGACACTTGTGACATTTTTACAAAATGCCATTGCTGAACTGTTAAGTTAAAATCCATTGCTTAGTAACCCACATCACTGTCAGATTCATTCAGGTGCTGCAAGAGGAAGTAGCCTTTTAATTTTAGCAAAAGGCAACCTGTATGCAAGCAGGTACAATGATGTGCTCCTGAACTATTACCATGGAGGTAACTGTCACACTAATGTAGACAAATACATTAGAATCCTGACCTCCCAGGAGGAAACATCCTGTAAAAACTGGCTTGTAATGAGTAATTCACTCTCTGCTTGAAAGAATGGAAATGCACCATCTGAATGCAAATGAAAAACAAGTTAATTACTTCTGCACTGGCTGCAGCTCTCAGCCTCCATTTTTATTGGTTAACACCTTAAATTGTAGAGCTTGTTTTTCTACTCTTTTATTGTCTTAAAAGATTGTAACTGATTAAAATTAGAGTCTCACTAGGTAAATAGCATCATCAGAGCTCCAGTCTTATGTTTCACAAACATTGTTTTCTCTTTAGGTTCCAAAACTCACCTTCTTTTGAAATAGGAAATATATAAGAAAAAATTGGTCAAAATTAAGTGGATGCTATTAATTCTATTTCTATTCTATTAAGAAATATATAGAAATATTTCTCACTATGATAGGGCGGTTTAAACCAACCTTATTCTAGTGTAGATGAGTATTTCATGTATAGAGACTCCCTCAAGTTGAATGTGTGATTTTATGGACATGTTCATAGTAACAATTTCAAAGTGTTTTGCATTCTAAAATATCTACTTGATCTCCCAGTTTAATCTATAGCACTGAAATACTCTAGTAGTTTGCCATATCAGTTCTTAGTGACCCTTAGTGACCTTAGATCAGTCAAGGTCACTAAGCACACTTCCAAATAACATGAGCTCACCATCCCAATTAGTATAGATTGTATAGTATTACAAAGCTTCTACAAGCAACAGTGTTACAGAGAGAAACAGATTTCTAAGTGTGACCCACAGATACAAAGTAGCTAGGATGGTTATTGAAAATTGGCAATTTAATTGCAATAACAGTGGATATTCCTAACAACGCAATAAACAGTGTACATCCTGAATGTCATCATGAAAAGGTTCTATGCCACATGAAGGAGACACCAATCAAGAGAGCTGAGTAGGCCAGAGTAAGAAGAGGGTTGTGAAATAATGCTTTTTCAGATTGAATTTTCTACAGTTCTCAATCTGGATTCATTCATTGGCATCCTTCAGTCTTGAGAGACTATGGTATTGTGCTCTGGAAAGAGGTCCTAAAGCAGCATCTGGTGTGGCTAAAAAGGCCAATTCGAGAGTGGCAGTCCCTTCCACATGGAGGGCAGATACAATCTGTCCCCTGTCTAGCCCCCAGATTTCGCTGAGACTGCCTCTTTGCCTCAGCCTGCCGCACAAGTGTCTCTTCGAATTGGAGAAGGCCATGCTGCGTCTTTAGCCTTCAAGCTGAGCAATCAGAGGTCAAGGTTTCCCAGCTGTTAATGTCCATTCCCAAGGCCTTTAGATCCCTTTTGCAGATATCCTTATATAGTAACTCTGGTCTCCCTCTGGGGCCCTTTCCCTGCACTAGTTCTCCATACAGGAGATCTTTCGGAATCCGACCATCAGCCATTCTCGCGACATGCCTAAGCCAGCGTAGACGTCGTTGTTTCAATAGTGTATACATGCTAGAAATTCCAGCACATTCCAGGACTGCGCTATTTGGAACTTTGTCATGCCATTAGGGAAATTACTTACAGAACAAAAAGCTTTCCTTTGAACATTTTTATTTTTAAAATAGAGTTAGAGAAATAGTGTGACACTAAATTAATGAAGAAACCTTAGTGGAAACCAAGATTTCCCCTTTTTTTAAATAGCTAACAAATCTTGGCATTCAGAAACTATGTAATATCAGGCACTAAAATATTAGAAGATACTTTTTCTATTATAAAAAGGTCAGCAAATTACACTTTATTGTCCAAATCCTTTGTGATATAATTGCTAAAATGGCTAAAAGAGACTTTAAGCTATAATCCAGTAAGGAATCATCCAGAGATAGACAAATATTCCATTATTACAATTGCTTAGTTGCATCCAACAGACATTTTATTTTTAGAAGCCCATGTTGGCATGCCTTATCATGACAATTTTTAAAATCTTAAGTGAAAGTTAAAACTGCTAAGGCAGGGGTGTCAAACTGCCGGCCCGTGGGCTGGTTTCATCATATAAAAGCCACACCCACCCCATTGCCGGCAATGCAAAAAGAGTTGTGATACGTCACAATATGTTATGTGATGTGGCGAGTTTGACACCCATATGCTAAGGCATCCTAAGAACTATGTCATCATCATGTCTTCCTCTACTTACAAACCCAACAGGTCACTATCAGAAGATCAGATAAGCAATGCAAATCCCATTTCAAATCTCCCTGCAAGACCACAAGCAGTTATTCTTCATCTGGAATGTTTCAGAGAATTACATTTTCCTCTGATCTGTATGCTGCTAAAAGAGTTCAAGCAAGGTTATAACTAGCAACATTAATGGCCAATTGATTCCTAGTAGATACTTTACACATAGAGCTGGTGTCTGCTAGTTTCTTTTATTTGTTTCTTTTCCTCACCACCCCACTGTTCTCTGCCATTCAGCATCATCAGAGAAGTACACTCAGCCAGCCAGGCCTCATTAATCAGAAAGCAAGGCTCTTGTGAGAAGAGGAGGTCAAGTGAAGGGCTCAGAGAACTGAAATGAGCCAGCATTGTGCAGGCAAGGGGGACAATATGAGCTGTCTCACATATATAGAACAATAATTGGGCAGATAAGATTAAAAGAGGTCAGGAAGGAACAAAATATCTGGATACAAAACAGGTAAGCGTGTTCATTGTTGTTTTAACCTGTTCCATCAGCAACTTCACTGTTGGAACAAGATGTTTGTTTTTAAGGGGAGGATCATGGTTCATGTCATCAGAATTAAGCACAGTTATTTCAGCTGAAGCTAGAGTTAAGAATACATCTCTCCCCTAAACTAAGGTACAGCATTTTATTTCTCTTTCCCTGAACTGATCACATAGTTTGGATGTAATAAGGCTGTAATCTAAAATCCGGAAAGCACCATGTTTCTCTAGAATAGACTCAAATGATCTGATCACAGAAAGTTTAAAGGGTCTGTTGGGGGAATGGATGGAGGACAATAATAGGATGCAAGCTTTCTATGCAATCTTTGTGTCACTGTTCCAGTTTTTTAAAAAAAAATCACTTATAGAATTCTTTAAGTCTGAATGGACAATTATAGTTTGGGTAGACTGATAACCTATTTCATTTCATTTCATTTTTCATCTTTCATTTCTTTGGATATCATCCTTCCTAGGACTTCTTATCACTGTTTAAACCATCTTTAGCACCATAAGAATTAAAATCCATAATAAAATGTAACACAATAAATAACAGTAAAATGAAAATCACCAAATAGCAATAGTAATAGCACTTATATACTGCTTCATAGCACTTCACAGCCCTCTCTAAGTGGTTTACAGAGTCAGCATATTGCCCCCAACAATCTGGGTTCTCATTTTACTGATCTGGAAGGATGGAAGGCTGAGTCAACCTTGAGCAGGTGAAGATCAAACTGCTGACAGTTGGCAGAATTAGCCTGTAATACTGCATTCTAACCATTGTGCCACCATGGCTCTTATATAAAGCATCTCCATATTAGAAGTCAACACATCATTGTTTTTTCTTCCCCAACATTTCTGTGTAACTGTAAATAGGTAATAAAATTGCAGCAGGCATCCATCATTGAGAAAAGCACTCCAGAGATGAAAAGGAGTGACCACTGAAAAGACCCATCCTCTACCCCTTGAAGCAACTTAACATGGAAGAGCATTTTTGTTCTCAGGCATGTGGAGAGTATCCTGCTTTCCTCACGTATACCGTAATACTTTCATTCAAGCCAATAGGTAGTATACAAACACAATTAACCAAGTAGCTATGTGCATTATCATACAAGAAACAACTAAAAGGGGCAAAGCTGGTAGTTTACTGGAAGAATTTTATTTATGGGCAAAGAAGATTTCCTCTACATCAGATTACTCCAAATTTTCAGGTAGATCCTTTCCCCAGAAACTATTTCATGCAGCACATATCTCTTTAGTATTGAAAACAGTCAGAGCTGAAGTGTGTTACTTACATTCCTTCTGTCTTCCTATTATAGTTACAATCTGGCACACAGGCATCTATGGATAGCATATCTGTTGTTACACTTGCAAACCTTATGTATACAATCCAATTCTTCTTCCCCCACTTCTCCTGCTGTATATTCATCTCCTTCATATAGATTTAGTAAATGCTGAGAGGAATCCCAGAGCCACAGTAGTTTCAGTTTAGACGATATAGCATTGTGCAGATTTTTGAATGGATTTATGGAACACTGATGATGGCATTTTCACTTCCCCTCTGAAGATAACAAATGCACTCATAATCCTTCACTGGGCTCTTTTTAGTGCTGTTGTTCATCTCTGATTATTAAAGCCAGTGTCCCTAAATTTGTTTATGTTCAAATAATGATCTGAAAAAAAACTAATCAAATATACAAAGCAATGGAGATAGCCTTGCAGAAAATATTCAGAACCCTGACAAAACCAAAGAGTATGGACACATTCCTTGAGCCTTGGAAAAGATATCAGGAGAAGTCTCATTCTGGCTCCTTCCTGACTCAAGGGAAGGAAAAACACAATCTTGCAAGATTCTGTTAATATACTGTAACAGTATCAATAAAGTATAATTCTACTCTTCTTGCCATTTGAGGACATTTGAGGAGAAAGAAGGAATAGCAGGGCTGACAGTGTTTTCATTGTGTAGACTGACAAAAAAACATGTATGGGTTGTGATTATAAGGAAGAAAGACTGAAAAACTGAGGGAAATAGCAAGCAGTAATGTACAAATCCATTTGTTCCAAGGGATATCTGTGTGGGAGTCTGTAAAGAAATCAAATGTGCAGTTTCTAATCTTCAAAAAAAATGAACGGATAAACTGAAAAGTGGTTAATGTGATGCCAATTTTTAAAAACCATGTGGCATCTAAAATTTGCAAGCTGGTTAGCTGAATATCTTCTTGTTTAACTGATGGAAAGGATTGACTGAGCTTACAGAAAAAATCCTGCTGAAGAAAATTCAGCTTAGGATTTTCAAAAGACTTTCGATGTAGTCACTCATTGAAAATGTATAAGCAAGTTTCATAATCATAGATTAAGAAAAACAGATCTACTGCTAGAACTGATCAAAGAACAAGGGGAAGAAAACAGAAAAAACTACTCAGGGATATACAAATCCTAATGCAATTATATATATATTGAGTTGGAACTTTTAAATGTATGAATTGTAATTGTTTTGTATAGTGTTATCCACTATAAAAAATTCTAACTTTACTATATATTTATGATATTCAGGGTAGTGATGGCTGATGATGTACAAGATCTTTGAGTTATGATGAAAAACACAAATGAAATCATTGATCCAATCTCCAAGTTCATGATGTAAATTAATAGTAACTGATGTTACTATATAATGCTCATTTTTACAAATCAAATATAGAATGGAATATAAAGTTTTTCTTATTACTTCTCAAAAATATTGATCAAAAATAGGGAAAAAGTATTCCTATATATGGAAAAGTAGGAGAATAATCAAACATTTAAAGGGTTTAAAAACAGTACATGATATAGAAAAATATAAATATAATATAAATACATGATATAGAAAAATATAATTTTTAAAAAATATGCAATGGAGAGAATTTTTGTTTATTCTGCTGGAACTTGAGATCAGCCAATAAATGGGATGGGACAAGGGCAAAATAATATATTTCTTCACATAGCCACTAGTTAAAATATGGAGCTCAATGTTATAAAATAGAGTGATGGCTGCCAAGTTGGATGTCTTTGAAAAAAGACTATTTTGTAAAGAGTAAGCCTGTAATTGATTAGAGATGCTTAGTATACACAATATAATCTAGCAAGTAGTGTGAGTACTATTAATTTCCCATGAGAATCTGGGAGCAAAACGCTAGACTAAATAACTATTTGGTTTGATGAGAATGTCATACATTGGGAACTGCACAAAGTAAACTTTCTGTGTTGATGAGTAGAATCAGGTGGGAAAACATTCACTGAATTCATTTTTGAAATACATGTTGAAAACCCAAGCAGACTGGGATTATAGGAGAAAAAAATTATGTACATTAAAAAAAAGAAATAAAAAATATACCATACACTGAAGGTGTTTCATTTTCTTTATATCTGAGAAACAAGAAAAGGAGAATGTTATCTTGAATTGCCACAAGAATATTGCTACTAAAACTGGGCTGGAGGAAAACTTATCAAGAATTCATTTCCTTTTCAAGTGTGTCCTGGTGAGAGCAATATAAAAAATAATTTAGGACCAACCGTGTAATTATGTGCATTTATTCCAACCTTCTATTACTGCAGATAACAAGATGAATAGTAAAATGTGAACTTTAACAATCCTGTAATTACAGCCACTGAACCGTGCATTATTGAAAGAATTGTGCACAATCCAGATGCAAAAGAATCAACTGGGTATGTAAATAGAAATGAAACTAAAATAATCAAGTGATGAAGAGGTAATGTGCGGCACTAAATAGCTCCTCAGCATCTTTTTACTGCTGTGTTTTCATTTTTTAAACAAATAGTCCATTTATTTTTATCATTTTGCCACACGTTCCATAATTATGCATTTTTTCCTGAGGTTATAGGCCATTTCCAAAAAACAAAAATCAACCCCAAAAGAAAACTCTTGAAGTTTGTGCTATTCTTTATATATTTTTCTCACAACCGAATATGTATGAATTCCATTCTTGTCCCTCACCACTACACCTTTCAAATATACCAGTAGCATAGCTATCTACTCCTTAGTAAGAAGGTATAAAGAACTAGTTTGGTGTAGCGATTCAGGCATCAAGCTGAAAACTGTGAGACTGTGAGTTTTAGTCCCTTCTTAGGCACAAAATCAGTTTGATTTTGGGTCAATCTTGCTCTCTCAATATGAGGCAATGCAAATCACTTCTGAAATCCTGACAAAAAAACTGGAGGAGTTAGTCCATACAATTGCCAGGAGTCAAAAACTGATTCAAAAGGGTACCTGCACACACACACACACACACACACACACACACACACACACACACACTATAGGATTGCAGTTTAAAGACTTAACAATGTTTAACCTCTTGAAGAAAAGCATAAAAAAATAAACTGTAAGGAATAATCTATTTGTTGGGTGGCATCATCAATTACATATCTGTAAAACTAAGGTAGTACACCCTCAAAGGGACAGATCAGCTGCCAGTGGTAGGAATTGCTATATAATTTAAACAATCTAACAAAAAATGCTTTTAAATATTCTAAGCACCATTACAGCTACAATTTATTCTGTAGTCAGTCTACTCCATGGTAATGTTGCAGAAAGAAGCTACAGAGAGAAGGAGCAAAGAGCATGCCATAGAAATGGCAATGAGTAGAATAAGTCTAGATATCAAAGGGAATATAGCAAAGATTCTTCATTTGTTCTTTATACATAGTTCTTTTTTTTCTTTTTAGTATGAAAAATAGTTGGAGAGTGACAGGACAAGCAGTCAAAGGTGAGGACTCAGTCACAAATATGTCTTTTTGGGGCCAGCATGGAAAGTAATGCAGAGAATTAATCAGAGAACTGGACACCAACTTTCCCCAAGTATAAATAAATGACCATTTAACATTTCACATGATAGCGATAGCAATAGCACTTACATACCACTTCACAGCGCTCTACAGCCCTCTCTCAGTGGTTTACAGAGTCAGCATATTGCTT
>NC_139512.1:48447910-48632513 GCF_947247035.1 Vipera ursinii
TCTTAATAATTCTCTTGTTTTCTAATATAGTAATATTTTCTGTTATATTAGAAATATATTAAATTTAAAAAATCTAACGTTAAGCCAAATGGGTGCTCATTAATAGGCTGACATGCAAAATTTAACTGTCCTTTGGTCGTTTCTTTGAACCACATTAACTTTATAAAATTTTACAGCACTGGATTTATATATATTCTTTATTATTCTTTATTATTCTCATAAAAAGAAGTGTTTGCTGAGAAAGAGATCCTATATTAAGTGGAATTAACTGAAAAAAATCTCACCAACAAAATATTTCTACTGTGTTTCCCCGAAAGAAAGACCCGGTCTTACTTACTTACTTACTTACTTACTTACTTACTTACTTACTTACTTACTTATTGCCTCCAAAAGAGGCATAAGGTCTCATTTTCAGGGGATGTCTTATTTTTTTCAACTTCTTGCCTCGTGATGGCAGCACCAACAGCCCCGTCCAGCAGGAGCCTGCATGGCCTCCATTATCCCACTTCTTCTGCAGCTGCTCGCCGCAGCTTGCATGCATCACCCCCAGCCTCCGTTTCACTGGCAGAGACCTTAAGGAAAGGCCTCTGCAGCTGAGAATGAAGCCTCTGAAGGCCTCTGCCGTCAAAATGGAGTCTGGGGGGGTGTGACATGCAAAAGTGGCAGCAAGAGACCACAGAAGTGGGCCGGCAGTGGCCATGTAGGTTTCTGCTGGATGGGGCTGTCAGTACTGTCATGAGGTGAGGCAGGTGTCAGGGCATGGGAGGCCTGGCTGTGGTGGTCCTGTGAGACAGCTCCATCCCCCACCCCCGCACTAGCTTGATTTTTACGTATGTGGCTTGGCCCATCTCATGCAACCAAAAGGTGAGACGGAGTGGGTGGGGTCTTAACTAGGGCTTATTTTGGGAGTAGGGCTTATATTAGGTGCATGGGTAAAAATCAAGGTAGGACTTATTTTCAGGATAGATCTTATTTTCGTGGAAACATGGTATACTCAAGATACCAGGAGGAGAAGAAAAAAAATATCACATTGCATTGTGAATTCAAAAGGACACCATGTTTGCCTCATTTCCAGTGCAATTTGTAAGTGAGCACTCTGTAGCCAAACTGGGACAGAAGAGAACATATGTTTCTTTTCTTGCCATACACTTTCTTCATTAAACACACACCTTCCTAGCTAGTCTACCCCAACCAGCATCCTACATTTATGTTCATCAGGCCAATATAGCTCTTGAATCTTGCTGAATATATGAGAAAAGAATAAAGGGATCCCACCAAGGTAGCATAATCATATCCTTCACAAAAGCAAATCTCATTTTTCCTTGTCCATTCTAAGAAGGTGATAATTCTTAAATGTGTTTCTACAATGGATTCCTATGTAAATATAGTGTAGTAGAAATGGTACGTTGTTTCATCTCAAAGAGTACTTGGTGAAGCCATGTCTGAATATATTACTTCATTATTATAGGAGCAGAACCTCATATGATTGAATGCTTTTATGAAATAAATGAGAATGATTATGTGTCATAAAGTTAGTGATAATGGCTGGTTACCATATTTCCTCCAAGATCATATGTCCCTAACCTGGTCACTCAGGTCTTCTAACCATACACATTTCCATTCTAATTCAGTCTATTCACCTTGCTGTCAGGTTCTTCTCTTTCTCAGTATTATAGACTTCTCCACAATGCTAGGCCTTCAGATAATGTATCAAAAGAATTAAAATTAAAGGTTGGACATTGTCTCTCAAATGAAAAACTCTGGGAAAATCTATTCAACAAACTTTGTTCATGATCTATTTGTTTTCTTACCTACAGTATCAATGGAACTGTCCAAAACAAATGTTCACAGCATCACTGTTGTTTCTATCTATCCTCCTTCTTCAAAGTCCACAATATAAAATATAGGAATATATTAACCACAACTGAAAGTGCAAAGTTATCATGTAAGTCCTCCTTTAACTCTAAAATGGTATCTTCTAGTAATAGCAAAGTGAAAGCTAGGTCTAAAGTTTTAAATATTCTGGAAGCCTTCCACTTTTAGGAAAGTGAGTATGCCAAAATGCAATGAATAATAAAAAGACATTTGTGTACATTCTCAGAGTCATACTAACTATAGTACTTGCTGAAAATCTACTACAGTAAAACATCTTCAGCATATCTTATTTATCTGAGAGATAGCAAGATGAGCAATACTAGATTGTTGTATCAACATTTCTCTATAATCACAGACCCCATTATCAACAGAGATAAACCCCTACCAAGATCAATTTCTTATCCAAAGTCAAAATTATGAAGAGATTTAAATTTATACTTCTCCGAAGCAAATAGGAGTGTGGGGAATCAATCATATAAATATCATAAAAGATGGGATCTGCTGTTTATGTCACAGGCAAGGTAATTATGCTTTGGGGGATCTACTGCAAAGATACTATGTTTGCTTTTGGAATCTAAATACTCATGTATCATAGTTTTATAGGGTTGGAATGGACCTTGGAGATCATCCAGTCCAATCCCCTACCCAGTATAGGAAACTACCACTCCAGAGAAATGGTAGTCCAATCTTTCTTGTAAACCCCCAATGATGAAGCACCCATACTTCTTTAAAAAAGGCTATATTAAGCTTAACAGTTCTATTAGGAAATTCCTCTTTATTCCAAGTTTCAAGTTATCTCCCTGCTAAGATTCTATGTCTTACTCTCAGGAGATATGCAGAATAAATCCACACCTACTGCCCTATGATATCTCTTTGTGTACTAGATGACATTCCACACAGACCTCCATGTCTTCATATCCTCAGGATTATAAATTCAAGGCACTACAATTTCTTTAACTCCTCTCCTGTCTGTAAACTGCAGCTGTTAGTGAATGCCTTCCTTTATGCCCTTGAGACACAGTCAATCAGGAAAGGCTGTAATAGCAGCAACTATTGACACTGATTTAACTAAGTTGGAGCCAACAATTCCCATAGTAGAGCAGAAAGGACATCACTAATGAGAAAGTTTTATTTATTGGAACTTTCTGTGAAGTTAACAAGAGAATAATGGGCTGATTGTCGAGGAAAGACGTCTTGATAGCAAGTTATATCAAGTAGTTTCACTGCCTCAAAAAAGAAAGAGTTGGAGGGAGAGGAGAGCAAAAAAGGAAATAATACTTGACAATTTGCAGCAGTAGATTTAACCCCTATTAAATATGAGCCAATATTAATTGAGAAGGTTCTATTAAATAGATTAATAACATGTTAAGGACAGTCCTACCCCTAGGAAAAATGAGGAAGCTGATTGGGGATCATCCAAAATCTTTAGCTATTCAAATTCAGACAGCAACCATACCTGACAATACAAAGAGTATAGTTTCCAATTTGGAATTGAAATTACAATGCTATAAACACTCATAGCCAATAGATATAATATAATAATAATCATAGGGAACCATTGTAAGTATAGAATTTATATAGCCACTCATCTCAAACTTGTGATTCTGTGTACACAATTCAAAACATTTAAAAAAAAATCAAATTACATTACAAAAAAGTTGAAGTCCCTAAAAATTTTAATCCAGTCAACCCATACATGCTGGGCTTTACTAAAAGTATCTTTACCCAGTTTTGCAGAAGTCAGGGCCTTCCAAATCTCAGGGGAGATGCTGATCAATAACTCAGTGCAACAAAAAAGACATGTTTACTGTGACACTGCTTTGAAGCAGGGACCTGGACATGTCAGCTCTATGGAATCTGGTAGGTAAGCAAATTTAATTTCGTTAGTCAGAGATAAATTACATTAAGAAAGATTGGGAACCACAACTCAGCTTCCCAACTTCTGGAGGGCTGTAGTAGAACAGTGATATTTGACATAATAAAAAATTATGTTGGACCCATTTTTAGCAAAACTGTGTGATGAGAATGGAAGGAGAAGATTTCTAGGAAGTAAACTAGTACCATTCCCATCCTAAACGTGTCCAACAAAAGTAACCTGAAATTGCACAATCAAAATGTGGTTACTTTGCCATTTCAGTGGCATAGTCTCAGAGTGTTGAGAACTATAAACTGGATGCCATCAAAGTGTTAGCAATTATTTCTCAGGAATATTATACATAGTTTTCCCGTTGTGAAAGCAAACACACAGGAACATGAAATATGTACTACTATACATTAATGTGTTTTGTGACATTGCATTCATCACTACAGAAACAGCATGATGGTCTAGAATAGTTTCTGGTCTAATTCAGGGCAACCCTTCTAACGGTCACATTTCATATTAACAGTATACTGTAACACAACAACTCATTGGGCTTTGGATGGCACTTTCTACTCACAGAAAAAAACAATGTTAAGAGACTTAATTTCCATATTCTAGAGGAAAGGGATGGCGTGGTGGCTCAGTGGTTAAGACGCTAGGCTTGTTAGAGGAAAACTGGCATCCTGTGTTCGAGACCGGAGCGCCATGTGATGAGGTGAGCTCCTGTCCTTGTGCCAACTCCTGCCAATCTAGTAGTTTGAAAGAATGAAAATGCAAGTAGATAAATAGGTACCACTTTGGTGGGAAAATAACAGCACTCTGTGATAACATGCTGGCCACATGACCAGGGAAATGTCTTCGGACAGCACTGGCTCAATGGTCTTCAAATGTAAATGAGCACCACCCCTATAGTCAGCAATGACTAGCAGAGTAAAATCTGCAGGGACCCCTTTACCTTTTACTTTTCTTCTAAAGGAAAACATTCCAATAAAAAGTAAGGTTATGGGAATAGTACCTTATAAATAGCAGTTTGATAATTGAGATTTTCAATTATGGATAATACAATAATGTAAATGTACAATTTTCTGCCACCAATTCTCCTGTGAAAACTAATGCTGTTTGAGGAGAGTTATTCTTTAAATACAGGTGTGGCTTTAAAACAAGATTATGTATAGAGATACAGTTTTAAGTGCACATTAGCTTTCATGGCTTGTGAATTTAAAAGTGTTGTAGTTTTGTTCATTCCTTTGAGGGCTCCCAAAAAATCTTTTTCCAACACTCATTCCTGCAATGATGGGTAAAGGCAGAAAAAAGCTAACCAGCCCAACGAATGAGGCTACCACATACCTCTGTTAGGAGAGGACAGAAAATGGAAATGGATACAAATCCTTATCCCAAACATCATGCAATAAATATTGGTTCTAGGAGCCACAAATAGTAGAGACCAAAGTCTATAATGCCTTGAAACTTGAGTAATTTGCTTAACCAAGTTGAAGTCCTAATCATCATATCCATTCTTGATTGATTGTTCCAATAGCAATAGCGCTTAAACTTATATACTGCATCACAGTGCTTTACAGCCCTCTCTAAGTGGTTTACAGAGTCAGCCTATTGCCCCCAACAATCTGGGTCCTCATTTTACTGACCTCGTAAGGATGGAAGTTTGAGTCAACCATGAGCTGGTGATAATCAAACTGCTGGCAGTTGGCAGCAGAATTAGCCTGCACTGCATTCTAACCATTGTACTACCACGGTTGTAATCCTGAAACTAGATTTGTAGAAGTATTTAAGAAGGGTTTTTTTTTCTATTTCAGAACTAGAGAAATGTTCTCCCTATCCAAACCTAATGGCAATTTTAAAGAATTTAAACCACAAACCATAAAGCATATATTGCTCTCCCTTGTTGTTGTTAGCTGCGAAGTCGTGTTCGACCCATCACGACCCTATGGACAATGTTCCTCCAGGCCTTCCTGTCCTCTACCATCTTCTGGAGTCCATTTAAGCTCACGCCTACTGCTTCAATGACTCCATCCAGCCACCTCATTCTCTGTCGTCCCCTTCTTCTATTGCCCTCAATCTTTCCCAGCATTAGGCTCTTCTCCAGTGAGTCCTTCCTTCTCATTAGGTGCCCAAAGTATTTGAGTTATTGCTGTCCCTAGGACCAGTCTATTGGGTGGTAGTCTGAGGGATCAGTCATGATTTCCCTCTTTTCTATTTTTTCCTGGGCTAGCTTTGCCCTTCTTCATTCTGCCAGAGGCAGTCAAGATCAGCAATGTGTTATTGGCTGATACAATACCTCTCTAGATCATATCCTTGCTTCCTAAATTAATGATCAGAAATTGCAGTGTTGCTAAACCTGGATCATGTGGGCTGGAAAAGTCAGATGACTTCTGCAGTGTGCTTGAAAATTTAAAAGGGGAGAGGGACAGAGGGAGAAAAAAAAAAAAAAGAGAGAGAGAGAGAGAGAGAGAGAGAGAGAGAGAGAGAGAGAGAGAGAGAGAGAGAGAGAGAGAGAGATATTGTTGTTGTCTGGATAAAGTGAATGAACTACCTACAGTATTTTTCAGCAAGAAAATGTGTTTCCCACTCTGGGAAATTATCATAAAAGATTCCTGCCTCACCCAAGTAAAAACTATTAGTTACTGCCCTGCTCAAAGGAATTATTCTGTCTTTATTGCTTTTCATTTTCTTTGTAGCTTCTTTTAGACATGCTAGATTCCACCATAAAAACAAAACATGTAAGGCAGAAACTTGTCGCATCACGAGTTTCTTGTATTTTCATATTCTCGCTGTGCTGAAGGATTTGGCTAACTTTATCTAGTGACTCCAAGAATGTGACCTGAAGCTCAATCTCCCCCCCCCTTTTTTTTCTTTTTCTTTTCTTCTTCTTTTGTTTTCTACCACATGAGCTGTTGGGTCCACTTCAGAAACGGGCAAAGAAGTTCTACTATCATTAGTATCACCCACTAAAACTTCACTTCATCATGCAAGACATGAAAAACAAGTGGTGCTTTTTAAGCAACAGCTGACTGGGACTAGAGTGATAAGTACTTAATATTATCTAATTACAGTATTTAGCATTTCAGCCCAATGACCTAACTAATAATTCACATGCATTAATATTCTTTCCCTGCACTCTCTATTTTGTACAGATACAGGGGTCCTGAGTGGAACAAAAGCTGTTTACAGGGATGGCCAGCTGCTTTCCTCAACATATGTTTATGATGCCATTCAAAAGACTCAATTGCAGAAACTGCAGAAATTGCAAAGGTCTTTGTCAAATGCAGGGGGGAAAAAGGAGCCACAATAGTTTAAGATTACAGCACAGTAGGAGTGATGCTCCATGCATAAGAATATAAATAATAACCAACCAACAATAAAATAATGGATCTCTTTTTCTTCAGGAATGCCTTTTTCCTGCCTCTTGCAATTGTTCCCTGCAGAACCAAAATTGAAAATAACTTTCACATACTAAATGATGTTTAGAGGTTTGTTTGTTTTTAAGTGCCACAGTACAGTGGTGGGCACTTTTGGTTCATTTTAGTCATCAGTGAATGCCTTAGGGAAAGCTCATACAACAAGGCTCAGTGAAACAGGCATTTATTTCAGAGAAGCAGCAATAGTATTTGTTTCATTCCATATTCAATTTTCAAGGTATCCAGATTGGAACAATGACTTCAATAGGATCAATTCCTTATGCTACCAGTTGGTTGACTGATTATGGACCATCAAGTCAGTGTTGAATCTTGACAGCCACATAAATGTGCAACCAATAGATCATTTTTCCATGGTGATCTGTCGTAAGTGGTAAATCTACTATGCTGGTGGTTTTCTTCTTCTCTTTCTTATAATTATCAAAGGAATAAAATAGTAACAAACATAATAATAATATTAATGCCATCCTTGTCGCCAAGAAGGTGACAATTGTCTCCAGTAGGCCCTGTCTCACTCATGGGATTTTGTTGTCCCAACACATCTGGAGGCTGCCATATTGCGGAAGGTTGATGTAAAACATTTTCATTTTCCTGTAGGAACTCATGAAACCAAGAACACATGAAACAGGCTTACTTTTATTTCACATTTATAAAGAAAATATGCTTTGGCCATTCACTCCATTTGAAGAGGCAGGGTGATCTCAAATTTCTTCCCCAAAACAAAGTGTTTACCTGTGTTCACCTTTTTTCTTTATTTCTTTATTTCATCCCCAAACCTAGTAAGGGCCTTGGTGGAGCAGTGGGCTAATGCCTCCCTAAGTAACACCAGCTGCCTGCAATTAGTGCAGGTTCGAGTCCCACCAGGCTCAAGGTTGACTCAGCCTTCCATCCTTCCGAGGTAGGTAAAATGAGGACCCAGATTGTTGGCGGCAATAAGCTGACTTTGTAATAATGTCGCTGGGGGGGGGAGCGAAAGCCCTAATAAGCAGGCATATACATAGAATGAAGGCTATTGCTAAGCACATTGATTTGTGCTTTAGATTGTAAGCCGCCCTGAGTCTTCGGAGAAGGGCGGGATATAAATGGGATTAAATAAAAATAAATAAATAAATAAACCTTGTCCCCTGTGCTATGGAAGTAGCTTTGTTATTCCCAAGCCACCACCTATTTTCCAAAGTATCACAACTTTCACTTATCATGTTAATGGTGAGAAAGATAGAACCATTGGCTTTCTGATAAATGAAAAGATAAATATGGAATAATTATTTTTATTGTGCCACACACACACACACACACACAGAGAGAGAGAGAGAGAGAGAGAGAGAGAGTTAGTTGTCTAGAGCTGCCTAATTTAAAATTGGAATAACCTTTCAACTGAAAATACAAGGACCCCCTCCAATACAAGATGATAGGTGATAGATTACAGTCCAGCTTTTATAAGGCTCCCAGAATTTGTAGGGGCGGGGGGGGGAAAATGATCTCAAGATATTTAAAACAAAGTCATGGACTGAAGTATATACAATTACGTTGTTTATACTGAGATATAAATAATATTGAACTTCAGTGCACAGAGGAAAAAGAATTAAAATTTAATATAAACTGAATCCCAAAGCAAATTTCTTTTACCTGCACTTCCCCATCTCTGACTGAGAAACTGGTAAACCCATTTTTTTAACCTGTTCAGATACAGTGGCTTCTTGTTCTATTTTCCTGGCATTCTTTTTCCTCCCTAAGAGAGGGATCCACAACCAGCATACAACAGCCATCCATAGACAGCACCAACCCTCAAGCCCCTCCCCTCCAGCAGTTCACCTTCCAATGACCCTGACCTGACATAATCTCCCCATCACAAGACCCATTACCAGCCTCCCACTGATGACTCACTCCTGACCCACTAATTAACACCCTCCAAGGACCATGACCTGAAGTATTTCCCCATCACAAGCCTCTCTATGATGACTCCCACCTTGGCCCATCACAAGACCCTCAATTGACACTTCCACACCTGAAGCCCTTATAAACAGAAGAGCAATGACACAGACATCCACTAAACATCACTGAAGATGTTACCTAGCCTGGTAATAAAATGTTCAAAAACCAACCCTAAGCTTGGAGAACGAACCTTCATCCTCAGGGAAACCCTAGCATATTTGTCTTTATTTGCCTGAGAAAAGACATATGTCCTAACATTTTGATTCTGTTTGACATAAAGAAATGTGGATTCCCAGGCTGGGAAGACGGCTGTCATTCCTAACATCCACATATAATAACATTCAATAGAAACTTAAAAACAATAAATGAGTACAAGGAAGAATCTATGAGGGATAGATGTCAACATTATATATATATATATATATATATATATATATATATATATATATATATATATATATATATATATATATATATATATATATATTTAAAAAAGTTTAGTTACAGATTTTATAAAGGCAAAAAAACCCCTGTGTTTTTTAAAGCAGAGGTCCCCAACCATTTGAGCACCAGGGACCGGTACCGTGGAGAAAGGTTTTTCTGCGGATCAGAGAGTGCATGGTTTTGTGTGCTGTCTGCATCCCACAGATGGGGCTTTACTTGTTTGTGCAGACCAGTTGCTGGCATGCTGGTCCATGGACAGGGGGTTGGGGACCCCTGTCTTAAAGCATGTTCAGAAACCACTGTAAGCTGCATACAGATCAGAACTTGGTGTATGTTTTGGCAATGTAGCCACTGTCTTTCATATAAACAAAACAAGGCTTATTACCAATTCTTATAACATGATCAGGTTGAAATACATTTTGGTTTGGTATTAATGAAGTAACTAAGATATGGATTAATTAATAAGATATGGGTGAATTTCTGCTTTGGGGCAAACACAGGAATGGACTTTTCAAATGTGTGCTGCTCAATAGAGAAAGCAGCAGAAAAGAGTAAAAAATACTCTTAAGTCACCCAAACTGGCTAGTAGATGAAAATCTATCTTAGAAAACCAAACATCAGCATTAGCTCCAGAAGGGATAATATACCAATTCTATTTTCAATGCCTTCTTACTTGGCTAGATTTTTATGTAGAATATTAGATGAAAGCAAATCAAAGACCTGTTATTAATACTATGGCACAGATGCCATCATCTAGCTAGACATGCTTGTCCTCTCTTAGTCTTTTGGATCTATGCTTCCAAGGTAGCAAAAAAAAACATTTTAGCCATAATGGCAGCACAAAGAGGCAACATTTGCTTTGGGAGACCTCAGAGAACATTTGGAAGCTAAGGCAGGGCTATACAAAACCTGCCTCTTGCCACTTGAATCTAATTTTCTGAAACAAAAATAAAAGGTAGGTGATGAATATATGTCAGGGAAGGGGGAAGTCATTACTGTATTGTTTTCATGGATTTCACTGAAATCCTCTTTGCTATGCAGAATAACAAATATTTAGGAATGGTTAGGCTTGGTGCTACTCAGTGGGAATCCATTGCCTCCAGAAAATGAGAGCAAATATCAAAACACATTTGAAATGCCTGTGCAAAACCCACCCATGGCTAGCCTAATCTGCTATTCCATTGCAGAGATTTCTGCACAAAGAGGCGGTGGAGACATTGTTCCGGCATCAGGGAAGAAATGGTTATCTCAGCTGGAAAGAGAATGATTCCATTCGTCAAAAGTATTTCACTGAATTATATGTATAGCAGTTTTTCATACACTCTCCTAGAAGCTGCTAAGGACGGCAAAACCCCAACCCCCTGGTCCCAATGTAGGCATGCTTTGCCACCTTTTCTAACAGAAGGGCTGCTCTTTGCAAAACAGTGGTCAGAGCAGGGCCGTTCACAAAGCAGTATGTCGTACTATTTATATATGCTTCATTAAGATTTAAACTTTTCCCCTCCATGAAATCCTCCCTGAGAGACTCAGTCTGGCTTTCACAAAGCTCCCAGTGGGACCAGAAACCTCTCAGCTTTACTGCAGGGGAAAAGCAAAATGAACAAGAAAGCCTGCAATAATCTTTCAGGCCTGACAGACAATCTGTTGCTTCTTCGCTATACATTTTAAGTTGCAAGAGAAGTGGGACTAAAAATAAACCATTACAACTCTCCAAACCTCACACTTTGAAGCTATTTTCCAAAAGCACTTATTCTCTTTAGGCTTTGGAAAATTTAGCATACTCCTAACAAAGAAAAAAAAGCTTCTGAATAATAACCATGGGCTTCTATATTTATTTAATTTCTGGAAGTGTACATCTTGCTATGGTGTGGCCAATCACCATTTCCAGAGCAGTTTGCAAAATGGCTTTAAAAATGCATACACTGCAAAACATCGAAGAGTGTAATGAAACAACCACAACTCCATAAAGGTCTGGTTCATTAAGCAAATTAAAAGCTTTAAAAGAGAGCATGTTAAAAAAACCCCTAAAAACTATAGATATTCACCTGATATGGAAATTATGGCATATTGGTGGCTTTGTTTTAGAAGATGTTCCTTAGTTCAGATAGCTCTTTAGTGACTATTTTCAGAATCAGATGTAAGGCATGAATATTTCAATATGTTTTCCAGTAGAATCTGGTCCTCTCTCTCTGCACATGTTCTACATTACAAACATATAAAGAGAGTTTTGGTCTAGTCCAACCAAACAAGAATCCAAATAATCATTTATGTTAGCTAATAGAAGATAGAGAAAGTTTATGGTCTAGTTGTGCAAAAGGCTTTAAGGGCTATAACCCAGTTCTGATGGGGCTGAAATTAAAAGAAACAGAGAAGAAAGGAAACTCAGTTCCTGGTAGCTATAATTGATGCTATCATCTTGACAATAATAGAGAAATGGCTTACCACTGCCTTCTTCTGGATGTTTTTGAGCTTCCCAAACTAGGCTATAGCCCTACAAATTCCTACTGGCTTCCCTTTAAAGTAATAATCCATCCTGATCATGGTTAGTTCTTCTGAGAACTGTGTATCTGGGTGAGGACCATTGCAAGCAATGGAGAGAAATTTAAGTAATTAGTTTAAAAATATTTTTCTAACCACAAAATGATTTAGTTTTTAAATAAAGATGCCAGTATAAACATTGGATCCCCAACGCCCACCCTCAAACATACATCAGACCATGAGTATAATTTGAGAAGGGACTGAAATATATACATTTGCTGGTGCACATTTATATTTTATATTTTTATTCATATTTAACTTCTCCCACCTCATTCTATGGTCAGAGATATATTCCCTGAATTTTATACTGATTTATATAGATTTTAAAAATGCACAATAGCATGACTTGATTTTTTTTCTGAAGACTTGTGAATACTTTTTTTTGTTACTGTGATGGACAAAACTCATCTCTGACCATGGTAAATTAAAGCTGACACCAGCAGCTGAGGCTGTGGCTCTATTAATACAGCAGAGATGAAAATACTACAGAGAATGCTGCTAGAAGCTATAGTGCACTATTAGGAACTTAAAAGCTTTTTCTGTGTATCATTCTTATTGGCCATTTGTTCCAAAACACCCTCTACAACCCTATTGGGGAACATTATTGTGTTTCGTTCTTGTGCTTGGTTTTGGCATGCTATGCTCAATGCTATATGTGCATGTGTATACACACATGTATATACTCATGCAGACAAATATTTTGCATTTTGCTTGATTAGCTCAGATTGGTGGGGGGAGCTGTGAAAACTGTAAACATCCATATTTAGATGAGTCCAATTATTAGCAGTAAATTAACAGTCTGCAGTGATGTTAAAGGATCCCGTTCATTTATTTTCAGTTAATCTGTAATTAGTAACATTATTTTAATGTATTGTTTCATTACCATGCTCAAAGTAAAGTATCTCCCTATTTTAATCAAAAACTCTAGATTGTAGGTACTATATGTTAAAATGTACTAAAACTCAGAGTTGTGTCTTAAGATACGATCAATATTCACAATGCATTTTCTTTGCTTATGTATCTATCTGTCATACTGTAGTCTGAAGCTAAAAACAACTTGTGGAAGGAAAAAGAAAAGTGGCAATTAATTTTGTCTAGCACATGCTCTGATTTCTTTAACCTTCATCAGAAACTTAAAACTGTCAACATTATCTGGGACTATCTGGGACTATATTCTCTACTACACTTCCCTGAATTGATGGGGAAATTCTAAAATATGCTTTATTGAGTGAACTTTAACTGTGCACCTTGGACTTCCAATGACACAAAGAACGTGAATGTGGTCCCAGCACCAACAGAACACCAGGCACACAAGCTGGTTTTGAATACCTAAAGCAGGCATTCAAGATTTTCAGGTTTTCAAAGCTCTGCATAACTGATAGTAGTCTACCATTATCCCACTTTTTAGTTATATCAATATTCTATTGATATGCAGACAGCAAAACATCTAAATTTGTTTCCAGGTAGGTTTGTTATGAAATCATTTTTAATCTCTATCAACTTCAGGACTGCAATAACAGTTGCACTAAATGAGCATCTTCCAAAATAAGCCTCTTATCAGTGGGATGTAAATGATGGACATTCAGGTATCCTTAGAAAAATCTATACTGTTAATCTCAGCAATATTTTTTTGCACATATAACAGTGCAGAGAAAATATTATTTTCATGTGAGAAACTGGCAATGCACTTAGTATATTGTTTTAATGCTAAAAGCCTTATCTTTTAAGCCAATTTTTTCATATGGTATACCTGAGGTGATCTTTAAAGCAATTTATTTCTCTCCTTTTTGCCAGTCCTTGTTAATGCTGATAATGTTCGCTGATGATTTTCCACACTAAATTATAGAAATAAATCTATAAGTATTGAATCAGTTGATCTGCTTTATACAATTAATGTAAAACTAAAATTAGTCACATTGAGATCAGCAGCTTCTCTAAAACACCGACCAATTATACAATTAAGGCACTGAATTTGAACTATTAACCAATATGATATCCCAAATGCTGGTCTGATGATTAAGAACACCACCTGAAATAATTTCATGCACACACAGCTTATGGTCGGGGACGCATGCAGTCCTTGTTTAAATCCTATAGTTTGGTTATTTTCATCTTAAGGTAACCGAATAACAGAGTAACAGAGTTGGAAGGGATCTTAAAGGTCTTCTAGTCAACCCCCTGCTGAAGCAGGAAACCCTATACCATTTCAGACAAATGGCTGTCAATCTCTTCTTAAAAATCTCCAGACATGGAGCACCCACAACTAGATATAGATATAGAAGATGATAGAGATAGAGATGATATAGAGATATAGAAAAATATTCCTGTATTCATCAACAGAATAACAGAGTTCAAAGGGACCTTGGAAATCTGGATAGGATATTTTGGGAGGACAGTATTGAGATAGTTCTTTACTGTTTTCATCAGAACCCTATCACTCTTCAGTAAGTTTCATGTCTACACGTGTATTTCCAACTCTCCCATCTGAAGTCTACTATACAATACTTTGCATTGGATAAAGCCAAGAGGCATTTGCTTCCATTTTTGGGTTCTGTTTTTATACCTTCTTACTGCAATGAGGATGACAATAATAATAATAATAATAATAATAATAATAATAATAATAATAATAATAATAATAATAATAATAACAACAACAACAGCAACAACAATAACAATAACAACAACTTTATTGTGACTTCAAATGTACACCAGTCAGCATACATCAAAATGAAATTTCATTGCATACAGCTCTCAAAGGGTCACCACCTGTGATATACACTCCTTGTATGTGGCCAGCTCAAGTAACAAATCTTCCATTTTAGTCTCTAGGGAGCGAACGATGGCAAACAGGACAGATGGAAATGGAGCTCCATGTGGATTAGTCCTCAAATTAGCTTGTATTCCTGCATGACAACCTCGCCTCCTTTCCTTTTTCTGATCCTGTCACATCCACCTTTTCATTAAAGTGGCCTTGCTTCTTTTTGCCACTGGAGCACACTGCCGCCGCCACCAACTCCTCCAAAAGCCTCTCTCCCATCCTCTGGGCCTGCTGACAGCCTCATCCAGTTAGCACACATTATTTCTGACATAAACATGAATGCCTCCCTGTCTTTCTAGGGCCTTTTCAGATTTAACATGAAGATGGCTTAAGTGCTATTCAGAAAGTGGGAAAGGCTATGGCCTCTAAAAACATTCCATATAATAGCTGAATTAATCAAAGGCAAATCACTCTGAATAATCACTACATCATAAGGTTGAACAAGGCCCATCTTAGAAGTCTGATTAAGTTGATACTATATTAAATAGTGACTCTTGAACACTATAACTTTTTACATTTATTATTCACCCGGAAATATGCTGATATTTCCTTCTTGTGGATCTGATTTCACAAACGGGTGTATCATAGTTCAAGAAAAAAACATGGCCAGGCTGTTCATGCAAAATTGGATAAAGCTTTTGTTGATTTAAAGGTCAAAACATAAACAAATAAAGCATGTGAAAACTTGTTTATTATTGTTACCAGTCTTGAAACTGAAGAAAGGAATAGATTATAGAGAATATTTCAGGACCATAAAAACCCCACTAACGTTACTGGAATAGAAATGTAGCAGAAAACTGGTTGATATAAGATAAGCAAATATACTGAGGTATAGATTTGTTGTTTCCATTTTCTAATTCAGACACCTGTGCAAGGAGAGCCAGGCAGTGGCTACCATAAATTCTCCCTTCCCTTTCCCCCAATTCCCAATTGGGGCTTTAAAGCAGTTTTAAAAACTTAGACCATACCTTATGGGAGAGCAGAGAGGAAGAATTTGCAGCCATCAGCTCAGCAGGCAACTAATGATGAAGAAAGAGCAGGTTTGGGCTTCAGCACATAAGCTGAAAGGGAAAGCAGTACACAGTACCTCATAGCTTTATCAGAGATACTGAGAGCCTACAGCCAGCCAACTAGCCAGAAGCTGAGGAAGTATCTTCTTTTTCCCAGTCCAGCAGAGACTGAGAAACTGCCAAGCCAGTGCTTCTACAGCAGTTCAGAACACCAACTGACCACAACAGAAACCAACTAAGCCAACTAACCTGTTGGTGTCTAAATGGTGACAGCTGAGGCAGCAAAGAAGAGAGAATTGTTCATAAGCCTGCTTAGAAATTAGATAACTATCTTATGTATAGACATAGATGTTGGTCTAAGTATTATATAGTATAGGCTTATAGACAAGTGTTAAGGTAGTCATTAAGAAAATAATTTTGTTTTGTTTTGTTTTAATATGGATAATAACCTCCCTGGAAATACAGGGAAGATAACAACAGTCTTTTGTTGATGGTCTGTAGCATTTCACAAAAGAACTCTTTTACAATGTCCCTAAAGAGTTAGAATTTAGTACCCATAATTCTCATACAGCATAGATAAATTCATGCTCTTTGAAGATTATTGAAATTAAGATCTAGTATGTGGTGAGCTGAAGGGACGCGGTGGCTCAGTGGGTTAGGACACTGAGCCTGTCAATCAGAAGGTCAGCAGTTTGGCGGGTCAAATCCCGAGTGCTGTGTAACAGAGTGAGCGCCTGTTACTCGTCCCAGCTTCTGCCAACCTAGCAGTTCGAAAGCACGTAAAAATGCAAGCAGAAAAATAGGGACCACTACAGTGGGAAGGTAACAGCATTCTGTGTGCCTTTGGCGTCTAGTCATGCCGGCCACATGACCACGGAGACATCCTCGGACAAGCGCTGGCTCTTCGGCTTTGAAACGGAGATGAGCACTGGCCCCTAGAGTCGGAAACGACTAGCACGCATGTGCAGGGGAACTTTTACCTTTACGTGGTGAGCTGCTGTTTTTGGAAAGTTTACATGTTGAAGTATTTTAGAAAATATAATCTATCATAAACAATATTGTTGTATTCTTGATTCCTTAAACATACAAAAGTATCTAAAATACGTAAGTGTATATGTGCACTTGATTCCCGAAAGTTTCCTCGACTGTGAAATATATTTGAATTTTCTATCACATTTTGGGGGCTTAAGGATTTCTTCAGAATTCCCTTTTAAGCTTCATTGTAGCAAAAGGGAGAAAGTTGTTCTTGTTTATTTTGTAACAGATCTCCTTTTGCAGACTCTTTGTCAATACTTCCAGATCTGAAATCTTCATGAGAGGAGTTCTTGAATGTCTTTCCTTGGGCTGTGACTGAATCCAATATGGTTGCAAACCACTTGAGATATAATTTTACAGCCATTTACAATTACTTAGAATTAAAATACTGTAATTTGCAATTTTCTTCCCCATTCTAACTGAGTTAGATTACTAAATAATAACACCTTTTCCCCCCTCACCGTGATGCACAGTTCTTCCAAAATATTCAAGAATAAGTCTTTGATAGTAAATATTGTATCTAGAGAAAAGGATTCTAGGGAAAGAAACAGAACAGAAAATAGTACAAGAATGTTGGGAAATTCTGAAAAATCAGTTAAGTATGATCCAAATGCAATCAATACCAAAGAGGACGAAAAGGGAAATACTCAGTGAGACTGACATGGTTCCACCATGAACTCTCTGATAAGCAAAAAGGACAAATTTAAAACAATGCAGTGCTAAGTTGTTATCTTTGTTTCTAATGTTGGCTTTTCCATACCATGCATGCACATTTACTCTAATGAGTAAATACATGGTCTTATTGTTTAAATTAGTTTGAGATTTCATCTAGCGTCCAATCATTCTATAAACTGCTTCAGATGTCAAATAGCTACCAGAAAGAGTTGCATTAGGTGGCACAGTGGTTAGAATGCAGTATTGCAGACTAACTCACTGCTCACTGCCAGGAGTTTGATTCTGACTGGCTCAAAGTTGACTCAGCTTTCCATTCTTCCAACGTCAGTAAAATGAGGACCCGGATTGTTGGGGACAATATGCTGACTCTGTAAACCGCTTAGAGAGGGCAGTAAAAGCACTATGAAGTGTTATATAAGTCCAAGTGCTATTGCTAGTGCTACTGCTATCCCATTTTTGTATCCAAAAGCATTTTTCTTGATGCATAGAACAATTGCTGAATAGTAAAAATCTCATAAGCAACGAATAATAATAAAATAAATCAAACTAGTCAACAAAGAAAACAATAATCTAACTTAAAAATACAGTCTTAGTCAGTAGTGCTGACTTGTTATGAAATCTAAAATTTTAACAAGTATAGATGATGTTTTAGATAGTCTACCTAAAAGTTTTTAAATCCACAAATGACATATTTGTGGTGCGAAATATCCAATGTATGGTGTAGAGACAGTGTCCTTTAGCACATGCATATTTATTCTCATGCAATACAACTTTTTTGGGATTAATTTTCAATACATCCTTCTTGTGTTATAATATATCCTTCTAATTTCTAAACAAGAATAGAAATTGAAATACAGTTATCCTTGAAACCATTATTTTATGAATTCTTTAATGCAATTGTTTAATGAAATCATTACTAAAAATGCACAGTATGAATACAAATGTGTATAAGAGAATCTATAATTAGGGACAATCCTAAAATCAAGTTTTAATAGAAATGTGCATATAAATATACAAATATGCAAATAAAATTTCACAATGATTTTTTTTAAAAATAGGGCAAGTGAAATTTGAGATATTAAAGTTAGGGTTCCAGGTAGGAAAGGAAAATACTAAGATTGGAAAAAAGACAGAAAATAAATTGGAAGAGCATCCACCGATATATAACATGGCAGTCTCAATTTGGTCCACACTATTAAGTTTCATAAGATGACTTACATCCAGTATTATTGGATCTTAAGGAGGCTGTCAACATTAACATTACCTAAAGCAGAGGTCTCCAACCTTTCTGGGCTCATGGACCGGAGGGAAGGAGAGCAGCTTCAAAATTGGTGTGCCCGTGTGCGTGCACATGCTCAGGGCCACATACATTGGCATGGTACTAGCAGCCCCGTTTGTGCATGTGACACGTGCTGGCACTGTGCACATGCACGAATGGCCACACACACCCCATAGTGGCTAGCGGTGTGTGCGCAAATGGGCTGTGGATACCTGCCCCATGCTAGTATCCCTGATTGCACCCTCACACATGTGCAAGCAGAGCCATGGGCGCTAGCGTGAGTGGGAGGAATGCATGCACACGCATGTGTGCACTAGCCAACCATTTCTGCGGCCCGCTGGCCAAGAGTCCATGGCCTGGTGCTGGGCCACAGACCATAGGTTGGGGACCCCTGCAATGGTTTATAGGCCATTGCAAATGGGCAATTCTGAGATTGTATACTCTCCAAAATGTAATTGGGATTAAAAATAATAAATATCAACTTTAAAAACAAAATTGTACATTATGTGAAAGGCTTTATAAAACAGACAGGGATTCACTCATTTCCTAAGGTCAGGAAAGATCAAACTATTCCAAAATCAGGGGAGATTCTATGCCATAGAAGATGATGACAACTGAGAAGGGATTATTATTCTCCAGATAACAATCCTTAAAATTGAGTAAATTTATGTTACATTTGCATACTTGTATGAATAAAAAAAAAGTGAACAATGCCTATCAAATCTGAAACCCTACTTCTTATCATGGGAAAGTTTTCTCTGATGTCTGATATACATAGTTCTTTAAAGAAGATTAGTAACTTAGAAATAACCTACAGTGAATAAGTAATCAGTACTGACTTCAAAAGGCAGTAGATTTTCTCCTCCACTTTCCTCCCCCAAATAACCATAACCTGGAATGTTAGAGTTTCCATATCAACAAAGACTTACCTAATCAGACTTTTAAAAAAAATCCTAACCCAGAAACCAATGCAGGTGAGATTTCTGCAGCTTTAGAAAGACTGATAGTGCTGAGCCTCAAAACTTGCATTTTCATGCTAAAGAAAGCCATTTCCTAACCAACGGAGAGACAGATTTAATTGGTTATAGGGCTATTGAATTCAAAAGGCAGACTTAAAACATCTATGCAGTGAACTAAAGCTTGCCCCAGAATTACTTCAGACATTAAGGTTTATTAAGGAGTTTTATATTAAAGTATAATTAATAAGCAATCAATAGAGTTGATGTATGTATGGCTTCCTAATTCTCTGCAATAAATTCGTATTTAAGCCTGCTTGGAAATGTGGAGCAGAAAGACAGTTTAATCCCTGAATTTAGTATGAAGGCTTTTAGCACAGCCATCTAGAAACTAGGCCAACAATTTAAGTTTCTTCCTAGTCCAAAACTGGATTTAATGGCACAATAATGCCGCTTGGGGGGGGCGAAAGCCCTAATAAGCAGGCATATACATAGAATGAAGGCTATTGCTAAGCACATTGGTTTGTGCTTAAATTGTAAGCCGCCCTGAGTCTTCGGAGAAGGGCGGGATATAAATGGGATTAAAAAAAATGAGCAGGAACCTACTGTCATTCCTCCTGCAAATTTCAATTCATCTAGCAATGACTTTTTACTGATGATTTATTTAACAAATTTGTATGGCTACCCATCTCCCCAAAAGCAAATTTGGACAGTGTTTAGGCCTCTTTCTAGTCTTAATAATTTGTATTATATAGCCTTGGAATGAAAAGAGAAAATTCTTCCAGAAAAACCTCACCCCAATCCCAAAAGGCAGCAGTCTCTGTATAAGCTTGAAAAGTTTGATTTTAAAAAATAATAATTGACCATTGAAGCATTCATACAGCATTCATATTTCAGCTCAGAACAGGGCTTTCCTTCCACAAAAATAAATGGTATACAGGGGAGAGGGGGGAAAAAAAACTAAATTGTTCTGAGGAACCATATAATAAACGACTGGTCAAAAGACTTTATTATCTTTGGATTTTTAAAAAAAAAAATAGTATGTTAATCTGACGAAAAGTGTAGACTAATCACATTGGAACTGATGTTTCATTACTGATGCAGAAGACCATGTAAGCACATCCTCCCCTATTCCACCTCTTCATTTCTGTAACTGAACTCATACTTCATTTTACATAAGTCACTTCTGCTTGTAACAGTTCCCTTCTCAAAAGTGTTGACTTGTGCTGCTTAATTATAAGTTTAAATTTCTCAGAAAAAAGGTGCTATAGAAGTGCAAATTATTGTCACTGCATGTTTCTTTTTAGGATACATAATGACCCAAACTTTAGCACCTCCAGTCTGTTTCTGATAATCAAGTGTTGAAAAGGAGGGAGGAAGTTCATCAGATTCACCGAGTGGCTAAATGTATATAGGATTTAAATTAGGGTGCAACAGAACACCATCTACTTTGATGGCATTCTGGTAGGCATTGAACAGCTGGTTGTTTTCCCAGGGCTTAGAGTAAGGTGGACATGGTGTCCTTGTTGTTCTTATATATATGGTGTATTGCTTGGAGAGGTCCTGATATTATATAATTTATTGCAGGTTGTTTTTATTATTTATTGGTTTGCTTTAAACTGTGAACTATTCAGATTTGTTTTGAAGTTGGGTGATGGCTAAATCTAATCAAATCATAATGAGCTGCCAATAAATTTATTGCAAGTCTCCTTCTCTTCTACCTTTATTATTAAAATATCTGGGACAGAATATTTGGTTAAGGACCCTAAGACTTGCCATTTGCTGGAAGAAAGGAAGCTGGCTCAGGATAAGAAGAAGTCTGGCAGCATGTACCGCATTCTGACTAACATATTATATGTTGTGCAATAATCTTTGGAGAAATTGGAAGCTATATAAATTTGCAAAAGCTATGAGTGGCACAAACAGCCATGAAAAGATAGAAAGACCTGCACATGGATTAGAGACAAACAAATGTATGCAATATCATCAAGAGAGTAAAAGAACTGAAATGGGAATGGGCTGGTCACATAGCGAGAAGAACTGATGGCAGGTGGACCAAGGCAGAATGGATCCCACTTGATAAAAAGCATCCACGAAAGAGACCTAAAACAAGATGGATCGACAACTTCAGCAAATATTGGGGCCCAATTGACAAAAGAAAGCTCAGGATCATATTAGTTGGAAATATGCAGAAGTGGCCTTCATCTTGCAGTGGGTAGACAATGGCTAAAATGATGATGATGAGGAGGAGGAGGAGGAGGAGGAGGAATAAATAAGTAAAACAATTTTATTAAAGGTACAAGCTTTTATATGCTGCAGTTCATTCCATCAGATGCTTGGATCGGCTAGACTAGGGGACCCCAACCCACAGGCTACAGCCCACTACTGGTCCGCAGAAGTGGCGGGTGAGAGTGCACGTGTGCACAGCTGCATTTATGCAGGAGGCAGGTGTGCATGCCCACTGCTTATGCAAATGGAGCTGTGTGCACTTGCCCAGCACTTGTGCAAAACTATCCCCTCCCCCCACTGGTTTGCAAAGCTGGAAAGGTTGGGGAACACTAGGCTAGACTGATGTAGGATTTAAATTGTAATAAGATGGGGGGGAAGTGGAGCGAAGACGGATCAATTATGCAGACATAAATCTTCCCCTTTTCTCCCATTAATCTATCCAGTTGTGGACCTATGCTTGGGGAATGTTTTTCTTCCCATATAACATTTCCACACTTGTAATTGTGTTGTACTATGAGATTTATGTGTGGTTTTAATGGATGCTCTTTTAAAAACCAAACCTTGGATTCTTGTTTTTGTGACTCAGGTAGGATATCAAAAATCTGAAAAGGCTTTTGTTGCTAAAATTTCTGTTTACTTCCTCTATTTCTTTTGTCAGTAAGTCCAAATTACTGTTCATACAAGGACAAATATTCCAGTTTTAAATTGCCCAAGATGATTTAGTTCAAATTTCAAAACTTGATTTTTCCATATAGCTTATTTGCTTTCATGGGAATCATGTACAGGTTGTAACTGAGCTTTGATCCCCATAGCACAAAACGCTTATATTAAAAATATCTGCCAGTGTACAGTTAGAAGAATCTTGAAAATTTGATTGTTCTATAAGGTCTATGAGATTTTCCTGTGTGTGTGTGTGTGTGTGTGTGTGTGTGTGTGTGTTCAGTTTCATGAGAGACTGGAAACAAGAGATTTGAATAAATGCTGTTTTGTATGTCCTGAAAACCAAAATTGGGCAATCCCTTTATAAAACCATTGGTCATACTTTGTTTGAGGCATGCAATTTACATTTTTAGCATCATTCTCTCCTAACCTTACTACTGTTTCTATCTGCCCCCCCCCGAAAGGTCCTATAATAGTAGGCAATAAGCATTGTACTGAATGATCTGGAGGCAGGGGGCAAACACTGTTTCAACCTCATATAACCTTTAGAGGTGAGTTCAAATGTCACTGGTATATTTTAAAGCAGGCCCAAGTTTTTTTCTTTGGTAGTCCAAAATTGCTTATCAGAAAGTCCTTTTTACCCAATGTAAGTAAATCACTTTAAGTCAATTTTAATGTCCCTGTTCTATTTGAGCAACAGATTTGGGGGTTGTTACCCAAAGAAAAACCACTTTTACCCTATTTTAGATAATTTATCCAGGTTTATGAAGCACTGTCTTAAAAAGTAAAACAGTAAGACTTATAGAGATTTATAAGGGAGATTTATAAGGAAGCAGAAATATAGTTGCATTCATAAAGAGACTGCAAAGGTCATACTGAGTGTATCAGAAAATTTGAAACTGTGAATGTTATAGATCAGGGGTGTCAAACTGCCAGCCTGCAGATCAGATGCATCACGTGGAAGCCACGCCCACCCCATTGCCAGCAACAGCAAAACTACATTGCGCGATGTCATGTGACATCCCAAGTTTGACATGTCTGCTATAGATTGTCTGAAAGAGTCATATGCTATGCAGCAAAAATGAAACAGACAAAAATATCAAAAGGCTGGTCATAGGCAATGGTTATGCTAACTTCATATCAAAAGTATCTGCATCTTTGGGAACTAATCAAGGAGAAACAGAATACATCTTTATTGTGGATGTGACAGCTGTTTAGCCTAACTGCTTGGTGAAAACTATTTTAAGAAAATCATAGCAAAAATACTATATGGTCTATAAGCAAGCAAGCAAGTAAACTAAAGGATACAGCAAAAAATATGAAATGTTCCAAGTTAACATTTTATATTACCACTACCAAACAGCACACATAAAAAGGTACATATGGAGAGCCTCATAAGCTATGGTTTAAATCTTTCTATGACTCCAGCAATCAATTTCTACAAATTTTCTAATGTCTCTTTCTTGCTTATGTCAAAAATAACCCAAACCGTAACCCTGATTATTTAAGGTAATTTCAGATAATTATTTAAGAGGAAAATTACTCTGGATTTCAAAGGACCAGATAATTCAATCAAAATTAAATATCCAAGAATTCTGGACTTCTGGTTTGCCAAGTCAGCCGACATAGACGTTTGGAGACAGCTCTTGTCTTCCACGTCCAGTTTCGCATCGCTGGGGGGGTCCTACAAGGGCCAAAGAGTCACCCTGGAGGGGCAACCAGAAAGAAGGGGCTTTTGCAGAAATGCGGGGGAGCCGCAACGCCCCCGTTAGTGCCTGCATTCCCTTCGTACCAGCGGATGAAAGACTGACCATAGCAATATGGCCACTTACTAGGCTGCAGACAGCCGAAGTCAAACTTACCATCAGGCAACATTAAAGCAGCGTGGAAGAGATAGGGGTAAGATTCCTCTCTTACACCTTAATCTTCTTCTTTTCACCTAAATAAGCTACTAAGTACCTTCCCCCCTGTGGAGAGGGTGGGGGAAATTCAACCCTCCCTTCAAATAAGCGAAGAGCAAGCCCAGGGATGTTTTAAAAAAAACATTGAAAAAAGAAATGGACTAAAAGAAAAGAATTTTCAAAGTACTTGGGGGACATCCCGTGGCTAAACCTGAAATTGCAATCTGACTTTCTCTTTAAAAAAATCAAGAAAATATATTAAGAAAAACAAGATAAGATTAACCTTGAACACCAGATGTGAAACTTCACTATGGAAGAGTTTCAAAAACAAATCTATGCTATGTGGGAAATATCTTACCAAACCTTTCAGTCCTTTCTTCAGCTGGCGATGAAATAAGAGCTTTTGGAAAAGAACTAGAAAGCATCTCAAAGAAACAAACTCAAACTGTGACTACAACTAATATTTTATTGGGGCAGAACTTAACAGAAGAAATTGAACAATCAAATACATTGGCAGAAGAATTAAATATTCAACAAATACAGACTTTTGAAGATTATGATGGAAAACAGGTGGAAAAAAATCTATTCAGACCAGGACAATTATATCAAGAGGTGAAAATAATGAGAAGATTTAGTGCTGTTAACAGACTCCTCAATCCTTTAAAAGTGGAGACTGGAGGGCCACTTCAATATGACATAACAACACAAGAATGCTTTGATGATCCTGAGGCAAAGAAGCGAAAAATGACATGACAAAGGAAGAAAGCAAGAATACGATTGAAGAGATATGGACATTCTTAAGAGGCCTGAAATAGAAAATATCAAAATAGACAGGATTGTACTTGGATTATGAGAGATTGTTTTGATGAATAAATAAAAATACAAATTAAAAAAATACAGATGTATGAATATTAATATTGAAATATTGAGTTCCTTAAATGATATGGATTAAGATGTATATGTTAAAAATGATAGAATGTATATATTATACTTGGATGTAGTGACATGAGGGGATGTATTAAATGTTGAAATGGAAGAAATTTTGGTTAATTTTTAATATGTGGAAACTATAAATGAGAAACAAGAATATTATATTCTCCTCCTCCTCTTTCTCCTCCTTGCAATTGGTATTCTAAGGACTACTATTCTAATATTGTACTACTAATATTGATATGGAAATGAGATAAATAAGAAGTGCATTACATTACTAGGTATTGAAGAAAATTGTGAAAAGGGAAAGGAGATTATTTAGCAATATGAAAATGAGAAAATTTAAATGTTTAATTTTAATATCAATGTAAAATTAAAGCTAGAAAAATATATAAGGTGTTTGATGTTTTAAAGATGGAAGGTTAAAATATAAAATATACTAAAGTATTGATAAATACAAGAAAACTATTAAATGACCAATGGATAGCAATGAGAAATATGTTAATTTAGATAAGAGATAGTATGTATTAAAGGAAAAAAGAGAGAGGAAGTATTGGTTACAACAATTTGGAGATTTGCAATAATATGTATTTGTCTGAAATGGAACTATTGTAACCCAGACACCACGTTGCTTTTTAAAGATACTATTATAATATTGGAAAACTAATTAAAAATAAATAAATAAATAAATAAATATTCAAGAATTCTGATGCAACAATTTACTTCTTTTTCTCTGCTAATTTTTAATTTTTCTCAGATTTTGTATATATATATATATATAAATTAAAATGGTAGATATACATAATACTTCTTTTTCCTCCTATTATCCCTAACAACAACAACCCTATGAGGTGGGTTGGGCTGAGAGAAAGTGACTAGCCCAAAATTACTCAGCCAGCTTTCATGCCTAAAGTGGGAGGAGAACTCACCATTTCCTGGTTTTCAACCTGGTGACTTAACCACTACACCAAACTGGCTCTGGGTTTTTTTTTTTCGTTTTTTTTTCTGGATTAGCACACTGCAAGGTTCTTTAAAGTGTTGAAAGATACAACTACTCCATATTTCTATATCATATTTAAAAACATTTTAAGAACATTTCATGCACCAGTTACTTCAAAGATTTAGTGAAAGTATTAGAAGTTCAAAGCTGCAGTTTCTTGCTTTGCTTCCCCTTGCTATTTAAAGAAACTGTGGCTAAGAGGAGAAATAGCATACAGTTTAACACTCTTCCCCTCCCAAGTTTTTTTTGTTGAATCTGCAACAGTGCCATCAGCAGGGGAACTAATTTCATTCAAAAGGAATATATCTAGGTGGGTATCATAGTGCTGACTACATATACATTGTCTAAAGCAACATGGCATGGAAGAAGCATACTTGAAAATAAATAGTTCAGTAGACTGTTTCTGCACATCATACAAGAAGCCTGCAGGAAAGATATCAGAATCCCCGATAAGAATGTGCAGAGTACCTCTTGAGCTAACAAGAGCTTGCACAGAAAAAGAGGATACTGAGAGTAGTCAAGTTTACGCAGCAACCACACAGATACACTGAGGACTATAGCACAGTCCAAGAAAAAATCAGTCCAAACGCATTGTGTTGTGGTCTATAAGGGGCTGAACGCTTGTGTTCAATGCCAGCTGTCTGTAACATAGCTACAAAACATGTATTGGTATACTCAGTACCATAATCCGTTACAAGGCAAAGAACCTTACATTTCATTTGCCTTTCTGCAAACTTCAGCCAGTTTGAAAAATGCTGAAATGTGTCTGCTTTGGTTTTCATTAAGTAACAAAAACCATAACATGACTAATGATCCATGATACTCAAGATATAGCAGGCTCCACCAAGACTAGGTTTCATAGGGCCAATGATATCTGCAAACACTACCTCTAAAGGTACAGTGGTCTTAAAACCATTAGTTCTGTTTGCAGGGGTTACCTTGCTTTTCTCTTGGCTACACGCATTACAGTTCAAATACTTTTGACACGGTTTCAGTTTTACCCCTTTAGCCAATTCAACAGTCTTCCGTAACATTTTGAAATTCACACGCCCTAAACGTCTATGAAGCAGATGAATACACTCATCATGTGGCTTTTTGTTATCATAGACAGAACTTGCATTAGCCATAATTGCTGGCTTGTCGGTGAGAACAAATAGATCGTTCTCCAGGTTAGCAGTTACACTAGTACCATTCCTTTCGATAATACATTTATCTCCCCTAAATGTTACTACAAACCCAGCTTTCAACAATGCCTTCATGGATAACAAGTTAAACCTTAGTTTAGGCACATATAACATTGGAAAATGCTCATTAATACACGAACAGTATGCATTACCTTCTCCAGAGGCTTTCATTCTCCATCCATTGGCTAATGAGACATGCTGTTTGCTCTTAGTCATATGGACAAACCTCTCTTTAGTCTTGGTTATGCCCTTTAGCCCCACAAGAATAACATTTTTAACAGTATAAGCAGTAGTAGACTGTTTTTCCTCTTGTGGTTGTGTCTCTCTCAGTTGGTCTCTGTCTTGCCTTCTTCTGGACTCTTCCAGCAATCTTCCAGTTATGTCTGTCAATGTTAGTTCATCTCTGGTCAGGACTTCCAGAGAAGAAACATAAGCATCATAACTTTCATCCAAAGAGGAAAGAATAATTTACACCTGATGCAGCTCTGAGAAAATCAGCTCCTTTTCATGTATCTCTTGCAGCGTTTTCTTCATAAATGCCAAGTGAGTTAACATATCTCCACCTTTCAGAAGACGAGCCCTAAACAGTTTACATGTAAGGTGTATATGTGCACCTACACTATCACAAATATAAATTCGTCTCAAAGGAGCAGCAGACTTCTCACCACAAATATGGGCAAGCTACTGATCATTCAGTGTTAGTCCAATTATGCAAAGAGCTCTTTCGTTATCTTGGTTAAATTTAGCTATCTTCTTTGCATCTTCCTCATCTGCTAGATCCCAAGCAGTCACATTCGGCGGATCATGAACTACAACCCATAGTTCTTCCTTGCGCAGAAGCAAGCAACATTTCGTGGACTAGGAAACGTAGTTTGTTCCATCTAACAGGGTTATCCAGGAGATACTTGTTGACTGGTCTTGTGCCATTTTCAGTTGAACAGATAACACAAATTCAGCTGTCTTAATATGGTACTGCATACACTAGCTCTGAGTATGTCACTGGGCCCATAACCAATGATAAGGATGTGCAGAGTACCTCTTGAGCTAACAAGAGCTTGCACAGAAAAAGAGGATACTGAGAGTAGTCAAGTTTATGCAGCAACCACACAGATACACTGAGGTGTGTAAAAAAGTTTTACTTGTGGAATAATACAATAGCACAGTCCAAGAAAAAATCATTCCAGGTCATACACGAGTAAAGAGATGATAGCAAATAACAACAGTCCAAGGATTATCCAATACAGAGTCTTCTTACCAGTCCGTAAGTCAAAACACAGTTCTTCAGGTTTAGCAAACAATAGCAAACTCACAAACCACAATAATCAGCAAGTAACAGCAAACGTAACAGAGAGAATAACAGAGAGAGAGAAGCTATGTCTCTAGCTCCCTCTTATGGCCATTGGAAAAACAGTGTTGGCCAATCATCACACATTTAAAGTGATACAATACAGTTTCTATTACAACAATACAATCATAGTTTATATATATTGCCAACCCAACCAGTTAGGCCATAGTCATCTACCTAACAATCCCTATTATTTCATATACTTAGATGGCATCTTAGTGGGTACAATAGTAAGCATTTTTAACTGGTCCCTAAATGATGTGAAGTCAAGGGTGAGCAAGCCATATGAAATTATTTAGAGTGTTTTTTAACAAAACAAAATAAAAAAAGCACTGCAAAAGCCCCTGGAGAATTTCCCCAAACTTGAGAAATGTACACCAAAAAGACCAGTGCACCTTCATGTAAACTAATGTAAAATGATGTATCCTGGGGCAAAAGATTCAGGTATTATTTAAAGCCTGATGAAATCATGACAGGTATTTGTGGTCACAGTGAAAATCTTAATGAAAATGTTGGTCCAAAGTGAAGCTGCTAGGGAAAAGGAAAATTCATACTTTGCCCTCTCTCGAGTTATTTAAATCTTCTGACTGATTCCTGAAGCAAGATGCTAGCGAAAATATAGGCTAGGTGAATGTTCAAGGTTTTGATACCCTAAATTTATGGTATTTAGTCAGTCATACTGGATCACCACTAAGAAAAGCATTCAATAGGTTTCAATTCCAAAGTATATCACTAGTATATAAAATGAAAACAATCACAATTCCCTAGTAACACTGATGATGTTACCTAGTTTGGTAATGAAACGTCTGCAAGAAAACAAGCAAACTTAGGACCCCAAAGGATCCTTTCAGTGAAACGTGAAGTCAGAATTCACAAAGTGCCCATAGAAAAACACTTTTGCCCTTATTGCTAAGATCAGAAAAAGAACAGAAAACACAATATTCTACACTCGAGAAAAATACTGGGAAATATGATTGACAACAACAGGTTTTGGAACAGAACATTTTTTTTGTTGGTGGTTGTGTGTCATTATGTTAATTACAACTGACCATTTTTAGTTTGTTGCCTTTTAAAGTTACAAGGAAATGTATACAGTATCTGTCAGTTCTTCTAAACTTATGACTAGGTTACAGCTGTAGGATTAATCTTATATAGCTTTTAAATATCTAAAATTAAAGTTTACATTTAATCCATTTTTGTGAATTATTATCTGTGTGTATAAACTGTGGTTACAAGAATAAAATCTGTTCCGAAACTGAACAATTTTTAATTGGAGGGAGGGGGAAACTACAAACCTGAGGAAAAGTTGCATATCAAAATGTATGCATTCAAACTTTGTGCAGGAAAAGAGAGAAATCATGATTCCTCTCCCTCAGACAAGTAACCGATAGGGAAAGATTTGATTTGACAAAGATCCAGTTGAAATGTCCCCTTTCGAAGGACCTTGATAAAGAGAGGTGACCTCCCACTTTTAAGCAGCAGAGCAGTCATATCACGTTGATACACTTGAGAAAAGCTGCTTTGATGCACGTGCAGAAATCACTTTCCTAGGTGTGAGAAAATTGGTGAAGATAGATCAGCCTTCACCTCCAAGCTTCTAATCAAAGATTAATCACTTTACTGAGGCAATCTACCTACCAAATTAGGTTGCATTGTCAGCTGTGAATTATCCAAAAAGAAAAAAAGACTGGACCAACTATTCCATTCCCTGTAGACTTTACTACAGTACTGTGCTGCAAAGTGTTACTAGGGCCAATATTTGAAGGACATTATTTGAAGATCTCATTAAAACTATACTAGTCCACTTTGAGTCACAATTTAAAAGGATGGGTTTGGTCTTCCAAAGTCCTATATAGTGAGGAATCTCTGCATGAAGACCAATTCTTCCTCCACAGACTTGCCAGATGTGAGATTGTTGTCAAATATTCTTTTTTCTTTGTACTCCTGCCTTCTACTGTGCTAAAAATTGGACAGATAATATTTTAGGCTGAAAAATCCCTACTATCATGCATGCCAATTTTTTTCTAAAACTTCAGTGAATGAAATTTTAAACACATTCTCTGTGTTTTATCCTGTTGCTGCCTTCCTGGATGTATTTTACAGACATTCTTACAGCACTTACATTTTCATATTTTGATTATTTGCTATCCTAAGGGCACTTTATATTGCAGTCATAAAATATGCATCTTGCATAAAGTATGCTGGCTTAACGTTCTTCTGAACCTATGCTACCCTTCTATGTCACAGGAGGGGTGTGGGAAAGGATGGAAAGAAAAGATTCAGGATGAAGATGCTTCTGTTAGTGATGGTTACTGGAAGTAGATGGTCTTCAGGAATCACAGTTATCAGGCAAAGTGGGAGGGTAGTAGACAAAGAGGGAGAAGAGTAGAAAATTTATTTCTTTACAGTATTGACAAAAGAAAGAGCACAATGGAACATTCCCTGAGTGCTAAAAGATAAATGGCTATGAAACTCAGTGGCCAAGGATTGCGATGGGGCAGATGCATATCAGACCCAGGTAGCTGGTAAAAAACCCACACACAGACCATTTCTGGCCTCACCTCAATATGATATACAATGACTCAACACAGTTTGAGCTGGAAGGAGCTGTAAAACATGTCTTTGGGTCAGAGTAGCAAGAGTTCAAGGCAATGTATATTAATACCCTTTTATACATTATGATAATTTATATTAATACTTTTATTTATTTAGCATATGACATCATACATGGACTACCAATATATATTAACATTTCACCTACATTAGTAAACACAATAAAATATAAATGTCAAGATCTATGTCCAAATACCAACATCTAAACACTGAAGCACAACATCGTTTATATTTTTTTTTAAAAAGATCAGATTCCAGACCACTATATGCCCTCAACTTATAGCTGGTCACGATATGATCTACAATTTGATGTGGGACCCCATAGTCACACTGAGGGTCACAATTCCAGTCCCAGCAGATGCAGTGTGAGGGGATAATATAGCAAAGTATTTTAGACAAGATCAAGTCTTTGCATGTTGGGTCCCAAAACCAGTTTCATATTTATATCAGATTTCCCTAAATTCAGGGAAATTTTAATAGATTTGGCAAAGCTGCTTTGGAAAGAAAATGGAGGAAAATTCCTTTTGAATGATATTGTCCCTGTGGCATGGGTGTTAAATAAACCCTGGTCCATATTCTTCTTTACTGTCCATTCTATGAGGACTTTCATCATCAGTTTATTACCCCTCTCTTATCCAAAGTTCTTCTAAGTTTTATTTCTACCATTTGTTAGAGGATTTAGATAATTTTATCTCCTTAGAAGTAGCAACATTTTGTTACATTTTATATTTTTGCCCACAAATGGTTAATAATAGTTATTTATATAGTTGGCGCTTATTTCATTTCATTTCATTTTTTTATTTTATTTTATATAGTTTCTTACTCCTATTGGCCATCATTCACAGACTTAGGTTAAGTGTGCTTAAATCATTAATATCTAGACTACACTCTCTCTATGGCCTACAATAAGTCATCAAAGATTAAAATCTAGGACAAGCTTCCTTAGAGCAACGGAAGACTCTAAAGCAGAGCGGAGCTAGGGAAAGCTACAAAAAAACATCACTGAATGGAACCAATGGAGAAGCTGAAACCTGGGTCTGGCAAAAGCCAGGAAGTATGGAAATTCTTGAATAGATTGTGCACGCTACAACAAGATTCAAAGATACACCGAACAAATATCCAGTGGATACTGCCCTTTGCTACTGTAGTGACATGCAGACGACAACACATATGCATACTGGTCCTTTGTGTCCTAATCAGTGCACCATTGAGGACCTCATGGCAGTGCAATAGAACACAATTATTGTTGCTAGTTTCAGGGCAAAATCTATTTGACATACATATTTTAATCTTGTATTTTATATTTTACATTTTATGTCATATAGTAGGCCTTATTTTATTGTGATGGTTCTGACACAAACAAACATTAGGTACTGAAACCACTAGACTAGGCATGTCAAAATCGTACCTGTAGATTTGAGTGATTTAGTGATTTTATATTCTGCATTACGTTAGCCCTTCATACATGTGGTTGTTTAGTCAGTCAGATAGATAGATGATAGGTAGATGATAGATAGATAGATAGATAGATAGATAGATAGATAGATAGATAGATAGATAGATACACACACATTATGTGTGTGTGTGTGTATCTGTATGTTATCTTCAAAGATTTATATATCTGTATTCATTGTTGATTTTGTAATCCTAATTATATTTATAATTGTAATAGTTCTGGTATTATTTTTTAATATTTGTGCTAGGACATCAAAATTTAGGGTTATCTATCTATATATAGATAGAATTAAATTATTGGTACATTGGGGTGGCATTAATTACAACTGAATGCAATTGTTTTAGTCAGTGATCAAAATAATTGGTGATGGTGATACAAGATCAGAATTATTGGCAATTTGAAGCTATACCAGGTTGTCTAAGATCATTCTGAGGAAGAAACTTTTTTATAATGTCAGCAGTGATGAATTTAACCTTCTGTAACACTTTTGTGATAAGGAAATGTGTTAAAGAAATGATGTTGGCTGCTGTAGAGTATAAAACTGAATAATAGTTCCCTTTCCAGAAATGAAGGGGAGTAACATGCTATCCCATAAACATTCAGTCTCATTTACTATCTGAAATAGTAGGCCAATATTCTGATCCAGCAGTATTTTAATGCATTTTTTAAAACGTACTGAGCTATAGGATGCAATATTCATCCCCTAATTTACATACCTGTTACACAATATTGTCCTAGAAGCTTTTTAAAATGCAAATTACTCTGATTTTGTTCTTTGTGATGCAGCAGAAATAGTATCTGATGCTCTACATGTTTATTATTGCTTGTGTCTAACTTACAGTTAAAGTGAAGTTATTATTTTCAGGCTGGTTTTATTATGGTTCATTACACAGCCAGATGCTTAGACTGGATTTTTATCTACCTTCACAAGGACCCAAGATAGGGATTATTATTATTATATATGGGAAAATGTGCAATCACAGCTGCTAGTTCTTTACCAGGTATTGGCTTTCATAAGCATCAAGTTCTTTCCAAGAATGTGGTATGTCTTAATGTTTTGGAAAAATATATCTACAGATCAAGGCAGAATGGCTTTCTGTAATTGACAGCTAGATGCTTTGTCAATCTGCAGATTTTCTAGGTGCCATTCAAGATGTTTTGGTATAGCACCCAGTGGATTTATAATCATTGGGACCACCACAGCCGCTTTATGTCATAATATTTCCATTTCAATTTTTGCATCTTGATACTTTGTGATCTTCTCCTATTCTTTGTCTTTTATTCTAGTATTTCCTGGTATTGCCACCGTAATTGTCCACACTTTCTCCATTTGAATCACTGTTAAATCTGGCTTGTTATGACCATGATCAATTTGTGTTTGGAAATCCCACAATACTTTAACCTGCTCATTCTCATTTTTTTAAACTCTGTTCTGACAATTATTTTATGACTGGCATATGATAATTGTTACAGATGTTTCAGTGAATCGTTTTAGTGACTATGTCATGAACATGAACTTTGTAACAATAATAATCCACATGTGTTTATCCTAGATTCTTGGGAAGGGCTTGATAGGTGGACAAAAATGCCAAATCCAGTCTGAACATCTGGTTGTGTAATGAAAAACAAGGGGACTTGAACTAGATCAGACATGTCAAACTCACGACGTCACGTGACATCGCGCAACGTATCGGGACAGTTCCGCCATTGCCAGCAAAGGGGTGAGCATGGCTTCCACATGATGCAGCCAGCCCAAGGGCTGGCAATTTGACACCCCTGAACTAGATGAAATTTTGTGACATCACTAAATTCATTAAACGAGAGGTTGCTCTGGCTCAGTATAAGTGCTGTTGATGGAGATAGAAAACAGCTGGTGCCTTTCCATTTCTAAATTCATCATTTTATCCAGCAACTTAGAAATGCAATGAAACATAAAATGAAAAAGTGTCACAAATCCAGTCATGATGCAACTAACCATTAAGTGTCACACTGTGTGTAATTGGGACATTAGCTAATGAACAACATAGATGACATTGGAAAACAAAATTAAGAACTTAGGGAATAAAAATGCCACAAATGATTCAAAGAAGTCTACACCATGTAAAATTATTACCCTCCTCTTTCTTGCAAAAAGAAAGAGAGTAGTGCCTCATTAACAAGAATGCTAAAAAGCAGAGAGGCAGCAAACGTAGTCGCTTTAATTTAAGAAATGTTAAAACAGATTTGAGACTTACCATTGTTTAATATGTTTAGTCAGAAGTGAGTGTGTGATGAATAATGTGGACTGAATAAAAAAGTTGAATGACCAGTACAAAAAAAAAACCATTGAGCTAGTCTGGTCAAACAACAGAATGAATAAAGACTGGATTGAAGGAAAAAAAAGTATAAAAAGGAAGAGAGGGTGGATTGGGAGAAAGAAAAGGTTTAAAACTGTGTTTGGGATGAAGAAGAATAGATCCTACAAAAAGGTTTGGATGGTATGCAGCCCATGTCCCAAAGGTGCCTTTTCCAAAAGGCAACTGGACTTTCTTTGTTTTTCCTTGAAGACATTTTGCTTCTCATCCAAGAAGGTTTTTTTTTTTTAGTTTCTTCAGAACTGAAGTTTTTTGGATGAGAAGCAAAACATCTTGGATGGCTGAGAACCTCCATAGTTATTTTGCCCATGGCTTCTGGAATTGTTTGCAATCCCTTAACAATACAGCTATTTTGAGTTATGTGACCGGAAAGGGGAAGGAGAAAGAAAGGGAAATTCAAACATTCTGATCCACTGTCCAACTCCTTCTCTTATTTGGATTCTTTGAAGGAATTTTTTTTGTCCAGCTTTTAGCCTGAAATTTTCAAAATCATCTCTCCTGCTGAGACCAAATTCGGTCCTGTTGAGTTCAGTTTTTAGAAACCAATTCCCTTTACATAATTTCTTTACAACATTCCATTGGATCAGAAAGAACAAAACAAGAGAGGTGTGACATTTACAGAACAAAAGGCAATGGATAAGTCGATATACTGTATAGATATGGTGGAATCAAGAATGATTTGTACATATAGAAAGTCATGCAAATGAATAGTGCGTGGTGATGGTGATATAAACTGAAGTTAGATATTCTATTTTTCTTATCCCATGCCTTTAATTTCTTTGGCTTATTATTTTATTTATAGTCTGCATTTTACATAACATTACCTGGAACGGCTATTTGTTTATGGGATGGAATGTACAGCTGAAGAGGGAGGGAATGTCGGCAGTAGCACCATGGCACCCCAGGAAGGAGGCAGCACATTCCAGAGAAGGGTCAAAAGACAAGAGACTGCACACTCCTAAACTGGATGTGCATTGGAGTAAAAGATTCAGTATAGCCATACCCTAGAATCTCCCAGAGTACATCTATTAAGTTAGAAGATTATAACTTTAATCTGAGAAAATTAGGTTTAAAACCCTAAAAAAACTGGACTCAAATGGATTTCACCATGTCTTCGTAGGTTTAGACCTGACAGTTTATTTCTATAACCAAACCTATTGTCCACTTCCTAGAATTCTGGGTATGTACGTATCGATTCCATCTTCAAATTAAATGTGATACATTTCCGTTTTGGTTAAATACTTTCATTTCTCTATGATGACAAAGTCTACCATTATTTTGTCCACAACTGAAACTCTGACTCCTTCGGGGGAGAAATTAAAGATTATGACATACTGATAAAAGGCATAAAAGAGCAATTGCAACAGTTCAAAATTTGTGTCCATCATAAATGCATATATTAAGAAGTGCGCAGAACAGTGTTTGCTTGTTTAGCAATATTTATAACTTGCCCTGCTTCCAACAGGGTCTGGACAATGTGCCATAACATCAAAAGCAAAAGTAAAAATTGAATATAAGTAATAAAATAATATAATCAAAGATAAATAACTGTCATAAAAATCCTTGAACCTAAACAAAGAGCTGAACTGGAACAAAATTGTTTTGGCTTGCATACAAAATGTAAGGAATATCAGGAAAACCATATTTCTAGAGGGCTGGTATTCCATAAAGTGGAATATTAAAAATAGCATAATTACCAATGCTATACTGGAGAAATATTCACAATATACATCTTAAGGAAAGGGGAAGTAAAAATATAAATATTCAGAAAATGTGTTAAACCATTTCCCAAACTGATGCATAAATAGTTCAAAACAAATTTGCACTAAAATAAGTAATGGCATATCCTTAAATTTCAGTTTGAGAAGACTCGAAGTAAACATGTTCAGTCATTCCTATTCTCCCACAACATGCCTGTTCATGCTTTATATTGATGAGCATTTATATAATAAAGGTAAAGGTAAAGGTAAAGATTTCCCCGCACATGCATGCTAGTAGTTTCCAACTCTAGGGGCCGGTGCTCATCTCTGTTTCAAAGCCGAAGAGCCAGCGCTTGTCTGAGGACATCTCTGTGGTCATGTGGCTGGCATGACTAGACGCCAAAAGCGCATAGAACACTGTTACCTTCCCACCGTAGTGGTCCCTATTTTTCTACTTGCATTTTTACATGCTTTCAAACTGCTAGGTTGGCAGAAGCTGGGACGAGTAACGCAGCACTCGGGATTCGACCCGCCAAACTGCCGACCTTCTGATTGACAACCTTCTGATTGACAAGCTCAGCATCCTAACACACTGAGCCACCGCCTCCCTTATTTATATAATATTGTTCCTTAAATGCAGAACAATCAGTAATTTTCAGAGATTCTGTGTTGGATCATGCTACAGTAACTGCAGAGAAGCCATTTCTCAATATAACTAGGATGTTCGAAATATGTTCTTACAAAAGTGAACTGGTAATTTTCAATCCATGGATTGAAAATTGTAGACTTCTAGGGGAGGGGATGAAATCTAGACTCCACATGACTCCCCTTAGGTAAAAACCTAACTAAATTACATGCCCGGGAAAGCAATCTTTGCTATTTCTTTCCATTAAAATTAATAATTGAGCTAAGGGATAATTATTTAGCAGCCCAGACAAATCATCATCACCATCAACTGTATCTTGTAGAAATTATAAAAACTTTCCAAAGCGGGCATCTTTCCTGGAATTTTTGATGCCTTGATTCCACTACCTTCCCATTAGAGGAAATTTAACTATGCAATCACTTTAAATATTATTTACAGATGCATTTTACAGTTTCTTCTATATATAAAGCAGGTGTAAAAATGGAATCAATTTCATTGAATCATTAGCTATTCTCATTTTCAGAAAGGGCAAACTTACTTTACTCATTGTACTGGGCCAAGATTTAACCCCATTTATTGAACAAATCACAATGTATGCAATGGATAAACCTAGTCAAAAACATATTTGAATGTCTAGAGCGGTTATTTTATTTATGTATATCCAGCACTTGCTGTTAGCCTATAGAAAGGGGAAAGGGATTAACTATAGCCAGTCATAAGAGATAAAACAATTAAATAAATTATTATCATCATTTGTAATGTTTCTAATATTTAAATAACTGAGGTAGGAATATTCTTCCAACACCCTAAACTTTGTTTCATTTAACTCATGATGACCCTGAATAAAATCTATGAAATGTGCATTGTGTGAAGGTAATCATGCTTTCTAGGCCTCTCCTAGACTCAGAAACAATGCATTCCAATTTAATTCTCCCATGGAAAATTCAGATAGCTCCCTCCCACACTAAGGTGCTGTCCTAGTCATTTTTCAAGTCTCAGGAGATTAGCTTGGCATTTTTATTACAGTACAATTGGCAGCCCTACCCAAATTTTACTGCTGCCTAAGGCTGTGAGAAATAGATCCTGGTCTGCAAGAAAAACTACTGTGTTGTATTTGCGTACACAAGACCCTTGCAGAGTATTAAAACAAAGGATCCAAAGGGAATTAGCATCTTTGGAGTTCTCTCTTACCCACCCACAATAAATTATGATAATTGAGCATTAAATTATGTAGAAAATGGTTTGGCAGCTCAAATATTGAGCAAGCAATAATGTTGTCATTTTGGCAAAGTGTGTAAATACCAGTGCAGATGGATGCTGGTTTATCTCTTCCCCTCCCTCATATTTTCCCCTCTAGAGATGATGAGACAGAGACCACTTTTATCTCTACAGTGCAGCTCTGTTGCTGGCAGGAGGGTTTCAGTCTAAAAGCTTTGGTACTTTAGAGAGGCCAGAGGGCAGATTCCACCTCACATCCCAAAGCATACACACACAGTTTTAGCTCGGCAACTGGAAAACTACTGCTTAGTCATACAGAGAGATTGCAACATCAAAAGTCTTCAATTGTGGGCAATATATACAATATGAGGCAAAACTCTCATTAACAAGAACATTGCACTTGTAGACTGTGTGTGGTTTATTGCATGCCTAGAATCCCTTGAATACTCATTCTTTGTACACGGGTTCACATAGTCTCCGTTTATCCCCAGAATCAGGAATTCCCTCAAGCATTTCTTCGTCATGATATTTAAACAAAAGCAATGATTGGAAATGCATCTACTGCAAATATGACTTAAGAGAGCTTATCTGGATACAGCTTAGTTACTCAGTGCCTTTATTAATATCCATGCTGAGTGGATCATGATCCGACTGAAAAGTGAACAAAGCTTTCTTCGTAGTTGAGACAGATCCAGAAAATGAACATATTTAAATGTTGTTTTGGTATCAACACTTCCCAGCATAAGAAAAAAATAAATGGAGAAGAGGAGCAGTAAATTCGGGATGATTGCCAGGGAAAAAAAATTCTGCTTTCTCAAAGTGATATAAAAGAAAACTAGGTTAAAATTTGCAATTAACCACCCAGAAGGACTGAATCATGCACCTTTAGCTATCTAATCTCTCCAAGTACTCTTATGAATCTCATTACTATCATAATGACTCTTCCCCATTTATGGATCCTGTGTCTCTTTACAGAAGTAAAAACCCACAGGAGACCAAAGTTACTCCACTCCTAATGTATAGATGAGAAATTGCTTCATATATGTTAGAGCAGCAAAGTAGTTTTGTCTCTCTCTCTCTCTCTCTCTCTGTGTGTGTGTGTGTGTGTGTGTGTGTGTGTTGAACAATGTTCATATATAAGGCTAAGATTTCATCCTGATGAGAAGATTTAAAGCAGCTGCATTAAAACAGCTTTCTCTTCCAACTTCTTGTTAATCCCCTCTGTACAGATGCTCTGCAGCCTGACATTTTCTAGGATCTTACTGCGGTATCCTAAAGATGATGGAAGCACTCAGCTGACCAAGAAATTAATAAAATATCATTATTTTTTCCAGCAGCAATAAAGCCCTTATTCCAATATTGTTTCTTTTTTAATTTGTATATTTTAAAATGAGACAGTCAGTAGCAGGAAAATGATTTGGATATTCTATTATGAATTATTCAGTATATTTAAGTGATCTCAGCAGTCAGAGATGACATTTTCACAGAGCTTCTCAAGGACAATTTCATAAAACTTTTCCATTCTGTGGAAGGAGAGAATATATAAATTCTCTGTTTGGAGATACTTTTAATTAGAAAGTACCACTAAATTATCTTCAGAAGCCAAAACAAAGCTGCAAAAGCATGCCACAGTATCCCACAAAAATCATTCTGAAGAATGTGATCATCTCTCAAACTGATTTATTATCACCGCTTCACTAATGTCATTCTCCTATTTTCACACTGCAATCTAAGGACTGTTTCATGGTTCTACTTAGGCTGCCTATTTTATGTGTGCAATAACTCAGTTAATACATAACACTAAGCTATTATGTACTTAGTTGAAGTTTATTGAATAAACCAGAATTGTGTTCACACATCCAACTAAACCATTAAAAACATACAAACACATAATGATTTAGCTCAGTGTATGATTCTTGCCAGCTGATCTATTCCTGAAACAACATTTAGTTTAGAGAAACAGGTAGGAAGAATGCATTTCATTTTTTATAGTACCAAGGGAGTGTAGGAGTTTTTTAAAAGCATCTGGAAAGCACCTGGTTGCTTGCTCTTTCATTGTAACCATTTTTTGCAACTCAGTTCATAGTGATTTGTACTTTTATTTAGTTTTAAAAGTGCAGTAATGTGAACTGAACCCCACTTAAGATCAGAAATACTCCATTAAAAGATGTAGCATCAGCAACAGATAATTTTTCCAAAGCTTAGTGCCTTCTTTTCTTGTTTTCCATGTCTTTGGGGTTTCAGCAAACCATTCTGACCACAGAATTCGTGGAGCTGTGTAGATGTTTGTATAAACAGAAGCAACCATCTGGTCAGACCTGACAAAGTATCTGTTCTTTCTATTGTGACAGGTGGAATCACATCTGTTTTTGTTAATATTTTTTTCTATCTCTCTCAACTTCATTGGGGGGGGGGAATGTTCCAGACTGTGGCAGGAAAATAGATGGCTTTTAATCTTTTCATTGCTGCAGCCATAAAAGAATTTAAGAACCCTGCAAACTGAGCAAACTGAATCCATCTGGCAGGTTTATTCACTCATAAGGAATTCCTTACATTATTTAGTATAAATATATACCATGCATAAAGGTTTCTGCAATGCAAGCCTCTTGCATTTATATTTGATAGTAGAAGCAAGAAAGGCAATTGGCTTCTCCTAAGCAGCATTACAAAGGACTCACATGAGATAACTGATTTGTTATAAGCCAATTAAGTTTCTTTATGCTAGTTTCTTATGTCTTAACATGTGTTTGGTTCAGGAAACCAAGTATATTATAGTTAAAATATTCAGAGTTTCAAAACTGCTTATTCTGTTTACATTACAGCCAGGATTCAATGGAAAAATCCTAGATATTGCATATGGTGCTATAATGTGTTAACCATGTTTTTGTTGTTGTTGTTTCAATCACTTCTAACTATTACTAAAAACAACCAAACAATAGAAGCATAGGATGATTTCAACAATCTCTTAAAATCTAAATAGTTAGAGCACATAGAACAGAGGTCCCCAACCTTTTGAGCACCAGGGACTGGTTCCATGGAGAGACGTTTTTCTGCAGACCGGAGGGGGCATGTACTGCCTGCATCCCATGGATGGGGCTTTCCTTGTTTGCACAGACCAGTTTCTGGCATGCCGTGGCCCAGTGCTGGTCCACAGAATGGGGGTTGGGGACTCCTGACATAGAGAACCAGGACCTCATTATGTCACATTAAGACCATTGCAGGGAGTACAAAAAATAAGCAGCACAATTTGCTGCTGGCTGAAGGACAAAATTATGATCATTCTCTGAGTCAGTGAAAAGGATACCAATGAAAAGGAATGGGGGGGAGATTGTAAGATACCAGTATAGTCAATATATATGACTAGGGAAAGACCAAGTATAAACTTCTGGCAGATGTCTATTTTTCCTTCAATGGGAATTTTTTAACAGAAAGGTCTTATAACACAACACAAAGTGCTATAAATATTGCTACTGTGTGTTCTGTTGCATTCAATGGTAACATGTCATTTGAATGTAGAGCAACCCTTTCTTGGAAATACGTATTCATAATTTTTCTGCAATGTTTTGTCATTGCTTTCTTCTGGGATGCTTCTCGAGCTTCCAGTTTAGCTTACATCTAGAATTTTTTTATTGAACCCAACCCTTAATTTCAAAGCTCAAACAAGGTCAGCCGGATGCTGTCGCTTACAAGTCATCATTTTAGCTAGACACCATTCTTTTCACATGCCAGTCCTGTTCATATATTTAAGTAGGGATGGGATGAGATAATATTTTACGGTAGAAGAGTATGGAGAATAGGAGAAGCAAAACTTATCCTTTGTTTTGCCATTCCTTTGGCTCATTCTCTGGATCAGCCATGGTAGTATAGTAGGGAATCAAGAGAAATGTTCAAGTAGAACTTTCAGCACATTTTAACTACATATTGTTCTCTTTAATGTTAATATATGTCCACCTGCCCCATCCCTTTATTATAATGAAAGTGACATATGGAGAGTTCAGCCATCAATGGAACCAATAATTAAAAATACATCCTTGGCTTTCCTCTATAGTTTATCACGGGGCAGAGTGTTCACGAGACCTTTAAGTACAATCCTGATATTCATGCAGCACCCTAAGCTCATAATGAACACCTTGGTTATGAACAGTTTCTATATATTCCGGTATTAGTGACAATGTGTTCACAACTGGAGAAATGCCATTTCAGCAGCAACACAATGAGTGTGTCTTTTGCTTGAGGAAGCAGACTGTGATTTTACTGGGATCCCATTCTAGCCACAAGCTGAAATGCCTAGGTGCTGGGAACTGCCAGTGCTAGGAATTTTGAAACAACCAAGGGTTATCACTATGGAAATTACCTCCCAAAAAAGCATCAATTAGGAAATACTAGTAATATGTTCTCTTTCCTTTTTGGGAGGAAGAAAAAGTGAAATATATTTCAGCAAAGACTTAAGGAGTTGGGATAAACCACTAATTATGAGTGAACAAAGACTGCTGATTGTAATCTATATTCAGTTATTGCCAGAAACGGTAAATGCTAAATGGCTGTCAGTCCTCAGTGGGTTCTAGACTTGGAATGCATCCCAATATGCCCATATTCCTGCAAGTATCTAAATTGATCTGAAAAAAACTCAAAACAAAAGAGCTTAATCTTGGATGCATTTTACAAAAGATACGGGTAAATTTGAAAAATGGGGATGGATTTTCATGACACCTTTTTCCAATGGGTTTCCAAAGAGTCTCCTTCAGATATGGAGATTAATAGGCAGTGCAGGTTAAACCAGTTTGTGTGAGGTTTTAGGCAGCTATCACTTATGATGAAATTCTATGTATCACAGTTGAAGAAGATAGATCCATCTGCTCTCAAATACTAATAAATGATGGTGGTGATGATGACAATGACTATGTTACTATTGCTGACCTAGTATTCCCCCACTCTGCATTGCTGTGTGTTAGACACATTGTTATACAACATCTATCCTGCAAGGCAAAGTTGCAGGGAAAGTCAAAGCTTGCAGAGTGTGTGAGGGAGGCTTTGAGCTTATTTCATTTAATCCCTGGGATCATTAACATAAACATGCCTCTAACCTAGTGCTATTAATCCAGGAAAATCTAAATCTAGTTAGGGAAATTCAGCAACTGATGTTGGTGATCAACACAGAGAAATATCTACAGACTGGTGAGCAGAGCTAGATGCTCTCAGACATTATGCTAAAACTCATAATATAGAGCTTTTTTATAGTCAAGGAGGATGCCGCATTTCTTTCCAGCATCTCTGTAGTTCCTACTTTAAATGCTTTTCCAGGCAATCTTAGCCCAAAGCTAGCACATTCTGGAACAGAAGCAGCTCATCCTGAGGATACCCTTAAACTTGTCTTTGATTAACTTGAATCCTTCAAAGTACTCAGGAAGCTACAGTTTAACTGTAAAAGCAATTAGAAAGGCTGGAAAGGAGACAGAATTGGAGTCCAAGACTTCCAGACACAGGTATCCACTCTCATTTCTGGCTTTGTTTCTTCCCCTTCTCATGGGAGATAATTGAGGATTTATCACAATCCAAGTTTTTTTGTTTAATAGATACAGGAAAGAACCAATTTGAGGTTTTAAAATTCTGAATGTTTTGGAAGAAAATGAAACTGATAGATAAGGAGGAAAATAATTAAAAATATTTTTCAGACCTTTCTGCCAAGCATAATAAATAATAAGATACTACCAATCAAGTTGAATATATTTTTGTTAACTGAGTTTTTCTTAGTCCTTCTTTCCAGATACCCCTTTCCTGTCCAGCTCTTGGAAAAATAGAAAGTAAGGCTCTTTCAATGTTCTTGCCTCAATTTCACAACATTGGACTCCACCATTTTCATGTCAATTCTGAAACATGAAGAATAGCTGTATAACCTGTGGGGAAACATTTACTGAGATTAAGCCAATGAGTCCAGGCCACTAGAAATACAAAGAAAATGAGGGACAGCAACAATCTCACACAGAACTCCCATCAACATAAGATACTTATTACCTGCTTGAAAAAGTGCAAGCCAAGTCTTTTGCAGGCCACTCATTGTAGTCACTGCTCTTCTTAGAGAGTGCTAGACTTCTTTCAAAACATATGATCAGCACCCTTAGCAAAAGTAAATAAAATGCTACAGTTTTTTGGGGGGGAGGAAGAACACTGTGTCAACAAAATGATATTTTTGTGCAGAATGTTGATTTCACTGGGAAAGAGAGCCTAGTTTTGCCAATTTTGCCAATTTTGTATTGTTTGGCGTGATTACCTATCCTCCATAGCCATCCCCTGGTTACTTCCACCCACTGATTGTCTAATTCTGGAGGGTAGGTATTGCCTTTTCTTCTGCCATCTTAGCATTTGTGTTATTTTATTCCCACTGATTTAACAAGCACCTGGATTCTACTGAGGCAGACACCTGTTCAATGTTTGTTGGAGCCCATCTCATATGGGCTCCAGGAGTAATATTGCAAAGGCGATTGTTTACAATTGCCAACACAGAAACAAAAGGGAAAAATCTATTTGGAAGCTGATTCTTGGTCTACTTTCAGTGTATAATCTTGTCACAGCCAGTGATCAGTCAGATATGAAAAAAGGCATAACTTTAAAATATACACATACATATCATAAAGTTGCAACATCCTAAAATTAAGACATTTCTTGCATAAAGCAATAGCAGCTTCAAAATTTGTTGCGACTGTTCTGAAGATGTTATGGTTCCCGTCCAATAATATAATAGAAATAAAATTATCCTTAGAAGAGGTGCAGCTTCTGTTAGCAAGCAGAGTTGTGATGTTATGGTACAAGTTGCTATAGAAAGAACATCAAAGGCACACATGGATTACACTGTCAGGTTCTACTGACAGTGTTACGTAATTTTAAATACTTACCTCATAGAAATTTAAATTATGTATAGCATATAAATATTAAAGCAATGAACAGATATATTTAAGATATGTAAGAATAATGTATTATACAGAAATATACGGTAATTTGGTAATCAGGAAGCTGTGATGAATTTGTTGTTCTATGAAAATATTGTTCCTTATGAATCTAAACCTATCTTTATTTAATGTGTGAAATGATCCATTTTTCTTTTTCCTCAGCTCAGGATTTTTGGTAAGGGAAATCCAAGTGGTCTCTGCAACATAGCTGCTCACTTGCAGTGAAATGCCATAATGGTGGACCAGAAACTTCATATCTATCTGGAATTTTGGGAGAGCTGTCAAGTAGGAATGATTGCATGGGTTCAATTATTATGTATTGCAATCATCTACAGGATGAGTGTCAAATTCGATCACGTCACGTGACGTATCGTGACATTTTTTGCCTTTGTAGAATTGGAGTGTTCATGGCCTATGCGTGAAGCTTCCAGCCCTCAGGCCACCAGTTTAACACCCCTGATCTATAGTGTTAAGAACCACAAAACCCTACATAAAATTTAGTGTTAACTTTTAATTTAACTTGGCATATTTGCTTGTTTCTTGGTCTCTCTGGAATTATGAATGAGAGCAAAATGCTGCCCAAATGAACTACTCTACTCACTGTGTTATATTATTGATACTATAACTATCTGTTTTTTAAAAAGTTGGGTGGAGAAAACACATGAAAAAATAACATTTTATATACCTACTTAGCTTAGCATATGGTGGGGTGAAGGAATAGGCTGTATACCCAGGTGACAATCTTGTAGAAAATGTGAAAAAGGCAGAGCAATCAGTTTCAGGAATATTTAAAATACAACATTATTTGTAGTCTTGAAAAAGCATATGAATGAGTTTCAGAAGTAAAGCTGAGCCAAACAGTTTTGAAGCCATTTTCTGAAAAAAAAATTCATTATTTTTTCCCTCGTTCAAAATTTGTCTTGGTATTCTTCAGCATTTTATAGCTTCTGCTAATGTCACTGCTAAATTCCCTGTAAGAGTTCAATTTTTAGATTTTTTTTTCCTGGAGAAAGTGATAATAAATCTTCCTCCCTGCTCCAATTTCTGCAAATAAGATAAGAAAATTTTGAGAACCTATTTGAATAAACTAGTACTTGCAATACATTTTGGGTTTAAATATTAGTTTTTAAACCTGCCTTCTACAAACAGAACCCATCCAAATGCTTGAATAACTAATATCTTAAATTTCCCTCAACACTTAAAAATTAAGGGAAAGTGAAATTCCAAAGACCACCAGGGAGAAACACACTTTCACAAAAAGACAGGTTCTTTGTTCTATTCTAGATGTCAATCCCCAAAATGTAAGGAGATAAAATTATGTCTACTGATGAACTAACCAAAAATGAGCAAGAGAAACCGAAGGAGTTGCGAAGAACCTTTAAGGGTCTCCCCCAAATAAACAAGCAAAAACTGCTAATTACACTTAGGAAATTGACAAGATACATTAGGAAATAATTTACATTTTATCAGAACACAATCATGGCCTGAAAATTCTAATCTCCTTTTGCTGAAGTTGCTCTCATCAGATCCCCAGCCAATGGGAGAAACAGCTTTAAATTATCATTAGGAGGAACCTTTTTTAAAGTAGTATTTCTCCATTAAGCTGAAATAAACACAGTTTCAAAGCATGCAAAATCTACAATGTTTTGTCATTCATTGTCTTGGAGGTAAGGTCAGGTGACCTAACATGGATTTCAGTAACAGTGTGTTTGGAGAATTCTGGGAGGTGCAAGTTACTCCCCTCCCTTCCAACCACTACACTGCCTCCACTATAGCCTTTTCTCCTCAGCTGTGAATACTTAACCTTAACCCTTTATTTCATGAGTTCTTTTTATGCGTATCACTCTGCCATTTCTCATTTGGGAACTTAGGAACGTTGTTACTTATTTTTCAGTTTACCTAGGTTTTTCAATTTTGTTGTCCCTACTATATCAAACAAAAAAGACAGTTTCATTAATCACACTCTAGACTCTAGTTAATTATATTATTTCATTAGAGTCTGTCTCCATCCTTTCTATGGCTATCTCAGCCTTGCTGTCTTCCAGATGTTTCTTTATTTCTCTGTTTTAATCCACAGCATGTTAAAAGGAGATGCAGTAGGATTGTTAGACAAATCAGCCTAGAAAAAACCAGGAAAAGTTCTGAGGGCAGATCCTCCCCATTCTGGCTAGTCAAATATTAAAAGGAGGCAGATAACAAAACTAGACAAGAAAACCAATCAGGTTGCCTATATCTGGGACACTCAAAAATCTAAACAATATTATTTGGCAGAAGCCTGAAACACATGTAACTGAGGACAGGATAGGAATAGCAAATGTTATGTCTTTATTTGATTTTTATCCCAACTTTATTAGTTTATAAATAGGCAGCAAACATGCCTAATATCCCTCTCTCCTCCTATTTTTCTCCACAATGTATTAGCTTTGTACAGTGATGTGCCTATTCAAGGATGAGTGAATAGCATGTTAGGTCCAATGGTTAATCATCATCATCATCATGAACCTTGAAGGTTTTCTAGTCCAGCCCCCTGCTCAGGCAGGAAACCCTATACCATTTCAGACAAATGGTTGTCCAGTCCCTTCTTAAAAACTTCCAGTGTTGGAGCATTCACAAATTCTGGAGACAGGTTGTTCCACTGATTAATTGTTCTAACTGTCAGGAAATTTAGAACTTTAGGAGAGCCCATAACCTATTTTAATTGTAAAACTGTCTTTTATGAAGTGATATACTTTACATGTGAAAGCAAAACCTAGGAGGTAAAAAAAAGTTATTTCAAGGACCTTTTTAAAAGTCTGTTTTCAACCTGACATGGAACAAATTCAATTATCTAAAGCAATCCATATAAATACATGGGAGCAATCTAATCACTCCTTGCCTTTTGGTTCTTTCTTTAAGAAGCCCTATCTTCAGTGATTTGTAATCATCAAACTTAATGGAGCCAGTGACAGGTAAATGTTGGAGCCTCTACTGATCGGTCACCCTTGCCAACACTGTAAAGTAACAAAACACTCTCAACACCTTGCAGGCATTTTAATAGAAGGAGACAGTATAGAAAGACAGCCCAGAAAGATACCATCTGAGTCAGGATGATGAGATTGCACTTTGCAGACACCCCAACCTTATCTTGGACAATAAACAATCATGTTTGTGAGCAAAATACATCCAGATCATTTCCCCAAGAATTTCAGCTGTAAACAGTAGGAATATGTGAATAATGTCTAGAAACCTTAAAAGAAAGTAAATTAAGCTTAAGTGTCTGGCTTTTTCAGTTAAAGCAAAAGCAGCTAGGTTTATAGGATTTTCTATGTTAGCAAACATTGCATGTTTTTTCACCTCCAAGGTGTAATACTAGATCTCTCTAATTTGGCTAGGAGAAACTACCACATTTCCAGAGCCTGGGTTTCAAAATATTGTAGTTTCCAGATTTCTGCTGCTTCTGAAGAGTGAATGGACATCATTCAAGTAAGTTATTACTTCAAATTTATCTGGAAGTCCCACAGTCCCCAAAGAGATGTTGCAATGCCTAAGGAAAAAAAAAGTCACGAATCTGTGCTGAGAATTGAGGAAGCCATAGTTCTGTATGTTTTTGAAAAGAATATTATCTCAGGAGAAAGTGTTTGTAACTTTTACAGCCCCTTCTCTTTCCCCCTTCTTACAAATAGTATTAATTAAGCTTCCCATTTCTTCCTTTTGCTGGGAAAAAAAGGCTTAAGCAAGACTTATGCAAGGCATGGTATTCCCTGTGATACTCTATGAAAGTAAAAATTGAACTTTGAAGAAGCAGGATAGTATTGCTGTTTTTGAACTTTAATATTGGAGAAGACTCCTGAGAATACTATGGATAGCCAAGACAACAAACAAATGGATCATTAAACAAATCAACCCAGAGTTCTCACTGGAGGCATAAATGACCAGGCTCAAATTATCCTACTTTGGACATATGAGAAGACCCAGCTGCCTAGAAAAGGCTTTAATGCTGGGAAAGGTGTAAGGAAAGACAAGAAAAGGATGACCAGTAACAAGGTGATAAACTCAGTTATTGTGGTTATTAATAAATAGATTATTGAAAGACCTAGAAAAGCAGGTTAGTAATGGATCATTATGGGAAAAATATCTATCTGGTATCAGCAGTGACTTGATAATACATAATTAATCATTATTTTTTTATATACGGTAGAAGGTTTTATGTACACAGAACCAAATGAGCTACTTTCAACATAAAACGCTGAAGTGGAAGAACTGCAATCTCTTTTGAGAATCAAAAGCACACACATAGCAGGCATGTCCAAAGTGTTTTGCTGCCCCCCAACTGATCTAATTTTAACAGGGCATTAATGTTATTTAGGCTATCAATCTGGTCTGCAAAAGGAGACAGCAAAGTGCTAGGAGCTCTCTGGGTCCTTTTGATGGTGTCCAAAGGTTGTCTGTTCGTAAACCAGGTATTTATTTTTGCACTTATCAATATTTATAACATAGCCCCATTCCAAAATACTGCAGACAGCACATGTCACCAAAGCAAATGAAAACAATGTTATCAAAAACATGATCCACAAGTGATAAACCTATAAACCAGGGGTGTCAAACTGAATTTCACTGAGGGCCGCATCAGCATTGCGGTTGCCCTCAGGGGAATGACCAGGGTGGGCGTGGCCTACTGGGTGGGCGTGGCTAGAGTGCATATGGCCTACTGGGTGAGCATGGCCAGCTCTACATCGTTCACATCAAGGGTACCTATGGGGGCCTGGGCAGGAGTGGGACAGATCTGAGGGTCTCTGGCAGAAGGAGGGTCTCTGGGCCAGGGCCAAGGCAGTGGGGGCCGTTCCCTCACTGTTTCCAGGATGGCTTCGCGGGCCACATGAAACCACTTCGCGGGCCGGATCCGGCCCCCGGGCCTTGTGTTTGACATGTGTGCTATAAACCAAATAACTAAAATTTAAAAATTATCAGTAAATTAAAAATATCTAAAACATGTTCAATGAATCAAAGTGTCAGCTGCCATTTCATGCTTGTTTGGCTTTGCTGAGGTGGTAGTGATAGTCTGCGATGAAATATGGAGAAGGGGGACAAAGGTGGGGAGGAATGCTTTATGCCTTCTGGACAAGCTGCTTCAAGATTGCTTACCTAAAGGGAGAAAGCAGCATACAAGAGCAGGCTTGAACTGATCATTGGGAAAACAGCTTGCAAGATTTTGATTGGTTACTTTGAGGTGGGAAATGAAAGACACTTTAAGGAGGGGAAAGGAGGAGAAAATATAATGTAGGGATTTTGGCATGCAAATCTGAGTTCTGGCTATGCGTTATTGCAATACACTTGATGTCAAATAAAAATATGCCTTTCTCAGCAAATGGAGCCAAGGATCATTTTCTACTTAAAGGTTTGTGGCATGTCTGATACAACTGTACTCTATTTTAATAATAGAGTATAGTTATGAAATTCTAGAAATATAGGAGCTGTACACACTGCAAGAAGGGCATTTTTTTAGAGTAGAAGCTACCACTGAGATATGGTATTAATGGCTATTAGTATATAACAGTAATAGGCAAAAGTATGAAATATGTACCATAGATTTTAAAAGGTAAAGGTTCCCCCGCACATGCGTGCTAGTCATTTCCGACTCTAGGGGCCGGTGCTCATCTCCGTTTCAAAACCAAAGAGTCAGCATTTGTCCGAGGACAGCTCTGTGGTCCTGTGGCCGGCATGACTAGATGCCAAAGGTGCACAGAACGCTGTTACCTTCCCACCGTAGTGGTCCCTATTTTTCTACTTGCATTTTTACGTGCTTTCGAACTGCTAGGTTGGCAGAAGCTGGGACGAGTAACAGGCGCTCACTCTGCTATGCAGCACTTGGGATTCGACCTGCCAAACTGCCAATCTTCTGATTGACAAGCTACTGCAAGCTTGCTGAAAATTCATTGCTGCTTCATATGAGATTCTAACGTAATGGTGAAGCACATATTAGTCAAGTGTGTATGTAAGTTACTTGTTGCTCTGTCTGTTGAATGATTTTCCTACCAGCATCAAACTAAAGGAGCATTAGGCTGAAATACCAAAGAAAGTTGACCTCCTCAGATAGAACTTGCTGGTCTCTCCTTGCCCAAAACTAGTTGGCACACTTTGAAGTATCTTTATATTGTGGGACACTATGAGTCAGAATACCTTTATCTATTGTTTGTTAGTAACAGTGATAAAAGTGATGAGCATACAGCAATTTCAAGATATGGTTGACACCATAATGTTAACATTTGGGGTTATTGGAGGTGCAAATACTACAGCAAGAAAATCCAGCTATACAGATTCTAGTAGAATGTATTTCTTATGTGAGATATTCAACCTGTTGGAATTCTAACACAAGACTACCAAGTCCACTGATTTCAACAATAACCTAAGAAATGGATGTAAAACTACATGCTGTATTTCCTATTGTGTATGAAACATCTCCTCTAACCAGAATACATAAATATTTCTTTCATCTTTCTCCAGATTCCTCGATTTTATCACATACAGTATAAAGAAATAACATATGTAGAATGCAATGTTATACACATATGCAGAATGTAATATTATACACATTGAACTACATCCTCCTGAATTCAAAGTTACTTTACCACAAGTAAATATAGTGTATGGTATTGTTTGTAGTAGCATAACCTGATAGAACAACAGTATTCCATGTTAGGAGGGGAAGTTCAAAATCTGTCAAAAACTAACCATTGGTTGATTTTGAGCTTCCCCTCCTATCAAGAAATACTCTTATTCTATTAAGTTATACTATAAACAATGCAGATGAGGTTCCACCGATTCCAGTGGAATTTTACTTTGAAAATGAAAATTAGCACTATTTAAAGAGCCACCCTAGGAAATCTATGCCTTGCTCTGCATTATAATTCCCATGTTTCAGCCACATGAATGATAGGGTTGCCTAAAATTTGGAAAGGCCTGTCATGCAATACTGCACTTTAACCACTGTTGGTGCAGCAGTTAAAGTGCAGTATTTCAGGCAAACTGTGCCCAAAGCCTGGCCTTTGATCCTGCTGGGGATCAAAGATTGGTAAAATGTGGACCCAGATAGTTGAGAGCAATATGCAGATAGTGCTTATACACTGTAAACTGCCCATAGACTGCTGTAAAGCACTATGGGGTGGAATATAAGTCGAAATTCTATTGCTATTGCTATGTGTAAAAGCAGAAGATCTAGGAAAGAAACCAATAAGCAAAGTGGCCATGCAAGTCTTGCTGTAAGATGGCTGGTCTCGTAGTGTTAGAAATGAAGAAATCAAGAAATTCTCCGAAAAATGGCTGCTTCATCTAAGCATGGCACCCCTTTGGAAGATAGGTAACGCTGCTAAGCTCACAAGCCTCACATAGCCTTGGGTGAGCTGCACTGCTATCTATCCTAATTCTCAACAAACCTAGAGTGTGAAATCAGATATAGCTACTGTTGAGATAAACCCATGGTCCTTAATGTTATGCTATATGCACCCAAGCGTAGCATGTAACCCGATCCCATTCCCACAGGAGTAGAATTTTTAAAAAGAGCTCAGAAAAATAAAGATATCCCATTTTCTCTCTTTCCTTTTCTCTCATGAGTTTTTCCCCCTTCACACCTCTATAATGTTATTTCTTTCCCACCATGGTTTGTTCAGACATAACATTTCTTGCTCAGTCGCTTCTTCCAAAAGCCTCTGAGACTGAAGTCACACATTCAAACATGGTGCCTTCACTTAAGACCTATTAACAGCCAGCAGCAATCTTAGTGATATTAGCAGCCAGAAAAGTCTCCTAGAAATCGGGGGGGGGGGGGGAGAAAGCTGCTTAGCTGGTAAGCTTTATTGCTTGGTTGTTATATTGTAATGACACATTTCAAGCAAGTAGCTAAAATAAAAAGTGGAAAGTAGCAGAACAATTTTTAAAGTGACTGGGGAGAAAATGAGGAACATTTGCTGCAGGTTTCGTATTTTTAAAACTTCAGAAAATACTTTCGTATTTTTCAAACTTCAGAAAGCACAGAAAATGATTTTTTTTATTGTTTTGATATTTGATGAAAAAAGACTTCTTTTTGGTTTTCTTTTGCCTATTCAGAGAAAATATGTCATTTAAAAAGATAACTACATCAGGAGAAATATGCATAAAATGCATACTTTTTTTCCTGACTTTTCCGCAAATATGCGAAATGATGAAGAAAAAAGGCAGAGCTAGGAAAAAATGGATAATGCAGCAAAACTGAACTGGATGAAATCATGCATCTCTCAGTTTAATATGCAATAATAAATATTTTTTTAGTTGCACTGAAACATGCCCTCTCTACTATCACTAGCAAGTTCCGACATCCAGAACAATTAGACACAAGGAGTTTTTTTCCCCCATGCCATCACTCTGCTAAACAACTAATTCCCACAACACTGTCAAACTATCTAGTGATACTGTATTACTATTCTTCTTCTCATCTTTCCTATTACCTCCTTATCTACTTATGACTATAACTTTGTTGCTTGTATCTTACAATTTATATTGTTTTATTTAGTATCCTAGTATGATTTATGTTGATTGCTTATTTAGTATCCTATGACTATCACTAAGCGTTGTATCTTATGATTTATGATGAATGTATTTTTACGATGACTATGATCATGATTTATCACTTATTGCTTTTATGTACACCGAGAGCTTATGCACCAGAGACAAATTCCTTGTGTGTCCAATCACATTTGGCCAATAAAGAATTCTATCTTCATGCCTTGCTTCTTTAGATAGACAGCATACTTTCCCACTAGCAGAATAGAAGTAGGAGTTGAGAACTCTTTGCATCCTTAATTGCCCTTTTGATTATTCTTTTTTTACTACGTTTTTTTTTAAATGGAAGAATGAGAACTGAACTCTTGGCAGGCCAGCACTTCAGTTTAATTTCTTTCTTGTCCTCTTTCAGTCTGTCTTCTTTCTTTCACCTCTGACATACAGGGCTGAAAGAACAAGATAAGGACTTATTCTGTGGTTACAAAAATAAAATGATAGAGGCCTACATGGTGAATGAAGGGTTTTAGGGTTAAGTTAACAAAATGTACTTCAGGTTTTTGTTTTTTTAAAAAAAATTCTTCATGTTGAATTTGTTTGAAATAGATATGGATAATTTTGTTATGGCAGGAGAAAATTCCTTCACTAATAGTTTATTTTTGCCTCTTGTTCCACTAGGAATACAATGTGAATTTTCATGTAAACATTCATAAATGTGGAAATGCATAACCTTTCTGAGGAATGATTTGTATTTAATGGAATCCAATAAAACAGATTATCGCTAGTAAATCAGATTTTTCCTTTCTCCTGCATTCCAGCATACCACCAAATCAGCTACGGAGGTTAAGAGACCTACAGGAACACATTTTGAATGCACTGAGCACTGGCTAAGGGAAAGAAAGAAAGAAAAAAGGAAAATTGCTTTTCCAAAAGTAGCAATCCATGGCATAGAGTATTAGTGTACTTTTAATTCTGTAGTCAGAAGCCAAGCATTCCTAAGTTAGAATTCACATATGCATGACTGTCACTGTATAATTGAAACAACAAAATCTTATTTGTGCAAAGTAGCCATATCCCTACAATATCTCCGAGCGTATCTTATACAATAGCGGTGCTTTCAATTTTTTCATCACATCCAAGACCAGGAAATCAGTTAAAGATGGGCTTCTTCCAGCACAATATTATCATTTACATAAGCCCTCTTTGAGCATTTCTTTGAAAGGGAGGCTTCAAACAGAGGAGAGGATTAGGCATGAATATCAGCTCCCACTTCTCATATACTTTCTGACCTCCTCTTTCTCACTTTCACATTTTTACCCAGAGGCTCTGCAAGAGAGCTCTATGAAGACCCATGGGCTTCCTACCCAGCTGTATAGACTATCCACTTTCAAATCCTTATGGGCTGGGGCAAATGCTGAAGAAAACTACAGCCTTTGCTGCAAATTAAGTCCTTTGATCACCTCTTATAATATTTGACTAATTGAGACCAGGTCCAGCAGCAGCTTCCACACAGATGCAGTCTAAACACTCACCTCACTTCAAAAACTGAGGTTTTAAGTTTATCACAAAAAGTGATGCTTATGTGCTTTCAGTCAGTCAAAAGAGGCTGAGAGCGCTGACCTTCTCATGACTGTACTGTTAATTTTATTCATTTTTGCAAGCCTATTGTTCTTTCAATTGAAGGTGAAATTGTTCTGGGCCTTGTGCTATTGGGATCTCTTTTTTTTAGTCTTGATATCAGTCTTGTACTCCTTAGATATATATACACTGATATTTGTCAAGAAGTGTACATGCAGTTTTTCTATATTTTCATTGGCTACATTTTAACATACATACCTACGCAGTCGTCAATTAATGGTTGTCCCATTTAGCAGCTACTCAAAACTTCAATAGTACTGAAAAAGTAATTTTATAACCTGTGAAAGTGTGACCAACAGAGTGGCACATAGTTTACGATATCACAGAATCCCATGATCACCATTTCCACATTTCACAGCTGGTTTCTTAAAAGCAAAATCAAGTCGGCAGTAAAATTCCAAGTTGCAGTCACCTGACCTCTTTCTTAATGACATTTAGTGCTGGAGTTACCAATCCTAATTATGGTCATTAAGTGAGAACTACATTGCAAAATCTCGAGCAATGAAGAGGGAGACGATGGCTTCAGCTCAAACATTTATTTAACTCAGCCCAGATGGGGCAAAACGGTACAACAAGCCTTTATGTAGGCAACTGTCAAACGGGTTAACAAATCAGGGACGGGTGTTTTCCCGCCGAGGGGCCATGCCCAATAATCAGCTGGCAGCCTTTGACATTTCCCCAGTGATAGCGCACGCGCTGCTGAGCCGGGGAACCCTGTCAGCTGGCAGGTGCTTCAGCTGGGAACCCGGGTAAAGCTAGCCGGCATTTTGACAGCTAGCGGCTGTCAGTTGGCTGGTGGACCTGCGCCTGCGTGACTTTGACAGCTCGCGGCTGCTGCCATTTTGACAGCTCACGGCTGTTACTACGCATGCGTGGCTTTTGACAGCTGTCAGTGTCAACTGAGGGGTGCGCATGCGTGTTGGGGCTGGCGGCCTTTTGACAGCTGTCAGTGCGGCCACGTGGAGCGGCCTTTGACAGCTGTCATTCCTGTGAGGGATACACTACATACATATTCTGATAATTCCTGATAATTTTAATGTTTGTAATGTTTTTAACAGCGTTCCATGCACCTTTGGCATCTAGTCATGCCGTCCACATGACCATGGAACCGTCCTCGGACAAGTGCTGGCTCTTCGGCTTTGAAACAGAGATGAGCACCGGCCCTTAGAGTTGGAAACGACTAGCACGCATGTGCGGGGGAACCTTTACCTTTACCTAATGTTTTTATATCTGTGCTTTATTGATTGTAAACTGCCCATAGTCACTTTGGATAGTGAGACAGGTACATATAAAATAAATACTTTCTCTCAACTCTCAATTTTTCTGACCAAGTGAGCTTTAAAAGAAATAGAAATATAACCTGACCATAGCCAATATCAGTCAAGGAATACAGGTTTTGATTTTGTTCCTAACCCAGCATATAAAATAAGTTACATTTCCTCCCTTGCAAATGAAAACAGCTGCAGAACAAAAATTTGCAAAGAATATACATGATTAAAAGAATTTTTATTAAAGGAAATTCTCTTCTCTAATCCTCATCTAACCATGCCATATGATAAGTAAAAGTGAGATAGAAAATTAATAAAAAACCTTCTCTACCTCTTTTGTTCCTCTCTTTTTCCTGGAAGTGGCAAATATAACTCACAAGGAAAATTAATTTCTTCGGCTTCTCCTTTGTCTATAAGGAACTGCCTTAGAAGGCATAAAAGCAAAGGAATCACATTCAGAGACAAACTAATAAAAAGTGAACAGGTATTCAAAGCCAAAGGCTATTGCAAAGGCAAACTGATTGAGGGATTCTTTCTCCTGGGAAGACAGATCACGGTTCCTAGGATAAATGTTACATTTAATATAATACCACCCAACAACTGAGTGGGGCTTGAACGCTGTTATGTTGCTACAGTAAAAGTGGAAAAACAGCTGCTCTGAAAAATCGTCTTTCTTAATGACACATGAGGACTAAAGTATAACTTGTAGAACAGAGCCATCTTAATAGCCCTCACAAACTCAGCCATAAGTGCATTCATGATCTGTTGAGAATGAAGATATAAAAAGGAAGAAATCTGCTGCCTCACAGGTTTGCAGCCTGCAAAAGGAATAGACAAACTATTTCCCCTCATTTCTCCAATCTTTCAGGATGATCTGATTTATTCAAACCCCATCCCATCAAATTCTAGCAATGAGGAGCCTGTCAGCTTAGCTGCCCTTTCCTCAACAGCTGGGAAATAAAGAGACAAAATGGTGTGACAGGGAGGGAACAGATGCTGGGGCATACCCTTAAAACTGATTTACTTCAACCCTGTCCTTGATCAGTCTGTTATTCATAAACTGCAGCTTTTATTGTAAAGCCCACTCTTTTTCCTTTTAAATCTGCCATGCAAAAGAATGGCCTTAATACATATTCTCCATCCCAGATGTAAAGGATGTCATCTGCATATCATAAGAGTAGGCAGATGCTTTCCAGTATTTTCTTTTTCAGTAAAAAGACAAAACAAAACATACTTTACACCCAAAGCATATTATTATACTGACAAGAAGTCTCAGAAATACTATTAAATTCATAGTTGGGAAGAAGTCATTCCTAGGTATGTGTTATTATGTTTTAATATATAAAAGCCATGCACACATATTAAATACACTGCAGCACAAAGGAGAAATCAATTGTTTAAATGAATAGATTGGTGAGATACCTATAGTAAATTATAAATACAGCCACTCCTGGCAGTCTAGTATTCTAAGCAGCAAGGGCTCTTTCAGAAATGCCTTTCAGAACAACATGGCAATTATCACTAAAACACACACACACACACACACATACCCACAAACCCTTCACAATGAGAAACAAGACAATTCTGCCAGGCTTTGGGTTCAGAGATCAAGGTCTTGAAGACTCTTCAGCTCAGAGTTCAACTATATCATTTGCCTTTAGCACACACGCTTACCCCATAGGAAAAGTATGATGTGGCACATTTAATTGCATTGCAAGTGAATGGAAAAAGTACAGGGCTCAGTAAAAAGCAGATCTATAATCTTGTCTCTGTTTTGCCAATAAAGAAAACAAGACCTGAGAAGTCATGTTTAATTGGTCAAGGATTCCAAGGGCACAACTTCAGAGATCAGTGACAGTTCTACTTATTAATGCCTTCTATCACCTCTGAGGATATGATATGATATTATTTCATTTGCTTCTCCTACAGACTGAATTAAGGATTCTGTTCAAAATCAGGATGACTGTTCTTGAAGATTCTCTCATTTATATCTTGAAATGTTGTATCTGTATATTTAATGAAAACAAATAAAACACTCAAAAGCCTAGGAGTATGTATTTTTATGATTACCTTAACATGTCTGCAGCTGAATATATATGATTCATATTCAATTCCAATGAGCTTTGTGTCAAGTAATGTAAAATCCCATTTTAACAATTTTAGCTAAATTTCTTGGAAATAGAGGATATATTTGAAACATTTTGCTTTTAAGTCTTATAGCTTCCCACTACTTTTTTAAAAATTAAGAGATTTTTTTTTAAAAATAGTAGGTAGGGCAATGAACTTGGACACTAATGGAGATGATGACAGACACATTAGCAAGAGACCTAGTTGATGACAACCCATTATTTATCACTTATATATCAAGTCAAGAATTTTCAGAAGAAATGCAAAACAGCACAAGAAAATAAAAAAAAACATTTATGGAAGTTAAATAGATAGTAGATAGTAGAAGTTGGATTTTGTGGAAATGGGAGGAGGTCAAGCTGGATGAAATGAAATCTAATAAATCCAGTTGTATAATGTATAAGTGTTTCTATATAGTTTGATGATCATGATGACGACATGCCATCAACTGATGTTGACTCTTATGCAACACACATTTTGATTTTCTCCAGGTTGTTCTTCCTCAATCTTTGTTTCTATCCTGCTTCTTCAAAGTTCAATTTTCACCTACTTACAGCATTATAAGATTAACCATTGCTTGCACAATAGACATGTCATGGCATTTGACTATTTTCAATAGTAATTTACCATACACTAGTCTATGGTACATTATTTGACTGCTGATTACTTTACTATTGATAGTTAATCCTATAAGGCAGAAGTTCCAAGAAAGGAGAATATTTGTAGGTCAAGGTTGAAATGAGGGGCCTTTGGTGGTCTCTGAGCTGGGTTGTTTACTTGCAGATGTTTCATTACCCAAACTAGGTAACATCATTAGTGCTAGCCAGCACTGATGATGTTACCCAGTTTGAGTAATGAAACATCTTCAAGAAATCAACCCAGCTCAGAGACCACCAAGGATCTCTCAAGGCAGAAGTTATCCACCACCTCAATATCTTCACTGTCAGTTCCAAGACTGGTTGCTTTACATGTTGTCATTCATTTGGCCTTTGTAAATTTAATTTTAATTCCCTTTTTGTCACTGGACTCTTTGATTTTCATCACCAAAGCTTGTAGATCCACTACATTTTCAGCTATCAGAGTAGTAGAATCAGCATAACACAATTTTATCTTTCAATTTTAAAGCCATGTTTGTCTTCTGTCAATCCAGCTTACCCTCAATATATATCTTCTCCTTACTTCTTTGCAACCTGAAGCCAATTGTTTTTGTTTTTCCACTCTGTTCCATTTTGTTACTTCATGACCTGTGTATACTTTTTTTTTCTGAGGACAATGAGATGTTCTGGGATTCTGATTTTCTACCTTCCACACTTTGGCACAGTTGATATAATCAAAAGTCTTTTTATAATCAATAATAATCTTCCCCCCCCCCTCAGCTTGTTCTAAAGGCAGTTTGAACATTTGACATATCCTTTTTCATATATGGCTCTAATGTGCATTGGATAGGCCTAGGCATTATTTTGCCAACATCTGAAATTAAGTATATTATATGAAAGTTTACAGACACTGTTAAATCTTTTCTTTAGTAAATGGCATACAGTCTCATTTTTCCCCATCTGTTGGACACTTTTCAAATATTTGTTCACCAGACTTGTTGGCAGAATTTGATGTAAAACCTTTAAGATTCTTTTGTTTCTTTATCGTATTTGAGCAGACATTCTATCAATTCTTATAACCTTCTGACTTACTTATAACTAGACTGGTGATCTAACTTCACCTTCTAGTACTAGAGGTTCTTGTAAATAGGGAATATCTGCTAAGGTATTTTAGATGCTGACATCTATATACAGCATAGATGTCAGCATCTAAAATACCTTAGCAGATATTCCCTATTTACAAGAACCTCTAGTACTAGAAGGTGAAGTTAGATCACCAGTCTTTATTCCATCTTCTTTGAATCAGTAATTCTATGTCTATAGAATCCTTTAGAATATCAGTTTGAGATTGGAATCTCCTTCTCCTTCTGAAGTTTTTGGAAGATTTTCCTTGTTTTTCCTGTATCTGATTTAATATTTATGTCCACATTTAGGTTCAGAACTTCAGAATGATTATTGATGTTCTTCTTGAAAATGATGGCTATACTGTATGCTCACAATTATATAAAAGATAACAGTAAAGGTTTCCTCTGTACAGTAGTGTCTGACTCTAGGGGGTGGTGTTCATTTGCATTTCTTAGTTGATGGAGCCAGCATTGTCTGAAGACATTTCCATAGTGATGTAGCCAGCATGACTATACATCAAGGCACATGGAACGCTTTGTCTTCCCAGTGAAGTGGTACCTATTTATCTACTTGTATTTGCATGCTTTTGACCTGCTAAGTGGGCAGGAGCTGGGGCATATAAAAACTGATTGGTTTTCTTCTTTTTACTTTGATTTGGAACTTGAATATGTGCAGTTCATTATCTGTTCCACAATTATTCCTAACATTTTTTATAATTCAGATATTTCACCTTCTACCAATAATATAGTTACAGGTAACCCTTATTTATTGTCTGGCTCATTTAGTAACCATTCACTTATAACAGTACAATACTTGCACTTATTACCTTTGCAGGTCTGTAAAATAAAAGGTTAAAATATGATTGTAAGCATAGTCCTGGTCTCACTTAGCAACTGCTTCACTTAGTTGTCAATCCCAGTTGTCATTGCTAAATGAGGGCTATCTGTAATTTGATTTCTTTGTATTTTATCTGGTGATGTCCATCTGTTGGGGTATAACTTGGATTGTTTGAAGACTATGCCAGCAATGAAAGAATTACTGGATTGGCAGCAACTGATATATAATTTTGTTTCATTTCAATTTCCTATGCCATACAATCCAATCTAATTTTCTTCCTTGATATTTTCAGTTTTGGCCTTCCAGTACTGTATTCAACCACAAGCATTGTGTCTTGCCTATGTGCTCCACTGATTTCAAATTGAACCAAACTGTAAAACTCATCAATTTAAATGCTTCAGTGTTGGAATATAAACTTAAATAATTGTCACATGAAAGAATTAACCCCAAAATCTAATTGATAGTATTTGGTCATAGATTGCATCTTGGCAAGTTCAGTTCTTGCTACTGTAAATCCACCCTGATGATGAAAGCAATGTGGTTTCATATTTGTTTGTTTTTTTATATTTATTTATTTGCTGCTTATTAAAGAAGTCCAACTTTTTTTTAGGCTTCTGAAAAAGGCTGAAAAAAGCCAAGCTACTTTAATGAACAGCAGGAAGATGTATTCATTCTGAGGTCCAAGGCACTTCTCAAAATCATTTTTAAATCCTGCACTGCTCTATCCAATACTCATGTACACTCACAAGTACAGAGATATACCATTATGCCCATGTCTTCATGGCTTTATTGTAAAACATTTTGCCCCTCAAGTAGAGCATCAAATCATCATCCAGAGTCATTACTATGAGACAGAGGCCTTATAAATTGTATAAATAAATAAAGGAATCTGGTCTGCAACAAGAGATACATAGTCTTTGCTCCCACCTAATGGTTCTCTGGATTTTTGCATTTCAGATATGGTAGCCACAGAAATAGTAAAAAAGGTAAAGGTAAAGGTTTCCCCGCACATGCGTGCTAGTCGTTTCCGACTCTAGGGGCCGGTGCTCATCTCCGTTTCAAAGCCGAAGAGCCAGCGCTTGTCCGAGGACGTCTCCGTGGTCATGTGGCCGGCATGACTAGACGCCAAAGGCGCACGGAACTATGTAAAAATGATGCTTATGATTACCCCGCCACAAGAAGCAGCATCCACAGGTTTACTCTTTCATTTTCATGTCAGCAATAATGCTTCTTCCTCCCCAACTATTCCTATTGTTTCAACACACACAGTTAGCAATTATTATGGGCTTCGATAAACCCCCTGCTGTATCAAACAAGTGTTCTGCAAACCAACTTAATTAATTCATCATAAGCAAAGGCAAAGCTCCTCAGTTTATCCGCTAGCCAAAGGTATACATTATTCAACAGCTTAGCACTAGCAATGAAGACACACAGAGAAGGGCTGGCTAGCCATTGGGACCAGCTTTAAATAAGAAATGGACTTAGCAGGGAACTAAGTAGGGCTTGTAACTGTTTGAGAGGCTGAAAAGCTTGCTATATCTCTATACTTAATGGATCTAACACATATTATACACACATTCTCTCACACACATTATGCACATAAACATGCACATAAAATAACAATGCTGGTTTCTCTGTTCCTTATAGACCAAGCATAATTAAAGCTTCTTCTTTTTTTCTTTCTTTCCCTACATGTCACTTTTTTGGCTTTAGTCTAAGCTTGGCTTCCTTGCAGAAATGTAAACATAATTCAGGAAATCTCTCTATAGAGAACACGCTGGTTGGTAAAATTCTCGAGCCCTGTTTCAACATGCATAGGTTGCTGTTAAAACTGCAGGGAAGCAAGGTGATTTTTGGATTAACACTGACACTTCTGGCAAACCCAGTATAAGGTCAGCTCTTACATCAGAAATTTCAAATGCAACATTTTACTCAGACTTTGTCAGGCCAGGTACAAAAATAAAATACAGAAGGAAAAAATACTGTGTGAGTACCACAGCAATGGCTTTTTGTTTCAACGAAACAAAGGGAGAAAAATAAGGAAAGGGTTTGTTTTGCTTTTTTCAGTTAAGTACAAGCAGTGTAAGTTTTTGAGATCCATGTTATTAAAACAGGGATACCATTCAAGCGCACATACAAATACTTTTTATAAAAGTATAAAAAACTAACATTAAAACATAGAATTGTGTAATGCTGGATGTGTCTGTCTGTTTTTCAGCGGGCAGGATTTATCATGACACCTTTTGAACATCAGTTCACAGTCATACAAATATATACACACACACATGCACACACATTCACATCAAAAGTAACAAGCAAGTTTAAATTACAATAGAGAAATGCATCAAATATCCACTATAACCCAAGGGAAAAGTAAATCCCCAAATCTCTTAATTAAATATTTTTCATTTGCTTATTCCTAATAAATATTAAAAAGGAAGTTTCTGAGATTTTAATGAAATATTCTTGTCTTAACATGCATACAATGCAGGAAACATCTTTAGAAGATCTAAAGTGGAAAAAAATCAAAACACTTGATTGGATGCATGGTTTCTCCCCTGTAAATGTTTGTTTGTTTATATCTTTATACATTTTGATTAACATGGACAAAGTTCATGCCCTGAGATATTGTGCTACTGTATGGATGGCAAAGTCACAAATGTATGCATCACCTTAAACTCAATCTGTGCCAGAAGTGTTGGTTCTCACATACAAAGACAACAGCTATGGGAAGGGAGTATCAAGTGAGGACAAATGGCAGAACTAACTTCATGCTTTTGCAGTGTGAACTGTATCCTTTTTGTGCACATATACACATATACATAAGGGTCAGAGCTTACAACATAGGACTTTTTAAAGCTATTTTGACAAACGCATTGGATCCAACAGATACTTCTGTTCACATATGCTATTTAATCCACTAATCAGGAGGAGATTAAACAGTGAAAAACACTAGAAAATTCACCTTTGTTGTACTTCACTATTGTGCTTTAACATTTCAAGTCTACTTCATAGACTTTAATGGTAATTTGCCCTCTAAATTCATGCTTCTTGAAATGCACGTATTCCACTACACATTTTTATTTACAATTTTAACACGTGTTTACTCTTTTGGGATGCATTATTTCCCCAACCTGTTCTGTTATACCCTGTGCCACTTCCTCTGAATTTCCTGGCCACAAATTAAAGTTGTGTTTGTAATCTCAGAAATATTGATTTTTTTAAAAAAAAAATCAGTCAAAGAAACCACTTCCTGTGCTGTATCCTATAAGCACATGAAAGTGTTTTGGCAGGTATACCATTTATACTTATCAGTGACAGTATTGTCCTACTTTACCAATTTATCCCATTCAGTACAGCTCATGAACATCAGCTGTACATGCTAAATCACACAGTCTCTGGAGCAACCTGACAGTAATGACTGTTTTTAGCAACTGCCTCCCACATTTTATTTTAACAGTGTTATCAGTACAGACTCCATAGTTTCAATAGCAATTGTATATTTTTCCCCTTTCTGCCACTTCTTTTTTTCCCTTTGTTTGTCATCTAGCTTACTATTTTATGATCTTTCCTCTGTACTAATAAAAGAATAAGCCCAATGTGAAATTTGCATTTGTAAAGTTAGCTGAGTTACCTCTGTGTAGCAAACAACCCCAAATATTTGCATACTGTATATCTGCTAATAATATATTAAATATGTGAACCAGTTTGGTGTAATTGCTATGGCACAAGGCTAGAAGTCAGGAAATCATAGGTTTTAGTCCCACTCTAGACACCAAAGCCAACTGAATGACCTTGGACCAGTCGTGTTCTTTTAGCCCTGGGAAGGAGACAGTGTCAAACCACTTCCAAGAAAATTACTTGCCCAAGGAGTCACCAGGAATCAATGCTGACTCAAAGGCAATCTGTAAGAACAGCCTTGTACATATTTGATTGTTGTGACACTGAGAGTTGGCAACATGCAAGTTTCATGATTAATAATTATTGTTCCAGAATCAGGAAAGCACATCCTAGACCAACTGACCTTAAGACAACAAAAACTGAAGGTCACCCTCAACTCTGACTTATTCACAGTCTTGGCATCTATATTTTCTTTCAAGTTTCCAAAGGTGCTTTTTCACGAGGCAACTGGACTTTCGTGTTTTTCTTTTGAAGATGTTTTGCTTCTCATCCTGATATCAGATCTGAAGAAGCTTCTTGGAAGGGAAGTGAGACATCTTTAAAAGAAAAACAAGAAAGTCCAGTTGCTTTGTGAAAAAGCACCTTTGGGATAGCCATGACCTGGATGACTGAGAATCTCCATAGACATTTTGCTTTCAAGACTGTATGAAAAGTACTATTCATAGGGAAACTCACTTTCTATAATAAAGATGGAAGATTAACAGAATTTCCTAGAGTTAGATCCGGGCATGGGCCCAGATAATTTTAGGGAGCACCTGCTGCCAGCATCAACTTCCCATCGTCCTGTGCGCTCCTATAGGGAGGGCCTCCTTAGGGTGCCGCCGGTCAGGGAATGCCGGTGGGTGATCCCCAGAGGGAGGGCATACTCTGTGGGCGTGCCTGCCTTATGGAATGATCTGCCTGTGGAACTCCGGACCACCCCTGACCTTCGTTCGTTTTGCCGGGACCTGAAAACCTGGTTCTTTGATCTATCAGGCCTGGACTGAGGGGTTTTAAGTTTTTAAACTTTGTTTTAATTTGTTGGGCTACTAATTAATTTAATTCATTTTAATTCTATTTCTATTTCAACTTTTATATTGTCTTTTAAATTTTGCCCTGTAAACTGCCCTGAGTCCTTCAGGAATAGGGCAGTATATAAAACTAATAAAATAAATAAATAAATAAATAAATAAATAAATAAATAAATAAATAAATAAATAAATAAATAAATTTCAGCCAGAGATATGGTTTAGCAACAATACTAGAAAGTAATGTATTTGTTTGGTTTTGTTATAATTAAGGTTACCTACACATACTTTATAGCATCATCCAATCATCACAATAACAATATAAATGTTTGGCCATGTTAGGGATGTATCTGATTGATACTAGAAATCAAAAGTATGGTTATTCTCTTAGCCTATGGCAAAGTACCAGAAATAAATAGAGTAGGAAAATTTAAGTTAGCAAATATATTCCATGAAGTTATATTAATTAGGACTTTGCAGTACTTCAAATATAATTTCAAAATGATATTTTGAGACCTGTGGGACTGCAAATATTGCTACTCATTAAAGCAGCTATGCCTAAAAGAGGTGCTAGAGAGATGCTTAAATAGCAGCAGACTGATGCTACATTTGCAGTCCTGTGTATTCCAAAGGTTTTTTTTTAAAAAAAAAATCAGAAGAGCTGCCTAATCTTAACACTAATAGATGTAGCCACTCAAGACAGTACCGAGATATGTGCCCTTAACCTTTAAACCATATTATTTTAATGGGTTTCTACATTATACTGATTTTGTAGTTCTGCTGCTAGCCTTGTGAGGATGGCAGGACTGACTTATTTTTAAAAAAGAAGAAGAATTTATACTGTGTATAAACACAGACAGCCTGCTCTTCACTCTACTTTCTTGAAATGTGAATCAGCAAAGCTGTCACTCATCCAATTTTTGAGCATCTCTATCGTACAACATAGAAGGAAACACTGATATAAATTAAGCATGTGTTTTGATAAGACACCAGATGTCTTTGTAGTCCCTCTTTTTTTCTCATGCTCATTCCAAAGAGAACTGCAATCCAAGTTATCCCCACGTACTGTAGAGATGAGCAAAATATCAAAGTAGTCAAAGGACTTGAATTCATTGATGGAGGCTCCTACTTTTCTTCCCAAAAATCACAGTCAAGTGTCTGAGAAAAACTGAACACAATTTTCTAGAACCAGCAACAGGAAGGGAAAAGGATTGTCAGAACTCACATTTTGTTTTCCTGACCCTATACAGCAAATGCTGTCAGGTTGCCAGCAAGAAGAAATGAACAGCAAGCTTACTTAAGTCTGCCAGGGTCAGTGTTGTTGATTTTTCCCCCCTAAAATGTACTTGGTTAATGCTGGACTGCTATATCCGGGGTACAAAACTTTAGAGACTCTCTAGATGATAGCAAATATGTACCAGAAAGTAATTCTCCTACCATCTAGTGGTTTTCTGGATTTTTGCAAATTGTATTTGGTAACCTTAATCAACTTGAACAGTGATGCTCTTGATGACAACTAGAGTCAACCATTCAGTAAGTCTACTCTGTGCAACCCTAGATGTCTCAGTTGGTAAGACTAAGATGATGAGATCTGAATGTAAGAATTCCTACTCTCAGATGTTTCTGCTTCCAGCAAAAGTTTTGCCCAACTCTTCTTCCCCAGCCTCCCATGGGTTCTGATCCTGAATAGGCACCACTTCTTCCTCACAATCAGAGGACTTTTCAGAGAAAGTCCTGATTCACTCCTCCATTAAACTCATCTTGGAATACTTCCAAGTAATGAGCCTAAACCAGAGAAAGTTAACTACTCTCAGATTTTATTTAAATACAAGGAATTTAAGATCAGAAAGGAAAAAGTTTGCAAGTTTAAGGAAGAAAATCAGAAAAGTGATGTGGGAAGGTTAAAACAAAGAGATGTGAAGCAGACATTACAAAATCAGATAGTTTGCAGAATCATGGAACAGAGTGTGTTTCACAGAAAGGACATAATAATTTGCCTTCTCTGCAACCATTGAAGCCCCAACTATCCCATTTTTTTTTTCTTTCAGGGAAAAAAATATACTATTTGTGATTTCTAAACATGTAGTAGTACTACGATGTCCAACATCCTGGATCAGCATGTGCATCTTGTGAATCTATAAAAATGGGCTGAACCAGCATTATTTTGAAGGCTAAAAAATATAGGGCTGAGAATGAGGGAGAAGTTATAATTATGATTTGATTTTTTAAAAAATAACTTTCTAACAAGCAACCAGACAGAAGAAACACACATCTCTACATGCTGACAGAAGCTGGTTTTAACTGACTCCACATGACCATTATTGACAGAGAGGACCAGACAAAGATTTTGACACGTCTCATTCCACAAGCACTGTACTTCAACTTTCCTTGACTTAGTGCTTTGTAGATAGGATGGGGCTGCAACTCCCATAGCAGCTGTGGATGTTAGGAGTTGCAGTCCCAATAAACTGGAAAATTTCTGTCATCACTTGAAGGGATATTTTTTGTTCACGTGTGATAAACAAATGATAAAAAAAAAAAAATAAACCATGGTAACAGTCCTAAACTGTCTTAATTGAACTTTCACCTTATCATTCATTTCTTCTTATCTTTTCTGCAATGCATTCAATCTCCTCTATTTGTTTTCAATCTGTAAATATCTCTCCATTGGATTGAAGGCAGAATACCTCGAGAGATCGCCAAACACGAGCATCAATTGTGATAGGAATATAACATTTCTGAAGGAAATAATAGAATAGAATAAACCTTTGCTTCTAACCCAACAGGAGTTGCTGCTAATGTTCCAGGTCTGGGACAGTGCTTTTCCTGCTTCCCTCCCTCACTTTGCCTCTTCTCTTCATGAAATAGCTACGAAACTGGGGAACTCATGCAGCTTCTAGCACCAGCTGATTTCCTTTCCAGTTTCACAACACATAGGATTTAGGAGGGGAAGGAAGAGGAAGCTGTCCTATTTCTCCATTGATATGTTTTCCTTTCCACATTTTATCTTCTTTTTTTTTCCAGATCAGCTATTTTCTCCTCCCTTAGTACAGATACAGACACAATTCCTACAGTTTTAATTCTATTTCCCAAGAAGAAGCTACCAAGATAGCAGGTACACCTAGGAATCTGTAATAATTGCTTCCACCAAAATCTTGTTGACCTTCAATAAAACACATCATAAAACAAAATAAAACAAATAAAGGATGGCATTTATGTGGATTAATAAAAAAAATTATTTGCAAGTGGGAGTGGACAAAATGAATCCAAATATATTTCCAGTCTTATTCTTGGGATAATACAAAAATATTATTTAAATGAAAACAAGTTCCTTGGACCTCAACCAATGCCTAACCAAAGCAGGTAAAATATGCAGAAGATTCATTTGCAAGTACCCTATGCAGAAATTAGCAATAACGTAGCTTATAAAGCACTTGCTCTCCAAGGCTGAATAAGAAAGCGTGACTTCTAGAGACTTTATGGACACTATAACTTAAGTATATTAAACCAGAGCTCCTTCCTAACATACTATCCCCCAGATGTGTTAAACTATAATTTCCATTATACCCAGCCAATACTACTAAATAATGCTGGCCCAAAGGTTGGAAACTCTAGCCCAACATATCTGGAGGACAGCAGGTTGAGTAATGATACAATATGCAAATTTTTGATGCTGAATATCCAGGTTCAGATTCAATTCAGGGAACTTATTGGAAGTTTAACACACAAAGCCATTATTGACTGATGTCTACCTAAATAAAAAGGTGTCTTAGCTGCATTTCAGCCTAGAAATATGAAACTTAGAACTTTAAAACATTATAATAGTGGGGGGGGGATAATTTAGAACAAACATTGATTTGATTGATGGTTTTATATTATTTAATATAATAGGTAGAGTGTAGAATCTTCATCTTTATAAATGGGATGATTTCCCTGGATTATGAATCTTCACATTTGGGTGCCATCACTTTCAAGAGAAGAAATGTCCAGAAGCCAGACTTCCAAGTGTATCATTCCAGTCCTTAGGAATATTGTTGGAGGTATTTTACCTCCTGGGATCAACATCCAATCTTAAAATCTCTGCCTGTCATGCATGGTTGGCATTCTACTCCAATTACCCTTATTTCTATTAGCCTTATTTCTAGTGCCAAGATTAAGAATGAATATATTAAGTTTATAATAAAGGACATATTTAAAATAACATTTAAAAATCAATATGGTAAGAGTAATTTAAACCATTTTCTCTGCCTCAAACCAAATATGTTTAATCGATAGTAAAGATCAGAAATAAGTTTTAAAATGCTAATAAAAGAAAATTAGAAAGATTTCCAGACACTGTGACCCATTTCATTCTCTCTCAATATCCTAAGTAAGTTTGTTCCCTATTTTGTTCTTGCATTGATCTCAGTGAGCCTAGTCACGGAAATAGACTTTCTCATCTCTCTAATTATTTCCAATGGATTTTTCAGATCACTTCTACAGTTTCCAATCCATACACCTGGCCCTTCTATGACTTTCAGACAGGCTTTAGTTAGTGAGTGCCTCCCAGTCTAGAACAAACTCTTCCTTCTATGAATGGTTTCTCATACTGTAAGTCCTGGGCAGGACAAAAGAAAGACCCCCCCCCAGCAAAGTTAAAAGCTGTAACCATCCTTCTTGATGCCTTTTTTTTCAGGCCATGCCTGCCTGCCTACGCTCAGTTTCAGATTTGCACTGCTTCTCCCTGCTTAGCTTCAAAAACACTTTAAGGCAACATTTGGTTTATTTATAGTTTAGCAGGTTGCATGGAGCTATCCAATATGGTTTGTAAACCACGACTTACGGTTTAACATGTGGGACAAACTTAGCCAATGGGAGTTTGTGTAGTGCACCCCGGAGAAAAGCAAACCAGGAGTTGTGCTTATCCCCTTCTCTCCCCCACGCGGTTTTTTTTTTCTTAAATGGGTTTTTTTTCCTTTGCCTTCTCCAGAACCTACCGGGAAGCAGCAACTGCGCTGGGTTATTATTAACGATTTTTTTTTCCTCGTGTCGAGAGCAGAAAAGCCCAAGGAACTCTCGCAGTGCGTGGAAGAGAAGCTCAGATCGGGGGAGGCAGCAAAACAGGCTTGAAGGTGGGGCGACTCCCCACAATCACGCCGGTGGCCGAAATCTGGCGCCGCCACAGCACATTCTCTTCCCCTATTTCCCATCTGCCCTCCCACCCTCACCCAGAGTAGCGAAGAATGAGAAACCCGTAGCCGGGGAGGAAGCATCCTCCGACGCGGAGGCTCCTTCGGTCAGTTCTAGGCCAAAGGAAGCGGCGGCTACTGAGAGCAGCGAGGAGGCGGAAGAGGGATAGGAGCCTGGAGACGGAGGGAGGAAGAATCTCTCCTGCCCACCCTCCAGGGCCAGGAGCAGAGCAGACAGCCCAGGAGAAGCCTTCCCCCCACCCCACCCCAAAAAAATCCTCTGGTGCTTGGCAGCGCTCTCCCTGCTGGAAAGCAAAAGCTTTGGAGCGAGCAGGCCCTCCGCTTTAAGGGCTGCTCTTAAGAGACTGGGGGAAAGTTTCTTCCCTTCCGATTCCATCCCTCTTCTCCCTGGGGGCACCTGCTCGGCTTCTCCCCGAGCCCAAGGATCTTTTCCCCGCGCCGGCAAAACCACCTCCGCCCGCTCCGCGGGGGGAGGGAAGGAAGCGTGAATAGCACTCACCGTGTCCTCCCCGCAAGGAGACCGGCGAACGGTAGATGGAAATAGGCACGGAGTGATGCTTGCTGCCATGGAAATGATGCTCTTGCTGCACCTGCGAAGAGGCGGACGAAGAAGCCGGCAAATCCGCGCCGGAAGAACTCCGCGCCGAGCTTACGATACATCCCCAGACGAGGGAGCCCATCCACAGGGTCCACGCGGGAAAGCGTCCTGGTGCTGTTCTCAGAGCAGTGCACCGCATGGTCAAACGCACTGGGCAAAAAAAAAAAAAAACCCGGAGAGAAGCTAAGGAGAGCCTACGGGCCGGGCAGTTCAAATTCCAGCCGGGAAAAGAGAGTCGGGTTCATGGTGCCAAAGTCCCCATCCTACTTGGCTGCGGAGGGGGAAAAAGGGAAGAGTCGCTTCCAAAGTGGGAGTTGCGCGCCACAATGGCCCGGGCGAAGAATGGGTTAAACAGCCGAACAACGCAGGAGCAAGCGAGCGATCGAAGTCAACAGCTGCTAGATCCCAGGAGCTGGTTTGGGTGGGTTTTTTTTTTGGGGGGGGGAAGGTTCCTTTTCAGACGTAGTAAGCTTCTAAGGACCAGCGGAGCCACACATACTAAGCAGAGAAATCCTATTTTCTCATCCGCCGCGTTCTTTCTCCAGGGATTTCCCCTATCTGTCCCCCTCCCGTCGTCTCACTTTTAAGTGGAGGAAGGAGAGGGAGAGGGGTGGGGGGAAATTGGTGGGGGTGGGGGTGAGAAATGCAGCCAGAGACCTTAGAAAGATTTTGATTCCCCCACCCCACCCCTTCGGCTTATCCCAATTCCAGTTGTTGGCTTGGTTGCTTCTTCTTCACGGACAAAGCTCGCACTGCGGGGATGCTTTAATCTCCTCGGTCACACCGACACGCGCCGGGGAGCCCACACGCACACAGCAAAAGGGCACGCACTCGACAAACTGAACCGCGCTACTCTCGGAAGCGGAGGATGTCTCGCAGCCTGTGCCCTGGAAAAGTACCTGCCAGATCTTTCCGCGGAACTCAAACGGAGCAAACTGAGGAAGCAAAGGTTTAAAAAGGAGAGCGAGGGGGGGGGGGAGTCCAACTGTCAAGCCTTAGAGTCACTTGAGAAGCCCATACGTCGGAAACTTGACACCAACATCCACAAACAAAATCAGCGTCGAGCCGTTGTCCACTTTCTTTTTCCTGTCTTTTCTCTTCTCTCTCTCTCTCTTTTCTTTTTTAAAAAGTGGAACGGGATGCTCAGGGTTGCTCAATTAAAGTGAAGGCAGCTAAGAAGCCCAGGTGAAGTGAAGCGAGGACTTCGGGGAAACCAAATTCACAAATGGGCGAGCCGGATGCAAATTGGATCACTCCAGAGAACGAATCAGAAGAGCCGAAACACCCTGCAGAGGGACTGGCTGGTTCCCGAGAAAGGAGGGGCTGAAGTCGGAACCTGCAGCCCCACCCCCTCCATTCATATACAGCTTCTCCAGTACTTTACAGCCGCGCGCTCTCTTTCTCCATTCTGATTAGCGGCGTCGCTTTAAATCGTAAAACTTACATATAGGGGAAAGTGGCAAGGGAAGTAACCTAAGCCGTTCGTCACGTTTAAGCTTTCGAACGATGTTTATTAAAAAATTACTATTGTTAACTACAACCGATACAGATCGGTGGAGATTTTTGCTCCTTGGCTGGCGCAGGACACAAGTTACAGCACAAAGATATATTTAAAAAAATTGTTTGTTTTAGAATAACGACAGAAAGGAGCATTTGCTATTTTGGAGCTCATCTGAATTTCTAATGCATTGGTCATCTTATCTTTCAGGTTATCATCATTGTGTGGAATTGGTGCTGAGGGCGATCATTGCTCTTTGGCATAAATGGGAGGAGAGGAATTATAGGGAACAAAATGGATGGAGTTTTCCAGCTGTTGAACATGTCATGAATTCTACTCCTTTCTCTCGTTTTGAGAGAAGGAAACACCACCACCACCACCCCTACCCCAAACGCAAACGTTATAATTAAAATCCTGATTTTACCATAGTTTAAAAAGGTGGCAGGTACTCTGTTTCCATAGGCAGAGTGAGCAACCAACTCTTTCACAGAGTGCACAGAACTACAAGCTGATCTGTCAGAACCTCATTTTGGATCCCTGCCAGATCCATCAACCATTTTTCAATCGACTCTCTGAAATTACTATTTTATTGTTGCCAGCACCCAAGGGAACAGGAAAAGCTACATCCTTATTGAGGCGGGAGACAGCTGAAAGCAGCCAAAAAAAAGTGTGTGTGGGGGGAGGGGGGAAGATGCTAAAAAAAGATGCTTCGTGCTGGGAGGACACAGGGCGAGGAGAGCAGAAGAGTAGACAGGAGTAGACTGCAGTTTTCTTCAACTTGATGTCCTCCAGATGAGTTAGACTGTAAGGCTCATTACCCCCAGCTGGCATCATTCTAGCAAAGACATTAGTTCCCATGTTTTTAATTTATGCTTTAGTGCATTTTCTACCAGTTGTAACCACGGTAGCCAGCTTGGAAAGTTTTAAAATGAATCTGGATAGGTTCAAGGAGAATCAAGCTTTCATAGCCACTAATATGTAGCTGTTTACTACTTCTTGAACTGGAAGCACCAGCACTGTATGTTGATGCTATTTGCTAGAAAGTGGAAGTGTTATTGTCCAACCTAGGTTTGTGATTGTGATTCATTTGATCTTTGTATCATATATAGAATGTTGGGAAAGATAAGCCTATGGTCTGAACCACCACAGAAATTCTTACAGTTTTAAGTTAATTTTTTAAATACGTTTTATGTTCTGGCGTTTCTCTCTTTCTCTGGCTTACCCTACTTCTGGATGACAGGGTGGGAACAATGGTGTCAGATTATAAGGCTATCTAGGGTTCAGATAGAAATAGGGATTTTGGACTGAATCTCTGATATCTAACTTAGCAACTTTTTTTTTCATTTGCAGAAACTGAGAAAGCATCATTTGCTGAATTTCTTCTTGTCACTTTGTTACTAAGTTGCTGCATTAATGTGGTGTTTTATTTTGTTCTGGTATGTTGTTTTTTTACTTCACACAATATTTTGTCTGAATTGTTTATCTGAAACAAAATCGATTGAACATTTTATATAGGCTATTTAGGCTATTCTGCTGGAGTGCTGAGGAAAAGTATATTGTTTTTCATTTACACCATTTGCTTATCACCATTACAAGAAATACTATTTGTTCCAAGGAACAAAGTTTGCTGATTTCATACTGTACATATATTTTTTTCCAAAGACCACTAATAATGATGGTATTTAGACACAAGGAAATGACATGAAAGAAATAATTCTGCAAGTTTCTTGGGTCTCAAACAAATTAATTTGGTTTCTTAATAGTTGTTCATCAAAACAAACATATGACAGGAGAAGAGATAGACCTACAGAATACCTAGTCATTTGTCTTGCAATATCATCTGTAATTGTCCCCTAAGTCCTGTTTCCCCAGTTTGGGATTATATAATTTTGGAGGGAGAAGATAAAGATCATACAAAGGGTTCAGGTGATGGGCCAGTAATCACATTGCAAAATGTCAAGTCACAGGGCAAGTTTAAAATAATTCCATTTAATTTAAATGTACATATTAAATACAATTAATATGATTATTTTCTGTGTGCCCTATAGCTTGCCTCTTCCATCATTGTAAACATTGCAGATCAGCTGGAAGTGGTATCTAGGGCTTCATGGGCTACATGCAACTCTATACTTTGTGACAGAGAAATAATTATCCATTTTAAAATGTTCTAATGAACAAAGAACTGATGTGGATGTAGTATAAAACATTAATAGAAAGGAGCTGCATACTAATGCTTGAAAAGACAATCCCTCTGCTCAGAGTGAAATCTTAAAAGATGTAAGTGTATATGCATGTAAATAAGTGTATATGGTCCCTCTGAAATCTATACCTTGCATCATTTGGATTAGAAAGCTAGGGAAACAAAGAGGTATCCTTCACATGTGGAGATAACAAACGAGTTAGCACAAAAGACAGACTCTCTATTTTCATTCTCTTACTCCCAATATGAATTCCCAAACTTATTTCTTAATTCTTTTTCATCATCTATACAAAAATCTATCAAGTACACAATCATAAAAGTCAAGTGAAAATATTTAAGGAAAAATGAATTCCTCATTCATAAGAGCCTTGGTGGAGCAGTGGGCTAATGCCTCCTTAAGTAACACCAGCTGCCTGCAATTAGTGCAGGTTCGAGTCCCACCGGGCTCAAGGTTGACTCAGCCTTCCATCCTTCCGAGGTAGGTAAAATGAGGACCCAGATTGTTGGGGGCAATAAGCTGACTTTGTAATAATGCCACTTGGGGGGGGGGCGAAAGCTCTAATAAGTAGGCATATACATAGAATGAAGGCTATTGCTAAGCATATTGATTTGTGCTTAGATTGCAAGCCGCCCTGAGTCTTCGGAGAAGGGAGGGATATAAATGGGATTAAAATAAATAAAATAAATAAATAATCTATTGAGCTTGATACATAAAAATGAAAGGCAATACTAATACTGTTTTATTAAGAATGTAATAAAATTGAGGGATACTGTTCTTGAGAAAGAGCTAGAGCTAGGGATAGATGTTCATGAAGATCTATGTGGTCACAAGGAGTTAAAAATGGCTTGATGACACATAAAATGGAGAGCAGAGAAAAATAAAATGGGAAGGAAAGAAGGACCTGAATGTGTCATCATATTCATCTAAATCTGCCTTTAGATCTTTTCTCTTAATTTTGTATTCCAACTCTAATAACTACGATACTGAGAAACAATATATTTTGTAATATTTGTAGCCATCCCAATTACATTCTCAAAAGTATAAAATATCAAACTTTGTTTGATACTGACATTCTATGATACCATGTAATAATCTTAAACTTTTATTCATTTTCCCCTTTTGTTGACTGGGAAAAAAATAGGGAAATTAAGTGTTCAGAATGAAACTTAAAGTTCATCATTTCTCCATTCCTCTTTTTGTAAATCTGAAAACTTCTGAAGGAAGAATCCTGTCCTGCAAATTTTCAAATAATGCAATTCACTGAAAATCCAGGGTAAAGGTATTGCATCTGATTTAAAAAAAAATCATGCAAGAAATAATTAAAAAGTAAAGTTCTCAACATGCTGACTTTCAGTGACTTAAAATGATACATGGTGAATTGGAAAAGTCAATTGTAATCTTTACGTAGACTTTTCCTATTTCTTTTTCTCCAAACTAAATAAGATTTTTAATTAACACATATATTTATAGACTTCATTTTTTAAAAAAAATCATTATGAAAGAAAATGAAACTTTCTAAGTAAGCCTTAGAAAAAATTCATGTTTTGCCTAAACAGAAATTAGGTTCTCTCTTATCATAAATGTTACAGAAGTTCTAAAGCTTCTCTTACAACATTCTATTCCAGAAACAGATTCCTGTTTCTCTGATTTTTATGCCCATTTCTGTCCCTATAGAAGCCAGTCAACACAAAGGAAGACAATGTCCATTTAAAAGCCTGGTAGAATATTGAAGACATGGTGCTCCCAGAAGGATTCTCAGATAAACTGTTCTCCCTGAAGCTTGTGTTACAATAGTTAATTGGGGATTGCTCTCCATGGTACTGATTCTAAAGTTCAATATCTTTATTTGGTTTCTTCAATGCTACTATAATCCTGAATCTTATCCTCTTTTTTGTCTCATCAGAGAACTTTCCTTGCAACCTCCCACTCAACCGTCTACTTGCTGTAATGAGGTAAGTCATGATGAAGTAGAAATGTTCAAGGACTACTTGAAATAAGTAACTCACAAGCTATTTGTCATAGCAGGGATGGGGATCCTCACATGTGTAAACCTATGGTGGCCCATCAGGTGGTTCATAGAACCTCTTTAGAAATATGAATGCTTTAGGTACCTTTGTTATGGAGTGTTAACAAATTTGATTGTATTTCGTTATCTTGCATCTTTGGAGAAAAAAACTGAGAAGTGACAAAGGTGCTTTTCTCCTCAGCTGGTATTCATGCCTATGGCAGGACTACAACTTACAGTCTGGTTTCTAGCCTGGTGCCTTAATCACTAGATGAAACCATTGTCAGGGTTTATATTTACAGCTTTATAATTAATTGGTAACTCATATAATTAGCAGCTGTATCACTGGAGGAAGTGGGCAGATTATGTATATGTTTATCCATCCATTGATCTATTCATTGATCCATTGATCACTAAGACAATTCACTCCATAATTCTCCCCCTACAAGTATTGAAAATGTCATCCCTGTTATCAACCACCCTTATAATGACATTGAATTGCAACCACTACCCAATGGCCTTTAGCTGCCACAGAAGTAAAAACATCAACAAAATCCTACCTAAAATTGCAAAAAAGATAATCAAGCCAAACTTCCTTAATCTTTTGAATGGAATTTAAAAAGGTTACTCAACCAAATGACTAGACTGAAGAAACAAAATCACAGTATTCCAAAGCCCAATTAATAACTCCCCTAAACTAACCTAAAAGCTATTAATATTGGTGATTCTTACACTTCTAGACTATTTGCTTCTAGCACAGCCATTTTAAAAATATTTGTTAAGTGTATACAGATATTTTTTCCAAGAAATATGAACAAAATTTTCAGTGAATGCTAGTATTTTTCTGTAACATTGCTGCAGATTTTCTTTTGATTGGGCCTGAAAACATTGAGCTGAAATAGTTTTCACATTTGAAATTCAGAATTCTGTTTTCAGTATTTAAGCTGAAAGAAACTGTCAGATACATTTACAAATGAATTGCCAGATGAGACAGCAATTAAACCAAAAAGCTTATCACATATGGCAAAAAGTAAAAAGTGTTCTTAAATACAGTTTGTATAATGCATTCACCATGCTTGCCTGCTACACAAATTGTTGCTGAGCATTAAGTATAGTTAAAGTACTCACCTATACATGAATTCTAGGTGCTGAATAGTGTTTTGTGTATCTTGCTTTTTGCTGAAGGAGTAATTGTTGTTTAATCATTAGTTAACAATCAATTTGGGTTTGGATGAGAAGGAAGGACTCACTGGAGAAGAGCCTAATGCTGGGAAAGATTGAGGGCAATAGAAGAAGGGGACGACAGAATAAGGTGGCTGGATGGAGTCACTGAAGCGGTAGGCATGAGCTTAAATGGACTCCAGAAGATGGTAGAGGACAGGAAGGCCTGGAGGAACATTGTCCATAGGGTCGTGATGGGTCGGACACGACTTCGCAACTAACAACAACAACAACAACATACTAGGCCACAGGGATAATACTAAACCCCAAATATTTGCCACTTGGCCCAGAGTCATTTATAAGAGGAGTATCTCTATAAATCTGATAAATATCTAAAATAGTACAGCTGACAGGTTGGTGAAGAGAGGCATGGAGTAAAGTGAGATGGAAACATATTGTGCTCCCTCTATCTGCTCCATTGATCTATCAGCTGAGATATTTAGAACACAAGTTTAGAGCTCTTCCAGAAAAGCCTAAACCAATGTTCAGAAATAATCAGAATGACAAATGACTGCCATGAAAAAGTTCCATACAGATGCTCACTAGCTAAAGTCTTCATCCCAAATATGCATCTAGAGTTACCAACCTGGTCCATAAAACATTAAGGACTGAAAATTGTGACTATTTGTCCCATGGGCTAGTGATTCTAGATGGAAGGATAAATGCAAACAGGGACTCAAACAATTGTTGCACTGAAATTCTCCTGTATTAAAAGGACATTACCCATCACCATGCAGATCACCAAGGCAGCATAGAGCCAGTTTGGTCTAGCAGTTAAGGCATCAGGCTAGGAAGCAAGAGACGGTGAGTTCAAGTTCCATCTTAGCCATGAAAGCCAGCTGGGTGACTTTGAGCCAGTCCTTCTCTCTCAGACCACCCCACCTCACAGGATTGTTGTTCTTGGGAAAATTGGAAGGTGTGTTGGGTATGTTAACCACCCTGAGTTATTTGTTAGATAGATAGATAGATAGATAGATAGATAGATAGATAGATAGATAGATAGATAGATAGATGATAGACAGACAGACAGACAGACAGACAGATAGATAGATAGAAGTAACAGAATTTGTAATCATCCTTTTCTCCCAACTTAGGACTAGAAGAATGTCTATTACAGCAAGGAAGAATTCGAAGATTGATTAATTCTCTACTTAGAGTATCTCACACATGAACAAAATTACTACAACAATAGCAAGCCTCTCTCATACACTTTAAGTTTCAATCCAGTCAGCCCATTGTTTAAATACTAGACAGTTGGAAATATTTGTAAGCAACTGAATGGGCAGATAGGAATACTTTCTGTTTTGATTTTATATAAAACAACAGGAAAGGAATAAATTGGTCCTCATTTGACAATGGTGTGAACAAATGCTCTGAATCCTTCATATTTCCAAGGAAAGTTATGCACTGGATTTAATTTAATTAGACATGCACATGCTCACATACTCCCTTTCTTATATATCCAACATGAGCAAAACTTTAACTTGCTTCTCCATGTATTTACTCCCTTGTTTGTCAATCGGGATTTACAGAAGTAAAAAGAAAAGAACGAAGGAAACAAGTTCAGGAACAGCTAGCCTAGAAAGTGTTTATTTTGAATCAATTCCTTTTGAATTTGTGATCAATTGCAAAATAATAAGCTCTTGCAAATCATCTAATCAAATCAATCTATATTGCTTTATATAAAGTCCTGCATTTACATTTAACTTGATTATATATATAAAATTCTTGCATATATGTTTATCTAGATGTCACTTTCCTCATCCTTCTCCTAGCTTCCTTCAAATCTTCTACCTACAATCTTTTAGCAAAAGTTGTAGAACATAGAATCATATATGTTAAGTGTTTGTTAAGTATTTAGATTACCTTGCTAGGCCCCAAACATGGGACAAATCCTATTTCCTGTTTCAGCCTAACCCAAGGCCATCAACAGGCAGTAGTCACAGCAATGACAGCTCATTATCTGTGTAATTTTTTTGGATTGCTAACAACATATATATATATGCTCTATGTTGAAACAATTATTTAGCAGCTTGATAATGATCCTAAATGAGTCCAGATCAATTCTACTGATATAAATAGCATTTGACATATCAGATGAAGAATGTCAGATAAGATGAACTGATACAGGCTTTTATTAGAATTGTACACTGTATATCTTGGTTACTAGTTACTACTACAGCTAAAGGTGTTAGTAAAGTTGCAGTGTACATTTCACTTTTTTAATGAAAAATGTATTGGTTATTTTCATAGAATAGAGTTATATTTCTCTAGTTGTTTAACCCAAAAGCTACAAAAACTAGATTTTGTGATCTACAGAGCTCTTCATCTGTCAGATGCAAACAACCAGGTCCACAAGTGAAGAATTCTAAATTACTGATTTGTTACTCAAGCCTATGCACAGGAATACCTGGGTAAAGCTAGGTAAGGTTCAATGGTAATCAAGGGGGGCTTCAACATCTTGTGACTATGTTAAGACTCTAAACTGATCCCTTGCTGGACTACTCCCCCTAGCTCTGCCAGGCTCCCTCCTATGACATCTGATTAGATGGTAACAAAAAGTAGGCAGGGGATTAAAAATGAAAGTTCTAATTTGATATTGAAATCATGAGGTCTGCTTGATCAGAGTCCAAAAATGAAAAGTGGGCAGATATTTTTCCAATAGTTTCATAATTTTGAGATGCAGTGAGGACTTCTTTCTTAGGTGACTTCAGATGAAGTAAGCCAAGAAATCAATATAGTCCCTTGATTTTTTTCAATTTATAACTTATCTTCATCCTTATATTAAATATACAAGTTTCTATTTAATTTTTAAAAAGAAAAAGAAATAATTCTTCTAAAAATCAATGTAGTTTTAAATAGTGTACTAGATGTACTAGACAGAAGTCAAATAGACTAAGATTATCTATTTAAGGGTGGTAAATAAAAGGATGAATTCTTATAAAAATTCTGATTTAATGAATTCTTATATTGTTATCTGGTAGAATCTGTTACTGAATGTTGTAGTTGTCTTTTCCATGGGATAAAAAGAAGTTATAAACTTGATGAAATTATATAGTGATCTCAAAATATTACATCTTCATTGGTCTAATATATTGTAATAGAAAAGTTGGATTTCTTCCTATTATGTTTTACTTTTAATAATATTCAGTCAAGTAATACTTTTATCACACTGGATTGTGTTTCTTTAGGATCTTCTACACCAACAAGGTATCACAAATAGCAAGCAGACCAAATAATTCTGCACTAAAGTAAAAACAGACAGCTCACATAAAGCACTAATAAATTTGATAAATCTTGCCTATTCTGGACACATCCCATGGAATGGAAGCAAAAGTTTTTGGGAATAAACTTTCATATTTGGAAAATCTAAGGCATTAAAAAAAAGGCTAGCAGAAGACAAGATGACCAGATGCTATAAATGATATTACAAGAATGAGGTTACAAAATGCTAAGGGGCATAAAATCTTGGAGAACCGATATCTATCAAGTCATGAAGAGTCAGAAGCAACTGAGCAGCAATAGCAGTGTTCTAATTTCCATAGCATCCATACCTGCTTCTTGATCAATTCCTTTCTAGCACACTTTATTTTTTTGGTTAAGTGCTTCCTAATTATGTAAATGAAACAAGCATGGAAATGGTATGCATATACTGTATGCAGTGATCAAATTTGCTATGCCTACCTTAAAGTCGCATAATCTGAAAAGTTGCAGTGTTGCTTTTTAGATTTTCTGATGTATGTTGAAAAGTATCTACGGTTTGTTAGATGTTTCACTTCATATGATGAGATATGAAATGATCATCAACTAAGGATCTGTACTATATAGATTATGAAAGTTTAAAATAACTACATATACAATTATCACATTTTGAAAGGGTTATACAGATATCTCCTCCAGTCTTTTAGATTGAAAGGAAAGAAGGAATATTCTAGTTTTTCCAATGAATTCTAGTTAGCAGGATGTGCAAATTAACTTTCATTGAATCAGTTAAATTAGTGAGACTCTTTAAGTGCAAGATGTTCAGACAAAGCAGAATGCTTATCCATTAAGAAGGAAAAACTATAGATACACTGGGCGTTCTTTGTGCATCTGCTATAAAACTCAGAATGGGCTGTAACAGTAATAATAATTAGCATTTATATAGCACTTTAAAGTGTTCAAAGTGTTCCACATATGTTATCTTGGCAATCTTTACAACACTCTTGTTCAGTAATAGGGCAGTATATTATTATCCCCATTTATATCCCCCAACTCTAGCCCCTTGGAGTTCAGGTGGTAGATAAATTGCATATGTAGGTAAGCTGAGATGTACAAAAACTGATTTATAAAAGGATTTCTGATTCGTTCACAGGAAAGATGGCCTTTATGTTGTCAGCTCCTTAGCTTATAGTTTACTGAGAAGCTCATTAGAATCTGTGAATTGGGTCAGGAAGGAAAATAATTCATAGCAGATTATATTGTTTGCATACAGGTGACCCAGGTTCAGTTTGTGGCATTTTCTGTTAAAAACATCAGATAACAGATGATGAGAATTTTTTTTAGCTAAGATACTGAAGACCAAATGACAACCAAACTAACAATATTGGACTACTTTGGTTGTGATGCAAAATTGCCTTATCTATCATGCTATTTCCAGCTGTTTCTTAAGCTAACTACAGAAATTCCAGGATGGATTGCAGTAGGCTGGTGACAAATCTGGGTTGCTGATGAGCTGGTGCTCAGTTTCACTTATGGCTACCATAAGTGAAACTGAGATAAGATCTGACCAGTTGTTTCCTTCTTTCTTGCCTTGATCATCCACTCAAAAAATGCAGACCTCATTGGATGGTTGCTGTGCACACTGGCCTGCCCTTTTCTTTTAAGAATTATTCCTTTCTCACTAGTCCCCATCTTTTTCCATTGTTTTTCCAGATTTTTTTACTCAGATGTTTTCACACATGGATGCCTTCCCACATTATCTTTTTTGACATCAATACAGAGACTTTATTTTTCTCATTATAGCATCATTGCTTTGATTCTACAATAATCAAACCAACAGGGGAACAGGCTGTTCTTTGGTTCTTAAGTTCCTCTCTAGGTACATGGAAATTTTATAACAGGAAAAACTGATACGTTATTGACATGGAAAAAAAATGTTCCTAAGAGTAAAATTAAGATGTTTAAAAAAGAAGGCAATTTATTTAGTCCTCCCTTAAACACTAAAGCTTGCAGGATGAATCTCTCGCCCCAACTCTTCCCACAGAATTATTTTTATGATGGAATAGGAGAATAATGTACACCATTTTTGTACAACTAAAGGTTGGTCATAAATCATATTGAGAAAACAAATCATAAAACAAATCAAGAGCCAGTTTGGCATGGTGATTAAAGCTGGAAACCAGGAGAGTGTGAATTCTAGCCCTGCCTTAAACACACAGCCAGCTGAGTGACCTTGGGATTTTCTCTCTCTCAGCTCTGGAAAGAAGACAAAGGCAAGCCACTTCTGAAATCTCTCAAGAAAATTGCAGTCACTTTTCTGGGCAGTTGCCACGAGTCAACATCAGGGCTTTTCAACCTTTTCACCCATTGTATCACTTTTAGGATATGGCAATATCCGAGTACCACCAGTCGCCTAGCCAGGTGTCAAAAACTTGACCAAAAAAAAAAAAGGAAAAAAGTGATGAAGTACAGGTAGTCCTCGACTTACAACAGTTTGCTTAGTGACTGTTTGAAGTTACAATGTCACAGCGGAGCAAGACACCTGCCTGCCTGCCTGGTGGCACTCTTCCTCCTGTCCGAGGTTTTCATTGTGAGCATTTCTGTTGAGGATTGGTAGCAGGGGTGGGGTGAGAGTGTGTTTGGTTTTTATTCTCCCCTCTGCTGGGTGGTTGCAGCAGGTTTTGGTCACTTCACATGACCCTGGGACACTGTGACCGTCATAAATATGAATCAGTTGCCAAGCATCTGAATGTAAAATCACAAGACCCTGGAGATGCTGCAACATTCCAGCTGATCAGCACTTCTTCTGGGCTCAGCAAAAGCGCCAGGATCAGCGCTGAGCTCCAGCTGGAGCCTGGCACTGATCCTGTCGGTTCACTGAGCCCTGACAGCCCCGCAGCTCCAGCCATCTCTCGCTCAGGCTTGTGTGGTGCTGCCATTCCCCTCCCCCGCTACCACTTTTCTAGGATGGTCGTGTACCACCTGCCAGGTGCCAATGTATCACAGGTGGTACCCGTACAACTGGTTGAAAAGCCTTGGTCAACATGGATTCAAAGGCACAGATCAGACCAGATCAGATCAATCATCAATAGGATATATTTCTATGTTCAACCTACTATATTCCAGAACAGAATTGCTACCCTGGATAATATATAATGAAGTCTTTCTTATTGTGCTGCCTTCTAGATAAATTAGGTAAGTGGTGCAAACTTCAAACAACTTGGCCCAAGAGTGGTGGATTAGAGGGCAAAAGGATTATTGGAGTCCAGGTGAAAGATACCTAGAGATAACCAGGTAGAGTAAACTAGAGTAGTTGATATGAAGATACAAGGAAAGGTACATGGTACGATTAAGCCAGAAACACCTTGCTGACATTCAGAAAATAGTAAATGTGTTTTCATAGTTTATGTTCATCTTTTTAGCTCTATTGCAATTTTAATTTGACAGAATGTATATTTATTTCCACAGTGTAGTTATCTCTTTCAAAATGGTCAGAAACTTTAACAATCATTACATTATCTGTCTTTGATAAGCACACTTTTGTTTTTATATTCTTTCATGATTCCTTTCAAGTTGTTTGATTCCTCAGCTGACATGAATGGGCACAGTATTAGTGTGTAGGAGTAGGGTGTGTTTATATTGGGAGGAGGAGAAATTCATCATACAACCCTTTAGTTTTATTTTCTTTCACTCTTCAGAACCTATACAGTAGAGTGGGAAGGTGCCAAATCCCATTTTAGCTTCTGTTTAGAGCATCTAAATGTCAACAAAAAAAACTTGTTAACTTCAATTATTCCCAAATGTTCCTAGTTCTAAAACAAATTGCTCTTTTTTCCCACCTCTTTTCTGGAAGTCACAGTCTCCTCTTCCCCACTTATCTAAGCTAAATATATTCATATCCTTTCTATATGTAAACCGATAATATCTTTGTAATTCTATTTCAAATCCTTTGTAGGCTAGTGAACAAACTACAAAACTCCAAAGACACAGGCCAGGACAGAAATTACCCTGTTCATTGCTTTTTATGTAGATACGGACAGATTTTATTTCCTAAAGTTTGGAGAAATTTGAAAATTACTATGCCACTTGCATATTTTGACCAGTTTTTTTTCATTAGTATCTATTTCATTTTTGTTGTTAACATGGTGTTCCCTGATAACTCCCATCTTCCATTAAATTTCATCTTATTTTACTCAGCCCAATTTACTATATAAACTTGGACATTTCTAAATGAATACAGGTAGTCCTTGAGTTACAAATGTAATGGAGCCTGTCCATTCCATTTGTAACTTGAAAACTCATGGGAGTGTGTTCTGTTCCAGCCTACGACCGTCCCAGTTTGTGTGTCAAGGACAATCCCTTTTCTTTTTAAATCAATAGGCTGGGGAAAAAAAACCCAATCCTTTTATTTATATACAGTTTAAAATAAGTCCTTAAAACAAAAAGCAGCAGAATATTTTCCTTAGCAAAATAAATAGTTCAAACAGCAAACAAGTGTTAAACAAGAAGATCAGCAAGAACATAAACAGACCAGGATTTCCTTTGGAGTTCTACAAATGGTTGCCTTCAGCAACCAGCACTGCCCACACCTTCCCCTTTTATTAGCAGCCCCAAGGTGTGGCTTCTCAATGCCTTCTCCTCCTTTTGTTGAGTTGCCTCATAGACTTTATCTGGTCTGCTCTGCTAAACTGCCTTCTACTTTGAGCGTCTCTAAATAGATTCATCTGTGAAGCCTCAGAGTCCGAATATTCCTCCTCACACAGCTAAGCCTCTTAAAGAACACAATTGGAGGAGCCTGGTTCTTCCTCTGACTGGGAGTCCTTAATCCATCAGAGCCTCCCTCTAACACAGAAGGCTCTCCAAACCCCTCCAACTCCCCCTTCTCAGATCTCTCGGACTCAGCTGCTGGGAGCACAGGCTGACACGGAATCACAACAGAGTGAATCTCGTACCTCGAATGAGATCATCCCTGCTCGTTAAAATGCATGTGGCTCATTAAGTGAACATGAAGTATCTCAGGGTGGGGAAGGCCATGGAGGGGCCCCCAAAGCCTTCCCAACCCACTAAGATATTTCATGCTTCCCCCTCCCTTCATGCTGCACCAGACTCACCTTGAAAAGGTCAGACTCCTCTCTGCTGCGGTTCCTGCTGCCGCCAGGTTCTGGGCCTAGTGATGGGTTAGGCCCCCAAAGCATGCCTCCAGAGGTGGATCCAGCCATTGGATGCCTTTTCCAGGCCGTTGCCTCCCGGATCTGATGCTGGGGGATGTTTCCATGGCCCTTGAGATGCCCAATCTGGGTGCCAGAGGCCTTTTCCAGGCTGCTGCTGCCCCAAAGTGAGGCCAGGGGATGCTTCCGCATGCCTCCAGAGGGTGAATCTGGGTGCCTGAGGCCTTTTACAGGCTGCTGCTGCCCAGATCTAAGGCTGGGGGACACAGAGGACTGCAGACATCTATCTGAAACATCCCCAGCCTCACTTCTAGGTGGCAGTGGCCTGGAAAAGGCCTCTGGTGCCTGGATTGGGCATACAGAGGGCCTCAGAAATGTCCTCCAGCCTCAGATCCGAGTGACAGCAACCTGGAAAAGGCCTCTGGTGCCTTCATCAGGCATCCAAAGGGGTGCAGAAGCTTCCCCCGGCTTCAGATCTAGGAGGCAGCAGCCTGGAAAAGGCTTTCAATGTCCACATTTGGAATCCTGAGGGCCATAGAAGCCTCCCCCAACCTCAGATCTGTGCGGCAGTGGCCTGGAAAAGGTCTCCAGCACCCGGATCCAACTTCCAGAGGCATGCAGAAGCATCCCTCAGCTTCAGTTCTGAAATCATGTGAGATCAGTAGAGTGAGATCTCGTGCCACTGGTCTTGTGTGATCTTGCATTACTTTAGGCCTCCATTCTCTGTGAATGCAACAAAGGCCTGGAGAAGTCAAGAAAGTGAAGGATCTTGATATTCACAGGCTGAGTATTGAAGCCCTAGCACCTAGGGAGTCACAGGGCGGGGGTGGGGAGGGAGGGAATAGCCAGGCTGAATGTTGCAGTGCCACTGCAGTCTCTCGTAAGGGTGAACAACTGCCGTGGTGCTGCAATATTCATAATTTAGGGATTTGCTCTTAAGCACTAAGGGGCACTTATCGCGTAACTTCGAACATTCACTAAGGGAAAGCTCACAACTCAGGGATTATCTGTACTATTTTAAAGTTTTCCTAAGTGCATGAAAGTTTGTCAAGTGATAAGTAAAAATGCATTACTATCAGAGAACCAGCTTACTTTTAATGTGTGGATTTAAAAAAAATGGTTTGGTCACATTCCAGTGCAGGAAATTGTGTTGTCAATTTTCAGCAGTCATAATCAAGAGACTTGGAAAACTGCAAAAAGGGAGCTTAGAAGCTGGATGTGACTTTGCAGCCTTAGATTACTTTGTCCTGCAATATTCTACAATTTAGTGGAAATTCTATATATAAAAAATGGAACTTGTAATAGTGTCTCAGTACTTGGCAACTTTATTCCAACCTAAGGAAGTTTACAAAAGGGGTCCCCAATCCCCAGGCTACGGCTCAATACTGGGCCACGAGCCATTTGGAACCAGGCCACAGAAGCGGTAGGTGAATATGCATAAGTGTGCGTGTATTCCCCACTTGCATGTGCAGCAGGCAAGCGCATATGCTCCATTTGTGTGAGAAGTGAGCATGTGGGCCCGATGTTTGTACAAATGGAGCTGCACACACAAAACTACCCCCTCTCCCTCCCTCACCGCTCCACAAAACTAGAAAGGTTGGGGAATTCTGGATAACAAGGTATTATACTGACATGTATTTAGATTACCCATATAAGTTTAGAAAGAGGAACTAGATGTTATTAGTTTAATACCAAATATCTTCCAATATCAAACATCTTTCACAGTCTTTTCTGCTGTGGCTTCTGCCATCTGGAACATTGTATCCCATGAGGTGAGAAACATAGCCACCCTTTTGGTCTTCCAAAGGCCCTAAATACCTGGATCTGCCAATTGGCCTGGGGCCCCCAATGGAAGCGAGTCATTCTGGAGGTGGTTAACAAACTAGGATAAGACCCCATCTCCTCCCTGTGTGCATATTGATCACTTCCTTGCCATCTTCATTAATTCTTAAATCAACTTTAGTGTTAATATATATATTTTTAACATTTTGGTTGCTTTTGTCAGAATCCATATATCATATTCATAAATGTATGTTTAAAACATTATTCCATGGATTCTGCCATCTGCCGAAGAGGAGGAAACGGATGTGTATTGAACCGGTATTAGGCATTTCAAAGGAAAAGAGAAGCCTTTTGAACTGGGGAAACAAAAGGGGGGGCTAGCATCTTGTGTCACAGAAGGGAGCAATAAACATAAAAGGTCCTAAGTTCCTTTTTCCCACAAGAGGGATGATAGGAGGTAAATGATGGGGGACTGACCAAATGGGGTTAAGAGGGGTTAAACCCTTTATAAGGGTTTAGTTCGTGGAAAATAATAAGTCCTGTCTTGTATTCCTACAACCAAGCATGTCATAGCAAAGATTCTTTTTGGACTAGATTTGACTCCAAGAGTTTTGTCTTCCTAGGACGTGGTTTGGGGTGGGTTCTGACAGCTTTTATCGGTTGTAAGCCGATATAAGTTTAATAAATAAATAAATAAATATACCAAATGTGAAGGTTCACTGACATCTCCATGCTACTTTGGAGGAACACTGGCAAAGCAGCTTGTCTCTATATCAAACTGTGTGCTAAATTCACTATCTTCAACACTGAGCAATGTATAAAGCAATGTTGACCACAGATTTATACTGTTACTTTTTCCATGTTATTTATATCGTCCATATTCCTGATCACCCCATGTCAAGAAGAGGGCCTTTGCACTCTCTTGTGCTATCTTTGACTATTTTCATTGATTTTTGCAATACTTTAAACAGAAAGCATAAAGATACTGCAGGCAGAAAATTCGTTGGTTTTTGACTTAGATCTTGTTTGGCTGTATGTAAAATTTGCTTTCTGTTTCTCTTTTTTGTTTGCTGTGATCTAATTCTCCTTCAAGCCTGCCTGACTGTTGGATCTCCCTTACCAGTTTTCATTTCTATTGTACTCTGTTTCCTATTTTCTGGCTTGCGGACAAAAGAAAAAAATTGTGCTCTCTGCATTTCAATGTAACTTATCCAATTATACAGTAACATACTAATGTCTACAGTTTTGCAATTCAAAAAGTATATAAAAATGTAATGAAATGCATTGTATCAGAGAAAATCATTTGGGAAATTGAAGTATTAGATTAAAATGTCAATCTTGGGAAGAAGTTTACACAGAATAAATAGAAAAATGTGCAAGAAAATTCATATTTTTGTCTATATAAAAACAAATTAAAATGGAGGCTGGTACAGAAAGGGGACAGAATGAATTTGAAATTGGAAGAATGGGAATCTAAGCAAAATTTAATTGATCAGTAGCAGAATGGGAAGGAATAATTTGGATAGACATCATAAGAAATATGAATTGACATTGTCATTTCTCATTTATAATGTCTAGGAAACTCAAACTACATAATGCTCTCATATTATGTATTGCTCTGACCTTTACAGTAAACAGATAGTGAATTTCATGAAATTGGACCATGATGTAATATATTTATTTAAAAGAGTATTCAGTACTACAAAAACCTGGTTTCTTTTTAAATTCATGCTAAGTCTCTAATGCTAATAAAGATAAAGGTAAAGGTTCCCCCGCACATGCGTGCTAGTCGTTTCCAACTCTAGGGGCCAGTGCTCATCTCCGTTTCAAAGCCGAAGAGCCAGCGCTTGTCTGAGGACGTCTCCGTGGTCATGTGGCCGGCATGACTAGACGCCAAAGGCGCACGGAACGCTGTTACCTTCCCACCGGAGCGGTCCCTATTTTTCTACTTGCATTTTTACGTGCTTTCGAACTGCTAGGTTGGCAGAAGCTGGGACGAGTAACAGGCGCTCACTCTGCTACGCGGCACTCGGGATTCGACCCGCCAAACTGCCGACCTTCTGATCGACCAGCTCAGCATCCTAACCCACTGAGCCACCGCATCTCATCTAATGCTAATAGTATGCTGCAAAGTAACTATAACTGCAAAATAAACTTTCAGGAAGAACACTAGCATTTTCGTTAACACCATCTCAACTATCAGCTCAATTCTGCTATATCTGTGGCTCTCCAAATCTTGCTGGGCTATAAACCCAAATATGCCAATATGGGCAATGACAATAGATGCTGGGAGATTGACACAGTTTCCACACTCCACCCTATCTTATTTTTGGGAAATAAAGTTGCAACTTTTTCCAAATTGATTTGTCATGACGCTTTAATTACATTTTAAGAGGTAAATATGCAAACATATCTCTGCATAGAAATATAGTTTAAGTAAGGTTTTCATAACATAAATCACATAGCTAACACATTGCATAGCTAATGCATCTCAACTATTTTCTAGTTCTTTATATATGTAATTATATATACAAAGTTCTGAAAACAACCTTTTAGAAGCTTACTTTGCTAAACATTCTCACTGAAGTTCTATAATCTGAAAGTTAGACATCTTCTTGTAAAAAATAATAACTCTTACTTTTTTGTTTTATAGATTTAAAGGAATAAAATAAGAGGAGGGAAATATGCTGTGATCCTTCCTGGTGCACTATGCTGATCATGAAAGAATGTCAGAGTATATATCACCTTCAGACAGAAGAAAAGCCTCAAGTCTGCATTCAGGAACAAAAATGATGAGTATCCAGATTGCTGAATGAGAGAAATCATTCTAACAAAGTCTGAATTTCTCCTGTCATTTTAAAAAAATAATCCAGGAAACAATTGAGAAGACTGCTCCATTACAGTTTATTGGGTAAATCTGGAGTCCATGGTTTTCTGTAAACGTGCTGCAGCAGAAACATTTTGTGAAGATGGGAGTAAAAATCTTTCTAGGTTTCAGTTTCAAAAACTGGGATTAATTATGGCTTCAGATGTTTGGAGCAGGTGAATGGAAAATTTTTCAGCTTCTGTTATGTTTTATGCAGCTGTAGATTTCAGAAATCAGAAAATTCTTTAAGATGCAAGACATTTCCAGATATGTCATTTGATCTGCTTCTTTTTCTCTTGAGTGAAAACCAGACATTTTGGATGGTGTATATTGGGGTGGGGGTGGATTGCTGAGAGAGATTTCTTTGAAGATTGCATAAATCTGAAAGACTGATCATTTGCCTTTTTCGTCTCTTTATTTATATAGCTTTTGAAAATAAATTTCCTATGTGGTCCCTTTTGATTTAACTTGCTGCTGCCAATTTTGCCATTATTTTGGGTTTACATTTTTTATTGAATAGGCCTCGAATTGAAAACTAGATTTCTTTCCAATTCCCCTCACTTGCGAGGCGAGAGGAAATGAAAACGCCTGTCAGCAAAAGTAATGTGTTTAATACTGTGCCAGCCCTAAACATCAGCAGAGATTTTGGTGTATTACAAATAATTCTATCACCAACCTATATTGCTCAGCTGTGTTTTTATCTCTGTTGTAGGATAATATCAATATTTCAAAGTGTAAGACAAGGAATGTTTTGAGATTGATGTGGGAAAGAAGTGTGACAAATATATAAGGGGAGAAGGAAATACCTGTTCTCAAAAATGCTTTACTTCCCATGGGGATTCACTGAATTTATTCTTCCTTCAGAAACCTACTGGATGCTCTTTGGAAAATATGGATATTTAATACAAGGGGAGAAGGACAATATATTTTTAGAAAAGTATGTTCTTAATTATTTCATATATAAAGAATCTCCAATTCAACCCTAGAATTAGAGTTAATGGGTAAAACCTTACCAGACTTTCAGAATTTCTTCTCCCATCCTCACCCCACTTCTTCAACATTCTGCAAACATGTTTGAGAATGTTAGTGATTTTTCTGGAATACTTTGAACTAGGCAGGGACAGTGTAATCGCCCCTCTCATTTCATCAACAGAAATTGCCTGTGTTTGTGGAAGAGTGTGCCTGGATTCCAAACTACCTTTCCTTTTAAAAATGAAATGTGGGGAATATAAAGGCCTGTTTTGGGGCCAGTTCTCCTAACTTTGGAATCCGGTATGATACAGCCCTTTTTGAGCAACCTGTCATCAGCACTAGACATGGTCATTTTTAATTCTTTCAGGTCTTTTCACTATTAATAATCTTTCATGTTAATATGAGATTGGTAACTTCTTACTGCTGCTTTTACAATTTATCATTTTATTCTTATTTTGCTTGTTCTGCTTTGTATATTTTATAAAATCTATATCTATATATCTATACCTATCTATATCTATATCTATATCTATCTATTTATCTATCTATCTATCTATCTATCTATCTATCTATCTATCTATCTATCTATCTATCTATCCATTAGGTAAAATATAATTGTTTTCTGAATGGTGCAACAAATACAACTTGCCAGCAAATGTTTTATTTTTCTTTTGTTTAAATACAAAAGGTAAAAAGTTAAATACAGTGATTTCCTCACTTGGAGCCTGCATATTTATCTGGATGGACACTCAACAAGCCTACATAGTAAAGGAATTCAGAACAATGATTAACTATGAATGGGATTCAGACAGCATGTTAAGACATATATACACAGAGAAAGTTAGGAAAAACCTGACATTGAAACCAATCAAGCATTGTATATTCACATAACTCTGGCTTCCCATTTGGCTAAAGTTGTATGAACACAGTCATATTCTATCTTCAGATGGAGCACTTTTAAATCATAAGAAAGTGAATGATTAAATGCTGTGTCGCCGTTAGGTTAACAAACCTTCTAATTTCAGTGCTACCGATTAATACTGATTTTTCAGAACAAGTATAAAAATCCTGGTGCTCAACTTGGAACAGACTCAAGATATTTGGTAATGTAACCTCTATCCTCATAGCCTTCAAGAAACAGGTGAAAACATGGCTCTTTTGGAGGGCTTCTGGGAATTACTGATATATAGCAACACCACTACCTATAATTTTACAATTTTACTCTTTCATCTCTAGTTGTCATTTAAATTAATTTTATTCTGATTGTGTAATATATACATATTATTATGTATATTCTTTAAGCCACCTCAAATGCAGTTGTTCTAGGGCTAGGCGGTCAGATTAAATATTTATTTCAAAATTCCTAAATTCACAGTAATCTAATGAAAATGTATTCTGTGTCTATTCAGCATTATTTCTTCTGCTAATTGTAATTTATAAGAACAGTGTAAAAACAGTATAAAACACCATACTAGACTACAATCAGTGGCTGAAATGTAACAAGAACTACCATCAACCATCAGTTTATCCATTATGCAAACTTTACCACTCACCCAGATCCTCATACCTGGTGAGAAAACTAATAAGGCATGAAAGGCCATTAGAGGCTGGCTAACAATCTGATCTCCAGGGTGGTGAAGGTTCAAAGGGCAGGTGCCATGATAGAAATAGCACTTTCCCTGGGCCCACCAAATAGCATTGCCTAACAGACAAGACCCAAAGCATTTTTTGTCCTGTCAGACCTAACAGGAAGGGTAGATATAGTTAGGGAGAGGCAGTCCCTGAAATAATCCAGTATCATGTCATGAAGGATATTATAGGTCATTATCAGCATCTTGAATTGAATCCAAAAGCATAGTGCTAACCAATGCAGTTTGCAGAGCAGAAATGTAATGTGCACTGATCCAAGAGTACACATAACTGCCTATGTGGCCACTTTCTGTACTAACTGAAGCTTCTGGATACTTTTCAAGGGCAGTCCCACGTCAAATACATTGCAGTAGTCATTCAGAAGGTGACCCAGCCATGAGGGACTGTGAGCAGGGCCTCTTGGTCAACAAACAGTTTGAACTGTCAGACAGCATGAAATTCTGAAAAGGCCTCTGCTTCCTCTTTTTCATGAACTTTGCAAAGCATAGTAAGAAGTAACTCTGAAATTTGCTCCTCACTATCCTTTTTCTTTTGTCATATACAGGTGAAACTCGAAAAATTAGAATATCGTGCAAAAGCTCATTTATTTCAGTAATGCAACTTAAAAGGGGAAACTAATATATGAGATAGACTCATTACATGCAAAGCAAGATTGTTCAAGCCTTGATTTGTCATAATTGTGATGATTATGGCGTACAGCTCATTAAAACCCCAAATCCACAATCTCAGAAAATTAGAATATTGTGAAAAGGTACAATATTCTAGGCTCAAAGTGTCCCACTCTAATCAGCTAATTAAGCCATAACACCTGCAAAGGGTTCCTGAGCCTTTAAATGGTCTCTCAGTCTGGTTCAGTAGGAATCACAGTCATGGGGAAGACTGCTGACCTGACAGTTGTGCAGAAAACCATCATTGACACCCTCCATAAGGAGGGAAAGCCTCAAAAGGTAATTGCAAAAGACGTTGGATGTTCCCAAAGTGCTGTATCAAAGCACATTAATAGAAAGTTATGTGGAAGGGAAAAGCGTGGAAGAAAAAGGTGCAAAAGCAGCAGGGATGACTGTAGCCTGGAGAGGATTGTCAGGAAAAGGCCATTCAAAAGTGTTGGGGACTTTCACAAGGAGTGGACTGAGGCTGGAGTCAGTGCATCAAGAGCCACCACACACAGACGGATCCTGGACATGGGCATCAAATGTCGTATTCCTCTTGTCAAGCCGCTCCAGAACAACAAACAACGTCAGAAGCGTCTTACCTGGGCTAAAGAAAAACAGACCTGGTCTGTTGCTCAGTGGTCCAAAGTTCTCTTTTCTGATGTGAGCAACTTTTGCATCTCATTTGGAAACCAAGGACCTAGAGTCTGTAGGAAGAATGGAGAGGCACACACTGCAAGGTGCTTGAAGTCCAGTGTGAAGTTTCCACAGTCTGTGTTGATTTGGGGAGCCATGTCATCTGCTGGTGTTGGTCCACTGTGCTTCATTAAGTCCAGGGTCAATGCAGCCGTCTACCAGGAGATTTTGGAGCACTTCATGCTTCCTTCCACAGACGAGCTTTATGGGGATGCTGACTTCATTTTCCAGCAGGACTTGGCACCTGCCCACACTGCCAAAAGCACCAAAACCTGGTTCAATGACCGTGGGATTACTGTGCTTGATTGGCCAGCAAACTCACCTGACCTGAACCCCATAGAAAATCTATGGGGCATTGCCAAGAGAAAGATGAGAGACATGAGACTGAACAATGCAGAAGAGCTGAAGGCCGCTATTGAAGCATCCTGGTCTTCCATAACACTTCAGCAGTGCCACAGGCTGATAGCTTCCATGCCACGCCGCATTGAGGCAGTAATTGCTGCAAAAGGGGCCCAAACCACGTACTGAGTACATATGCATGCTTATACTTTACAGAGGTCCAATATTGTTCTATGTACACTCCTTGTTTTATTGATTGCATGTAATATTCTAATTTTCTGAGATTGTGGATTTGGGGTTTTCATGAGCTGTACGCCATAATCATCACAATTATGACAAATCACGGCTTGAACTATCTTGCTTTGAATGTAATGAGTCTATCTCATATATTAGTTTCCCCTTTTAAGTTGCTTTACTGAAATAAATGAACTTTTGCACAATATTCTAATTTTTTGAGTTTCACCGGTATCTTTTCAACTATAAGTATAAACAAACCAACATCTCATGGGTTTTTACAGCACAGGTCCATGATCAGAAAATGAGACTAGTGAGAAACATGTCGTCACAAGGAATGGCCAAGCATAACATGCCTTTACTAAGGTAAAAGGTGTAGGATATGGGAAATCATACAGAAAATCCTTCTTTTTTTAGTAACAAAGAAGCAAAAAAAAAGATAGTTTCAGTTGTCAAGCCCTAGTGCTGTGCTTCTAGGAATCCCCAAAGGAAAGCCTTGATAATAATAGCACTCCTCAATAGATCTATTTTTTTTTTGAGTACCAATGTATTCTGTTCCTCTAGTAAAATCTTAATTAAGACATTCAAAGCAAAAAAACGTAGCCAAGAGTTTGTAAAGAGTAGAAGAGGAATGGGAAATAAATGGCAAATATAGTTCAGGGTTGCATATTTAGCATGGTAAGACTATTTTGAAAGGGGAACCGGAAAGATTCTATGGAGAACAGAGCTGTCAGTGGTCATGATTTTAATTTAATTTAATTTAATTTTATTATATTTGTATACCGCCCTTCTCCCAAAGGACTCAGGGCGGTGGACAGGGCACATATAAAAATAGAGAGTACAAAAATTAAAAAAGAATTAAATAGGAGCCCGAGCTAAAACAATAGAATAATATAAAAATCCACAATAAAAACCCCAACACATCCCCCATCAGGCCAGGCCAGCTTGTTCAAATAAATGGGTCTTCAGACCGCATTGGAAGGAGCGAAGGTCAGGTGCCATCCGGAGCTCAACCGGCAGCTGATTCCATAAAGCCGGGGCGCCCACAGAGAAGGCCCTCCCCCTGGGGGCTACCAGCCGACATGATAACTCTGTGTTATCTCCAGTATCTGAAACAATACCAATACTATGCAAAATTAAGATGGTTCTTAACACTCGCAACTTACTGTTTCAGGACATCTGGTTTGCCAGAATTCTGGGCCAGATTCAGGAAATGTTGTTCTTACACCTTTATGTTTTATATGGTTTTCTTTTCCTAAACTGCTGCTTTTTCCTGGTCTTTCCCATTAAGGTGCCTGCTTTTAAATTCCAAATGCCATTTGTATATAGCCCTAGCATGAGCTTTGATTTCCCTTAATATTTAGCTTTCAAAAAGCTAATACTCCCATGTTTGATAATAAACAGAGCTCTGTTCATGTTTCTTATGCAGTTTCCTCATAGCACACTGAAAAAATATCAATAAAATGAAATTGTTCCCTGACCAGAAGTGCATCACACTGTTCAAGATAATTTAGTTTCATAATTGCTCAGGGGGAAAAAATGCTGTGCACTTCCTGACTGATTTTCATATATACTTACTGTATATATGAATTCTCTTCATTTTTGATAAAGGAAGAAAATCCCACCCCTTTTATGTAATGCTGGTTATTTTCTAATACAGTGATTATTTTCTGAACTGGAAATGCCAACCTAACTTTCCGAACATGATATCAGAGACTTCCAAAGACATTCTGTCTTGCTAGAGGCAAGAATACTTTAGACCACTGCTACACAACATTAAAAGATGCTTATTGGTCTTTACCACAAGCAGCTATGGGACACTCTGATTCACTATGAGGACACTATGACTCACCTTGTACCTGTTTATAGACAAAGGCTTAAAAGAATAAAAATCAACAATTAAATCAGTGAAGTCTTGGACTGAAAAGGCAAAGCTAAAGCTACAGGCTTGCCTTGATTGCACAGATTGGAAGTTTTTCAAAGATACCTCTGCAGACTTGGATAAACTCACCGATACTGTAACATGTTAGTTTTTGTGAAGACCTATGTGTGCCAACCAGAAGCCTCCAAATACATAATAACAAGAAGCCTTGGTTCACAACTAAACTCAAGCAGCTACATCATGCCAAAGAGGAAGCCAACAGGCTATACCAGGGGTGTCAAACTCAATATCATTGAGGGCTGCATCAGCATTGTGGTTGCCCTCAGGGGGCCAACCACAATGCTGACGCAGCCCTCAATGGGTGGGTATGGCCAGGATGGGTATGGCCAGGGTGGGCGTGGCCTACTGGGTGGGCATGGCCAGCTCTACATCATTCGCATCAAGGGTGCCTATGGGGGTCTGGGCAGGAGTGGGACAGATCTGAGGGTCTCTGGCAGAAGGAGGGTCTCTGGGCCAGGGCCAAGGCAGTGGGGGCCGTTCCCTCACTGTTTCCAGGATGGCTTCGCAGGCCACATGAAACCACTTCACGGGCTGGATCCGGCCCCCGGGCCTTGTGTTTGACATGTCTGGGCTATACAATCAGGCCCAAAATGTATTAACAAGGGTAATCAGAGAAGCAAAAAGAAGCTACTCTGAAAACCTGAGGAATCAGCTCCCAAAAAATGAACCAGCAAATGTGTGGAAAATTCTTAAAAAATATCACTGATTACAACAAATCTCCTTTCCATGCTGAAGGGAATCGACAACTGGCAGACGACCTGAATGTCTTTTATGTCAATGCTGCTAACATTGGATGTTCTTGCTTTGACAGTATATGAAGATGCAGCCATTTTCTCTTTAACCTGTGTGTTACTTTTAACCTGTGTGTTACTCTTTCTATGGGGGGTGAACTATTACCCCCCGTAGATAGGGCTCACAACTTGGGAGTCCTCCTAGACTCACGGCTCACCTTGGAAGATCACATAGTGGCTGTGACTAGGGGGGCTTTCGCCCAGGTTCGCCTGGTGCGCCAGTTGCGGCCCTATCTAAGCCGGGATGATTTATGCACGGTCACTCACGCGCTCGTGACCTCTCGTCTAGACTACTGCAACGCTCTCTACATGGGGCTTCCCTTGAGGACCACCCGGAGGCTCCAACTGGTACAGAATGCAGCCGCGAGAGTTGTGTTGGGAGTCTCCCGATACTCCCATGTTACACCTCTGCTCCGTGAGCTGCATTAGTTGCCAGTTGTCTTCCGGGTGAGATTCAAGGTACTAGTAATGGTGTTTAAAGCCCTACATGGCAGGGGTCCGGAGCACCTTAGGGAACACCTGCTGCTGGCATCAACTTCCCTCCGCCCTGTGCGTTCCCACAGAGAGGACCTCCTCAGGGTGCCACCGGTCAGAGAATGTCGATTGGTGGCCCCCAGGGGGAGATCCTTCTCTGTGGGCGCCCCGGAACTATGGAATCAGTTACCGGTTGAGCTCCGGACGGCGCCCGATCTTCGCTCCTTTCGCCGTGATCTAAAAACATACTTGTTCGAACAAGCCGGCCTGGCCTGATGGGGATTGGTGGGTTTTTTATTGTATTTTATTGAGGTTTTACTATGTATTAATTGTTTTTTAGTGGGCATGTATTTAATTATTTTTTAACTTTTGTAATTCTGTGTTTTTTATTCTTGCCCTGTTCACCGCCCTGAGTCCTTCGGGAGAAGGGCGGTATAGAAATATTAATAAATTAAATTAAATTAAAATTAAATTACTTTTAGAGTTAGAATTAGATGATGCTGGGGGGAGGAGGAATGTGTATGGGGATTAGTTATATACAATAATATAGCAGTAGAGCATTTTCCAAGGCTGTTTTGAAATAAGAGATGATAAAGAAATGGAGGGTTGGAGAACAGGAGGGAAAGCTTGCATTTCAAACTAATTGGAGAATGTGATTTATGACTATAAATTAGTGCTTTTATACTACTGTATGTGTTTAGGAGAGGGGAATTCAGATTTTGGCTTCAACCATATATGTGCCGAAGCTATGCTAGTCTATTAAAGGTTCTTTAAGGTAAATAATGCCTTGAAGTTCTTTGAATAGTTTCATTTGTTGGAACCATGACATTTTACTGTAGGTTTGAGAGGAAACCACTGTCAACTATTGCCACCATTTCCATCTCAGATAAATCAACAACAGCCAATCCTCCTACAACTGACCCCATCCCTTTGACAACCCCCTGATAATCACAGAAAAAGATGTGCAAAATCTATTCCACAGACAAAAGCCTGGAAAACCACCAGGTCCAGACAAGGTAACTCCTTTTTGCTGGAAAGCTTGTGCTGATCAACTGGCCATCATCTTCACTCGCATCTTTAATAAATCACTAGAGATATGTTATGTTCCTTCTTGCTTCAAACACTCTACTAGCATCCAAGTGCCGAAGAAACCTTCCATCAAGGAGCTGAATGACTACAGACCAGTTGCTCTAATATCCGTAGTTATGAAAACCTTTGAAAGGTTAGTGCTGGCCACCTGAAAACCATCACAGATCTACTGTTAGACCTATTGCAGTTTGCCTACCTAACAAACAGATTGGCAGATGATGCTGTTAATATGTCTCTACACTATATTCTACGACATCTTGAATCTCCAAGGACTTATGCAAGGGTCCTTTTTGTAGACTTCAGGTTGGCATTCAATACCATCATTCTAGATATTCTTCTCACTAAACTAGCCATGACTGATCACACTTGTAAGTTGATCATAAGTTTTCTAACAGATAGGAAGCAGCAGGTGAAGTTATGCAAAATCACATCAGATACCTGTATAATTAGCACAGGGGGCCCCCTCGGCTGTGTGCTCTCTCCACCTCTTTTCTCTCTATATACCAACAACTGCAACTCAAAGGATCATTCTGTTAAAGTACTGAAGTTTTCAGTTGATGCAACAGTGATCGGTCTCATTTGAGACAACAACAATTCTACATACAGATGGGAAGTTGAACAACAAGCCTTGTGGTGTGACCGTAACATCTTGAACTGTACAGACCCCAAATTTAGAAATGATAGTGGATTTTAGGAGAAGCTCTCCTATTCTGCTACCTCCTACAATACTAGACAACACAGTATCAACACTAGTGGCCTTCAAGTTTCTAGGTACTATAATATCTCAAGACTTAAAATGTCATCAAAAAGGCACAACAAAGAATGTTTTCCTGCACCGACTCAGAAAATTCAGTCTGCCCAAGGAGCTGATGATACAGTTCTACAAAGGAATTATTGAGTCTGTCATTTGCACCTCTATAATTGCCTAGTTTGGCCCTGCAACCAAACAAGACACATTAACTTCAACAGATTGTTAGAACTGCAGAAAAAAAACAATTGCTACCAGCCTGCCTTCCACTGAGGACCTGTATATTGCACGAGCCAGAAAGAGGGCTGTGGAAATATTTACAGACCCCTCACATCCTGTACATAAACTGTTTCAACTTCTTCCCTCAAAACTACACTATGTAGAGCATTGTGTGCCAAAACAATTAGATAAAAGGACATTTTTTCCCCCACCATGACATGACTCTGTTAAACAACTAATTCCCACAACACTGTCAAACTACCTTGTAGGGCTGTATTACTATTATTCTTCTCATCTTTCCTGTTACCTATTTCCTTATATTCTTATGACTATAACTTTGTTGCTTGTATCTTATGATTTATATTGATTGTTTTATTTAGTATCCTAGTATAATTTATGTTGATTGCCTATTTATTTAAGCAATGATATGACTATCATTGAGTGTTATATCTTATGATTTATGATGAATGCATTTTATGATTATGATCATGATTTATCACTTGTTGCTTGTATGCACGCTGAGAGCTTATGTACCAGAGGCAAATTCCTTGTGTGTCCAATCAGACTTAACCAATAAAGAATTCTATTCTATCTCCTGAATGAGATTCTGATCAATTGGGGAAAAAAGTTCTGATACGTCGTGTGATATCATGTGACATTACGAGTTTGACATGTCTGATTTCTTAACCATTCCAGGAAGTGCTCTGACTTTGAACTTGTAGGAATAGAGCATCTAGACAGACAAAAAACATTACACCCTTCTGATATATAGCTAGACTTTTTACACTTATTTGATTGTTTTGATCATCAACAGTTGCTAAAAAGGCTTTTTAAAAATCTAATTTCTAATTTGTAAATAGAATTGCATTCTCATCTACTATGTGAAATAATTATTAAGGAGATTTCAACCAATGTCCTCTAGAGGATCCAAAAGATCAGTAACTATTAGCTGAGTCAGATAAGAATCCAGTCCAAACCCTTGAGGGCATTAGGATGCTATTCCCAGTAATGCATGTTAGGACATACATATATAAAATAAAGCTGAATATGGTTTTCTTTAACCCATATTTGTGAAAATACATCAAGTTGCACACAAATTATCATCTAAATCAGCTCTTAGATTTCATGAAAGGGGGAAATAAACAAGCACAAAACCTTCCTTATTTTTTGCTTTCAGGTGAGTGTAATGAAAGTGTTGGCAATCCTTAGCTGTAAAGTGGTGTGTAATTGCTATGCACTTTTATAGGAGGAAGCATAATTGACAGTATGAGAAACAGAAAGAATCATAGATGTGGGTGGAAATGACATTACAAATGACTCAAAAGGGTGGCTGATTACTAAGTGCATCTCTGTCCCATAGCAAATAAAGATTTTTTTTCTTAATATTATTATGTTTCTGAATACTCCTCTTCCTGCCTTGTTCACTTTTATAAGTTCTGTAAACATGGGACAATGAGAAAGAAACAATTGAACAATGAGACAGACCATGAACATTCCTTCTGAGTTTGATGAGTAAGCTACCCATAATCCTTTTATGCTTATAGAAAATAAACCTCAAACAACATTAGTATTTATGAAATGATACATCATCTTAGTCAGTGGTGGGATTCAGCTAGTTTGCACCACTTCGGCAGAACCAGTAGCTAATTTTTTGTTTCCCAGGCCCAGAATGGGCTTCCGGAAGCAGCATCCACACAAAGAACCGGTTGTTCACATATTTGAATCCCACCACTGATCTTAGTATAGTATACCGAGCCTCAAGCAGTTTACAGCATATTTAATAAAAAACAGTAGCAATAATAATTAATATCAATAACAACAACAATAATAATGTAAGAGCCAATCTGGGTTAGTCACTGGGTCCAGAGATATAGTCTTCAGAGGTTTCAGTATCATACTGAAGCCCATCTTCAGAGAAGTTCTCTCTACTGGAATGTATGCTTTACTTTTTAATAAAGTAAACTAAGTTTAGAATTGTGTTAAGACACCAAGATAGAAACAGGAACATTGTGAGTTCTAGTCCTACCTTAGGAATGAAGCCAGCTGGATCAATTTGAGCCAGTCACTCTCTCTCAGCTCTAGGAAGAAGGCAAGGGCAAACCAGTTCCCCAAATCTTGCCAAGTGAACTGCAGGGACCTGTCCAAGCAGTTATCAGGAATCAACACTGATTTGAAGGCACAAAGTATGTATACTACAGCATATAAAAAAGGACAGGTCCAGTGCATACTTTTCTAACGGTCCTCCAAATAAATCTGAAATTGTAGGATGACAGCCATGTTAATCTACGATAAACAAAATGTCTGACAAAATGTATGGCTCATAGAAACTTATACCAGGTATAAGTTTAAAAGGTATAATATACCTTTTAAAAGGATTTGTAGATATGAAAAAACTAATAAATAACATTGATTTATGTCTACTCTTTCATGACATTTGTGTCAATGCTGCTAACATTGGATGTTCTTGCTTTGACAATATATGAAGATGCAGCCATTTTCTCTTTAACCTGTGTGTTACTTTTAGAGTTAGAATTAGATGATGCTGGGGGGAGGAAGAATGTGTATGGGGATTAGTTAGACAAAATAACATAGCAGTAGAGCATTTTTCAAGGCTGTTTGAAATAAGAGATGATAAGAGATGGTGAGTTAGGGAACTGGAAGAAAGGTCTGCCTTTCAAACTAATTGGAGAATGTGATTTATGGCTGTAAATGAGAGGAGGGAACTGTGCTTGGACCTTATGTGCTTAGGGTAGGGGAATTCAGATTTCGGCTTCGACCATTTACGTGCTGATGCTATGCAACTTGAATAAAGATTCTTTAAGGTAAACAATGCCTCAAAGTTCTTTGAAGAGTTTCATCTGTTGGAACCATGACAATTTGTTTGTAATAAGAAAACAGGGATTTGAAATCTAAAATGGATTGCTGTTTGGGAGACTTTTTTCTGGGTTTTCCTTATGCTGATAAGACGTAGCTGCATACTTGAGGTTATGGCATCAGTTTTCTGAGCTCCTACCTATTTGGCAGGAAAAGTGTCCATTGGAATAAAATTGGAATAATGCTCACACAGTTCTGAGCAGTTTATTATATGTTGCTGGGAGATATTCAAGAACTATGTACGCCTGTAGAGACAATTATTGTCATTTCTTCAGACCTCTAATGTAAGCAGCATCTCTGAGATTGCAATTCTGTAACTGTGTGACTCAGTTATTTTGCACAGAATGGTGCAGAATGACTTGGTTTCCTTGTAGATATGTAATGGTGCAATATTTTTTCAACTTGATGACTTGTCTATGGGGCAAAGTTTGTTATGCTCTGTGCACAGAAAAGACAGAATAAAGTTGAGATCACATGTGAATTTAGCAATGATCATAGGAGTAATATCATTCTAATGTAGGCATTTATCTGTTACATGTATACAGTTCAAGTGGAAATAATACATTGCAATGTTCCTGTGCAAATGACTGATTTTTAGAGATCTTGTAATATTGACTGTGAAGATCTGCTGAAGTGTAATTCAACTTTCAGTTGGGGTCCTTGATAAGATAGGGCTCCTTTACATGATATACTTTGAGAAGTCATATGAATAAATATGGTCATGGACCATTGTCAGAGTTTTATAGTAGATATGCAAATAACTGTGAAAGGATATTTGAGGTAGAGTTTCATGAGTGTGCATATGTGTCTCCCTATTTGACACTTATCCAAATTACAACTAAATGCCTGTATTATAATGCTTAATTATGTAAGATTTCCACTTAATGGGGCTCATGCTTATGCTCATCTATCCAATACAAAAATAAATGGGGAGGGGGAGGTAATTGCTGTTATTTTTCTTTTTTTTTAAAAAAAGTGTTACCCTAAATAATTATTTACCACATTTACAAACCACCTATCTCCCTCACAGAGCACCTCAGGGTGGTATACTTATAAAACATAAAAGGAACACTGTGGCTTACATGGTCAGGATGCTGGATAGGAGGTTAACAAGTCCACGTTTGAGACCTGAGGACTCTGTGGGATGAGATGAACTCCTGTCCTTCACTTTAGCTCCTGCCAGGGACATGAAGGGAGCCTCCAAATGGGCATCCCTTGGGGAACAGTGATGTCACTGGCTAATCCTTTCAAGCCAGAAGCACTGTGGTGCTTCCAACATATTATTATTATTATTATTATTATTATTATTATTATTATTATTATTATTATTATTATTATTATTATTATTATTTATTGAATTTTTATACCGCCCTTCTCCCGAAGGACTCAGGGCGGTGAACAGGGCATATAAATAGAAATACAAAAGTTAAAAAAGATTAAATAATTGCCCAATTAAAACAATCAAAATGTAAAACCCATTGTTTTAAGGTTTTAAGGTTTAATTGTTTTAAGGTTCCCCCATCAGGCCAGGCCAGCTTGTTCGAATAAATGGGTCTTTAACCCGCGCCGGAAGGAGCGAAGATCCGGTGCTGTCTGGAGCTCAACCGGCGGTTGGTTCCATAAAGCCGGGGCACCCACAGAGAAGGCCCTCCCCCTGGGGGCCGCCAGTCGACATTCTCTGACCGGTGGCACCCTGAGGAGGCCCTCTCTGTGGGAACGCACAGGGCGGAGGGGAGTCGACACCGGCAGCAGGTGGTCCCCGAGGTATTCCGGACCCATGCCATGTAAGGACTTAAAAACCATCACCAAGACCTTGAACCGCACCCGGAAGACAACTGGTAACCAATGCAGCTCGTGGAGCAAAGGTGTAACATGGGAGTACCGGGAAACTCCCAAGATAACTCTCGCGGCCGCATTCTGTACCATTCTGTATGCAATAAACATAAAAGATGTATATAAATATAAGGAGGCAATTCAAACCAGAATAAAATAATTAAAATTTGAGGTTAAAAAGGCAGGGGGAAACCTTCAAGGAACTAACCAGCCCTACAGTTGCATGCTAGGTCTTCATACATCTCTGAAAGGCCAGGAAAGTGGTGGTCCTGCTTCATCTCTGGGGGGAGAGTGATCCAAAGAGTGGGGGTACTAGCAGAAAAGACTCTCTTCCTGAAGCCCACCATTATAAATTCTTTAACTGACAGCCTCTACAATGTAGTCTCCCTGCCTGACTGGGTGGGATGGGTGTGTGGATGTAATTTCATTCAACACATCATTTTACAGTATTGGGAAAATTAAATTGTAATGTTAGTTACTTGGAAAGATCTCACTCTAAGCTTAGACTAGTATAAACAAAGGGGAGAAAAGTATTTCAGCTTTAGACAAGCTGAGAATAAGAGAAATACAAGAAGCTTGTATACGCAGAAGCTAATCTTAAAACAGAAGATTTTTGTACATATGTCATCTTTCTTTTCATTGATATGCAGCGTTTCACTAGTAAAAAGAAAAGAAAACAAAGAGACATTCTTTTTTTGCAGTGATTAGGAACTGGCTTTCATTCTCTATTCAGGCGTAACATAATAAGGAAAATAAAATGCAAAAAATACATGATATTTTTAGAGGGGGAGATCATTATGCATAAATGAAAGAGGAGAAGGAAGAAGAGAAGGAGGTGGTAGAATCAATGTTAGGGTTACAAAAAACTCCATAGTATATATCAAGTTTAAACATTTCTAAAACTATCTGGTCCTTCGTGATCTGATTTTTAAGTTAAAATTATTACTTGGGGAGGTGACAGGTATATGTTTGGCTCCTAAACAAACTAAGTCTTTTAAGAAGAGACTTGACATTCACCTGTCTGAGATGGTATAGGTTCTCCTGCTTGAGCAGGGGGCTGGACTAGAAGACCTCCAATGTCCCTTCCAGCTCTATTCTATTCTAAGTCCTAAACAAACCATGCAAAAGCTTTCTACATCAATTAACTACACATATTTCTACACATATATATATAAAGGGAAAGCTCTAGTCTGATTTATATTGAGAACATAGGGCTATGGCAGAGATACTCAAACCAAAGGGAATAAATTGGAAAAAGTGAATCAAGTCTAGCAGGGAAAACATGGTTTAATTTGACAATAACATATTATTCTGTATAAAGACGGTGTGTTTCAGCTAAGAAATCAGGCTAGAATCTTAGGATTTGTGAACCCTGACATAATTCAACCACCCAAGTGCATAATTTAGTGGTGGATAGCAGACAATTATTTTCTGTCAAACTGCTATGACATTAACTATGTTAACTATAAAGGTCAACATCTAGTTTCCAGTCAAACCATATGCCCAAGTTATGCAGCAGTTCTGTAATCTTTTATTTCACTAAGTCCAGTTTTATCTCTCTTGAAATGGATAACTGGGCATGCCTCCTCTACTTAGCTAGGGAATGTTTCCCTGAACAAATGTCCCATCTCTACCAGAACACCACCAATTTTTTGTTACAGTTTCCCCAACCCTGGTTACAATATCTTGCCCCTAGAATGAAAAGTGACAAAATTGATAATTAACGCTTTAAGAACATTTTATGTGGTTTGTTACAACAAGATGGAGTTCTGAATTACCATATACAAATCACAATGTAGCTGTCGGCATTTCCGTTAGCATCCAAAGCTAACATCTTAATATAATCATTCTAAATATACTATATATTTTTGGAACAGAAAGAAGTGAGCCCAAATGCATTGCATTAGTTCTGTGATCTGTACCTTTCTATTTTACTCCTATTAGATATTCTTATAAAGGTTAAAAATGCCCATTAGAAATAGTGGGAGTTCTTTAAAACTCCTTAGGTAATAATGGAAACTGAATATAACTATAGATTTTTTCTCATCATACAATTCCTTTCTGTTCTTGTTTATCACGTAGTTGGTAAGCCAGGATCATTGTCACATCGTGTCACGGTGCTAATCAAAGATGTAATGCAAGCAATTAGCATAATTTAAGTGAATGCAGAGAAGTTTATGTTTATTAGCCAAATTGAAGGAGCCTGGGACATAACCAAACTTCAATGTTCCTCAAGATATCCATTAGGATTCACTTTGTAACTATAAACAGACCTATATTGTAATCTAGCACCAAGGGCTGTGTAAAGCTTTAAAGGGGTGTTTCGCTTTGATAAAGTTTCATACAAAGTATCCCTTCAAAATTGTCCTGAAAAGCAACATACTTCTTCCCTGCTTTTGAAAGTGAAGTGGTTGTGGGGCAATGATTTGTGCTGCTACAACCAGTAACTTCCTTTTTGATTCTTGCAATCAGCTGTTTAAACAATGGAAGACAGATCAGCGCATGTACAAAATGGAAACATCTTTTACACAGAAGAGCTGTACAAAAAACTGTTACCTCTGTACCGCATCTAGTAACTAGCAACTACAACTCAACTAGCAACAACTTAACTTTACCTCCATAACCTAAAATGTGTCTTTGAATTTTGGCTTCATCATAGAATCCTACAAGTTTCATTGCCTGTGTTTCATATTTTGCACAAACTGAATTTCTTGAGACTTTTACAGTATTGCTGTTGAAGACCTCTCTTCAAAAGCTTGTTTAGTCTAGTGGTTAAAGCACCAGGTTCGAAACCAGAAGACTTGGAGTTCTAGTTCCTCAGGCATGAAAGTCAGCTGAATGACTTTGAACCAGCCACCTACTTTCAACCAAAGCCACCTCCAAGGTTGTTGTTGTGGAAGTATTAAGAAGAAGTATTAGGTATGTTTGCCACCTTGAACTTTCTCTCTCTCTCTCTCTCTCTCTCTCTCATGGGGGAATGTGTGTTTATCTTTATATGCTGAGTGAACTGAACTTTCGCATTTTTGCACATTTAAAGTGATAATTTGAAATACCATTGTGGGCTGATTTAGCTGAACCTGTTTTCATACCACATTAGGGAGAATCTCTGAAATAGAGACAGTACTCTGTTACCCATTTTAAGGCCTAACTTACAGCCTGTAAGGAGCAGAGATGAAGAAAGATGAGTGAAAGCATAGAAGAACTGAAGGCCAAATTATTTTGAAGACTGGCAAAAAGAAGAACTGAATGGTATTTCCCCTGGGTTTAAGAAAGCAGATGTGAAGCAAGAAGGAGAAAATTTGACAGTGGTTTTTGTGTAACTTTTTTCTGAACAAAACAAATCCTCTGGAAATGATCGTGAGCTATTCAGAAACGAAATTATATAACCATTACATTTAATTGGAATGTGTGCATAGGTTGGTAAAGAATTGGGAAAAGCAGAATGAATAGATATTTCTATACTATACTAACCCAAGGGACTTTAAACTTTCAATTGTGGGAAGAAAATGCTATTTTTTTACATTGTTATATAACTCTAAATACAATATTTCATTCTGTCACTCTGCTCACTTTAGCAACAATGCACAATCAGCTTAAATGTACCATTCTGTACATCCAATTTCTGAAGTTTCCCCATTCAATTTGGGTTCTCTTTCTCAACAAAACAAAAATATCAAAACTTTTTTTATGGGTAAAAATCAATTTGCAAAAATTGTAGCTAGTACAATTCGGACAGAACACCTTGGACACTAGCATAACAGCACACTGTCCATCCAAAATATTATCTCTGATTGCTCAAGATTAAAGGGAAATGAATAAGCAATAAACACAATGAAGAAGCAACATCAGTGGGTGAAAATACTTGCTGTGATCAATTGTTAACAGCCACAAAATACATATGATTAAACTGCAAAACAGCAAGTCAGCAACCAGCAACTCAGCCTTAAAAATTATTCATTTAACTGCCATGATTCTTGCTATGTTCTACCTTTTAGTACATAATCAGGCTTTTATTCAGCTAACTGCTTCTTTCCTTAACAAGCTATTCATCTGAAGAGGTTTCACAGCAGGATTCCCACTATGTAACTTCCCTTTGTGTACAATGAACATAGAAGACTTCCCTCCTTTGCCGTTACACATTTCCTTTAAATAAAAATTCTCAGTGAGTTCACTGCCAGCAATTTTTGCTAAAGCTTTATTAAACATTCTAAGAGAAAGGGAAGACAACTTTTAGCTTTTGAGATAGATGTGCTCAATTATAACGGGATGATGGATTCCAGAATGAATTCATAAGAACCTTGCTCTACTTTCTATTCTTAAATTTCTTTTGCCACCCCCCGCCGTGGGGGTACGGAGCCAATTAGATGGTACTGCCCCAGACGCTTAATGGATCCGGATAGATTCCAAGCGGCGCTGGGGTCCCCACCTGCCTTCATTGCTCACAGCTCGGCGGATGCCTTAGTGGAAGCCTGGGAAAGGGCAGCCACTGAGGCACTTGACCGGGTTGTACCCTTGCGGCCCCTGACCAGGCGCAGATCCCAGCGAGCTCCATGGTTCTCCGCGGAGCTCCGGGAGATGAAGCGTCGGAAACGGGGCCTAGAGAGCTGTTGGAGGTCTAGCCGATCCGAACCCGACCGGTTGCGGTTAAGAACCTATATTAGGTCTTATCTCGCAGCGATGAGGGTGGCGAGGTGTAATTACTTCTCCACCCTCATCGCGTCCGCAGATAATCGCCCGGCCGCCCTGTTTAGGGTGACTCGCTCACTTCTTAATCAGGAGGTGAGGGAGGATCCCTTGCAGGGTCGTGCCGAAAAATTTAGTCAACATCTGTCGGATAAAATCACTCGGATTCGGACCAGTTTGGACTCCAACTGGGCAGAGTCAGGCGATCAGGACACGGGCGGTCTTGTCAATGTTACCTGGGATGAGTTTGATTCTGTGACCCCTGATGAAGTGGACAGGATTATGGGGAGGCTGAGCTCCTCCACATGTTTGTTGGACCCGTGCCCTTCCTGGCTGGTTTATGCAGCTAGGGAGAGGACACGAGGCTGGCTCCAGGCGGTTATATCTGCTTCCTTGAGTGAGGGTTATTTCCCGACCGTCTTGAAGGAGGCGGTGGTGAGACCTCTCCTCAAGAAGCCTGCCTTGGACCCAGCTGTATTGAACAACTTTCGTCCAGTCTCCAACCTTCGCTTTCTTGCGAAGGTTGTCGAGAGTGTGGTGGCGCATCAGCTCCCTCTGGTCCTGGATGAAGCGGATTATTTGGACCCCTACCAATCGGGTTTCAGGCCCGGGTACAGCACGGAGACGGCATTGGTCGCTCTGGTGAATGATCTCTGGAGGGCTCGGGACAGGGGATATTCGTCTGTCCTAGTCCTATTAGACCTCTCGGCGGCTTTCGATACCATCGACCATGGTATCTTGCTGCGGCGTCTCAGGGGATTGGGAGTGGGAGGCACAGTTCTTCAGTGGTTCTCCTCCTATCTCCTGGGACGCTCGCAGTCGGTGTTGGCAGGGGGGCAGAGATCGGCCCCTAGGTCTCTCGTTTGTGGAGTTCCTCAGGGGTCGGTTCTCTCGCCTCTCCTGTTCAACATCTATATGAAACCGCTGGGTGAGATCATTCGTGGTTTTGGAGTTGGGTATCATCAATATGCCGATGATACCCAACTTTTCTTTTCGACCCCAAACCACCCCAGTGATGCCCTCGCTGTGATGTCCCGTTGCCTGGAGGCGGTTCGGGTCTGGATGGGGAGGAACAGACTTCATCTCAACCCTGATAAGACTGAGTGGCTGTACATTCCGGCATCCCGGGACATTCAAAATGTTCCATCTCTTTCTATGGGGGGTGAGTTCTTACCCCCCGTGGATAGGGCTCGCAACTTGGGAGTCCTCCTAGATTCACGGCTTACCCTGGAAGATCATATAGTGGCCGTGACTAGGGGGGCTTTCGCCCATGTTCACCTGGTGTGCCAGTTGCGGCCCTATCTGGACCGGGATGCCCTGTGTACGGTCACTCATGCGCTCGTGACCTCTCGCCTTGACTACTGTAATGCTCTCTACATGGGGCTTCCCTTGAGGACCACTCGGAGGCTCCAACTGGTACAGAATGCGGCAGCGAAAGTTGTCTTGGGAGTTTCCCGGTACTCCCATGTTACACCTCTGCTCCGCGAGCTGCATTGGCTACCAGTTGTCTTCCGGGTGAGGTTCAAGGTCTTGGTCATGATCTTTAAGTCCTTACATGACATGGGTCCGGGTTACCTCAGGGACCACCTGCTGCCGGCGTCAACTCCCCTCCGCCCTGTGCATTCCCACAGAGAGGGCCTCCTCAGGGTGCCTCCGGTCAGGGAATGCCGACTGGTGGCCCCCAGGGGGAGGGCCTTCTCTGTGGGCGCTCCGGCATTATGGAACCAACTGCCAGTGGAGCTCCGGATGACATCAGACCTCCGAACCTTCCGTCGCGGCCTGAAGACCCACTTATTTGAATTAGCTGGTCTGGCCTGATGGGGGATTATGGGTTTTTAAATTGTTGCTTTTAGTATTGTATTATTGTTTTTTAACTGGGCACTGGTTTAATCTCCTTTTAACTTTTGTATCGTTATTTATATATGCCCTGTGAACCGCCCTGAGTCCCTAGGGAGAAGGGCGGTATACAAATCAAATAAAACCTAAACCTAAACCTAAATCTAAATTATGTTTAAGTGAATAAGATATAATTAAGCTTTTTTTTAAAAAAATCCATAGAACATGCAATTGACCAAGCTAAGCACAGTCCCTCCTCCTGCATAACTGAAAGCCATTGAAGCTGCACATTAAAAAAAAAAAGTTCAGTAATTAAAGAATCCAATAGATTGAGATAGCTTAATGTTTTCTGAGGACTCAGAAGAGAATGGAAACTTTTCCTTTGATTAGGATGCTGTTGGGCTGTTTCAGTATTTTAGAGTTCAAAGAGGTAGGTGCTGACACCTAGCCTGCACAGACTACTGTTGAAAAAATACATCTTTATTTAATGCCACGTATTCCAAGGACACAACTTACTCTGGCACCACCAACATGCCCTGCTACCCTCCAACTATCCTAGATCTTTTCTCTAGAATTTGAGGCTCTCTCTTGTTCAAATAGAAGCCCAGAACTAGAGTCACACTTGCCATTTGTTTGTCTCTGATTTCCCATAGCTAAACCTTATTTATAAGAAAAGGTTATCTAATCCAATTTAGGATATTAGTAATCATGCTTAACATGGGACCTTGGAACTCCAGGAAAAAAGCGAGATAGCAGAGGCAGCAATAAAGCTGTTCGGCTGATATAGAGGCGTTGTTGACTGACAATATTATTTTACTTTGTTTACAGTTATTTATTTTCTGGGAAATTCTTTTGCTCTCTTGAACATAGTTTTTCTCCATACTGGAGGACAACATTCCACTTTTTCATTCCACTATTTTCATATGTAGCTTAGCTGATTACACTATGTAGTCAGGTAAATTACATAGCTTGATGATAGAAACAAAAGGCAATTTTCGCTTCATGCTTTTTGAAGGTTTGCTTTGCTTCTCAGTTGGTATATTAAGTACAATAATTCAAATTATATACTTTTTTTAAAAAAAACCCTCTTCCTCCCCAAGGTCTAGCTTGCATTATTTGTAATGATTAACTGGAGTCCAAATATCAGTCTTCAACTTCCTTTAATTCTTTTTTTTTCTCCTGATAATTTGAAGGCACTCTCTTTCCAAGGAAGCACTTATCAATCTCCATGTCATCAAAAGTGAAAAAGCAACAATGCCCAACTACTGTATAATGCCAAAAAATATTATGCAACTGATACATATGCAGGCAGTAGAACCCTGGAAAAAGAACACTGGCCATTTATCAGAATTGTGGCTGGATTCATCTGTCAGTTTTACTTTTTATAAAACTCACATTGTTTTCAAGCATATACTGTATTTGTTCTGTCCTATTCTGCAATTAGTTTTCCTTAACAAAGTTCTATATGAAAATATGTATGCTTTCTTTGGCATCACAAAAAAGAGGAAAAACATTTTTCTACAGAATTATCTCTAACACAGACATTATTTTCTACTATTTCCAACTGATACATTTATTGTATCAATTTTCTTTATATATATGTGTTTGTATGTAGATCTTTGGTCATTCGGGTTTTTCCCCATGTAGAATTTTTATTTTATTTATTTATTTTTATTACATTTATATCCCGCCCTTCTCCGAAGACTCAGGGCGGCTTACAAGCTTAGCAGTAGCCTTCATTCTATGTATATGCCTGCTTGTTAGGGCTTTCACACACACCCCAAGCGGCATTATTACAAAGTCAGCTTATTGCCCCCAACAATCTGGGTCCTCATACGGATGAGATTTCGTCAAAACGTTGCTCTTATACCTTCAATTCTACGTGGGGAAAAACCCGAATGACCAAAGATATATATACAAACACATATATATAAAGAAAATTGATACAATAAATGTATCAGTATATATATATATATATATATATATATATATATATATATATATATATATATATATATATATATATATATATATTTATATTTATATTTATATATATATATACGCAATTTAGGGCTTATCTATATAACCCAGTTGCCCTGTTGCCTGCATGACCAGCAACCATTCTGCCCTCAATAAATGAACATTATCCATGATACCTTTATTAATTTCCCACTCACGATCAAAGCAATTTCAGTAGACATTTTTCTGATCTACTGATGAAGCATCCATCTCTGTTATGTCACTTTGAGTGCTGCTGCTTGTTTTAAGATAATGTGCTTCAGATTGCTAGAGGCTAAGCCCAGGAGTTCATTGACAACTTTGTAAAGGTAGTGGCATGGGCTCCTTTCCATATATTCAAGTCAGTGAGCTCCAGAAACCCATGAAAGTCAACACAACCACTCAGGTCCCTAGGCAAAATACACACATACAAGCATTCAGAGACTAATACTCACTGCTCACCACTCCACTCTTTCACAGTCCCAATACTCATTGTCACTACTCCACCTGCTCACCCAAACTCTACTGTACTTATGAAGCCTTCTGTTGGAAAACAATACCTCTTTCTATGTGCTTTAGGCTCTATCTTTATGAAATGATTCCACAGCAAGGCATGCACAATGTTCCCTATATATCTCCCTCCATATAGGTTTTAAAAACTTAAATGTTGGCTGGAGAGATTAGCGACTATCTCAACAACCTTCTATTTTTATACCAAGAATTGACAGTATAACAACAAGTCTTAATTATTGGCCCTCCTCATTCGAAACATGAGGACTTATGTAGTCCTCATTTAGTTACTGCCACATTTGGGAACTATTCACAGTTACAATATTGATGAAAAGGTAACTTTACAACCAATCATCACATTTACAACCTTTGCAAAGGAAAAGAAAATAACGGAAAGGAAAGCTGAAGTAACATCATAAGTTACAGTTACAGCTTCCCTTAGTGATTACCGGTACTTCACTTAATCACCAAGTTGCCAATCCAAATTGTGGTAGCTAAACAAGGACCACCTAAACAAGGACTACCTATATATCTGATATAAAGCATGACATTCTTAGTTTTCTTCTCTCCTCATTCTCTTTCACAATAGGGTAAAAAATTGTCCTTCTGGCATACGGTACTTGGAAATCTATATTCTCTATAGATTGCAGAATTAGTACGATCACTACTTTAAAAGAAATACAAATAATGCTGATATTGTTGCTTATTTCTGTTTGTCACAAAAAGGTTCCCAGAATGACTAGAAAGATAATAAGGTGCAGGGAAGATTGTCTCAGAAGTGATGTTGAAAAGGTAAGATGTTTAGAAAATAGCAAGAAGACAATAATGCAGACTTTGTTTATATAGCTCCAATATTTCCATCTATGGCAGTCCTATAAGGTTCCTGCTTGTAAATCTTAAGCTGGTGTTATAAATGCATTGTTCAATATAAATATCCATCCTGTTAAAAATGGATTTTTAAATTCCTTCTAAGAGTTACTTACTACTTAATTGGTCAAATTAATGTAGCTGCCTAATCAACATGTCATGCTGAGTAATGTAGAGTTAAAAACATTTTTTAAAAAAAAATGTAATAAAAAACACTGTACCAACATCAACTTCAAATAACCCCTCCAAAACCATTGTCTAGGTAAAAAGAGAGAGAGAGAGAGGGAAAAGGTAATCAGAGTCTTTCAAATGTAGGCAGGGTTGGGGCCATCTGGATCTTGGGTAGAAATGCTGTTCTATGGGTCAAATGTAACAACAGAGAAGGTACATTTCCTCCATCCTGCCAGAATACATAATATGAAATAAAGCAATGCAACTCAAACATGCCTATGTCAAATCTTATCACAGACATATATAATTAGAAACAAATAATCAGCCTCTCTGCCATGAAGAGTTTTATAGGTGATATAGATAGTCCTCAGTTAACAATGGCAACTAGGTAGAAACTTCCATCACTAAGCAATACTGTTTTAAGCGTGAAATCTTGTGACCATGCTACTTAGCAAGAACAGTTCTGGCACTTGTGGTTGCTGTTATTAAGGGAATTCCATGCCATCATTAAGCACAACACCACACAGTCAACATATTTGACTTCCTGCTAGCTTCCTTATTGACTTGTTTGTTGGAAATCAGCAACTGACGATCATACAACTGTGGGCTTCTGTGATGTTGTAACTGCAAGCCAGTCAGCAAGTACACGAATCATGATCCCATGACCTGGGGACACTGTGATGGCCAGGACTTTGAAGAATTGTTGTATTTACAACTCATTCAGTGCCATCGTAAATGATTGTTGAAGGAGTGCTTATTAAGCAAGGAACACCTGGCAACAACACCTTGAATTGCACCCCAAACATAACACCATAGCAGATTATGTCAAATGCAGTAAATCAATACTTTAGTGTTCCTCCTACTTGATTCCCTGCAGATTCCATAGAATAAAGTTTGTGTGTGTGTGTGTGTGTCTCTCTCTGTGTGTGTGTGTGTGTGTGTATACATCTTCCCAAAATGAAGAAGGGGTGGGACATTCCCACAGAAAATTACTACAGTAAATTTCTCCTCCTTTTAAAATTACTGGAAGTTAAGCAGTTTAAGACCTAGTGACAGCACTGTAGGGAACAATCCTCCATTGGCAGTAATGAGAAAAAATTCTGCTTTAAATTTTGAAACGGTGGTTGAAAGCACATGCTGGTCTACGTGCAAAGCCAAAGTATTCTTCAGGGCTGCGGGGAACCTGCCAGAGTTAAATAGGAAAGAAGATTTTAGCAATTTCCGATTTAACAATCACTTAACAAAACATTCCACAGCTTTGCAGTAACTTTTCCAAGTGCTTTCCGGTATAGGTAAAAGTTAAAAACTGTCCCTGTGAGTGCAGTGATATAATACTGTAATACATTACCAGTGACCACATGTTTCAAAACCATCCTTTCCTTTCTTTTGTTTCCTTTCCTTTCCTTTCCTTTCCTTTCCTTTCCTTTCCTTTCCTTTCCTTTCCTTTCCTTTCCTTTCCTTTCCTTTCCTTTCCTTTCCTTTTCTTCTCAGTTGCTATAGAAACTATGTTACTGAAATGGGTGGGCAGTATGACAGCTAGCAAAACAATGCTTTTACTAAATGTTATATCTATTGGCAAATCTTCAAGCAAAGTCTAATCACAGTTTAACACTCCTTCCTTAAGTACAGTACCCTGTAAGTAAAAAATATTTTTTCTTCTCCTATACAAAGCAGAAAGATCAACAAATCAAAGAAAGATATTGCTAATTTCTCTTCATTATTTAACCAAGAGTTTGGGGACTTCAAAACTGACAGATTTGCAAAGTTGCAATCCTATGTACATGTGGGCATATATCTGCGTGCAGGCAGACACATGCCTACCACCCACCCATACACACACACAAACACATACACATACACACTAGGAGTAAACATTTCTGACCCTTATGGTGTTCAGCTCTGAATATATGAATTGGAAAAATACATACTGGCCCACGTTGTGCAAATCTATGATGCATACTCAGAACTAGTCAGAGAATTGGGTTGGGAGAACCATTTGGTTTGGCCCTCAAATTCAAAGTAGACATCAAACTTTGGCATTAAAAAAGTTTTAAAATGTTCCATTTATGACCATCTCAGGAATGTTTTTTTTTAAATAAAATGTATCACCTGTCCAAATCTCTGAGAAGGATAGCGTGCACTCATCTGAATAATTTTACCTTTTAACTATAAATATAGATGCATAATTAGGGACGTGGTGGCTCAGTGGGTTAGGACGCTAAGCTTGTCGATCAGAAGGTCGGCAGTTTGGCGGGTTGAATCCTGAGTGCCGCGTAACAGAGTGAGCGCCTGTTACTCGTCCTAGCTTCTGCCAACCTAGCAGTTTGAAACCACGTAAAAATGCAAGTAGAAAAATAGGGACCACTACGGTGGGAAGGTAACAGCGTTCTCTGTGCTTTTGGCGTCTAGTCATGCCAGCCACATGACCACGGAGACGTCCTCGGACAAACTCTGGCTCTTTGGCTTTGAAACGGAGATGAGCACTGGCCCCTAGAGTTGGAAACGACTAGCACGCATGTGCGGGAAAACCTGAACCTTTACTTTATAGATGCATAAAGCTGTATGAGAGCAGATAATGTACAGATAATACATTTGATTCATATCAATGAGGCTGATTTTACATTAAGAGTTGGACTGATCTAGTTTTGAAGATGAGGAAGTTATTTCAGATCCTTTACACATTTGTTATCACCAACTCTTACACTTGTCACAGATCCAAACATGGGGTCCTAAACTGGGTTTGAAATGCAAGGCAAAGTTATTTCGCAGACAGACTCTGGAGGCCCAAACATTTTGCTGACTTCGCAGAAAATCAAAAGGTATTTCATCTACCCTCTCTTCAAGAAGCACAGTATCAAAGATTAGACTAACTGGGCATTTGATCCAAAAAATCTATTCCCTGAAAACATAAGTAAAGGTCCTTTGTGGACTTTGTTGCAAGGATGAAGGTACTCTGCAGTTACATCAGGATGGTGGCATAAGTGATGGAACATAAATGGAGACTGCGTCAGTTACAGAGATCCTTTCACATATCTTCTTCCACTCCATTAGGATATGTACTCTACTGCCCAAATTATCATCTCAGCAGGACAGATGGGCAAATATCCTAAAGCAATGCAGCCCACAGTGGATTTGGCCAAAGTTCACACATGGCCTACATACTGCTCATCTGTGTACTATGCAGTAATTAATGATCCACTGATTTATTTATTTATTTATTTATTTATTTATTTATTTATTTATTTATTTATTTATTTATTTGATTTATATACCACCCTTCTCCCGAGGGACTCAGGGTGGTGTACAGGGCAATTAAAATATGATGTACAAAAGTTAAAAATAGATTAAATTTAATTTAATTTAATTTAATTTGATCTGATAGTAGTTAACTTTCCTTTTTATAGGGAAGATAGTGTAACAGCCCTAGCCTTTCCATCTCAAAATCAATTTATGGACAAAGATTTCCTTTATTGAAAAGCTGATGTCTTTCCTATTATTTATGCAGGCAATTTAGATGCAATAAGCTTTAATATCAACCAGACTTTAAGCAATGGCAGCCTGACATAACTCTTTCCCACATAAACCTAAATGGAATCTGCTTCACTCTACAGATTACACACTTTCTCTCTTTTTTATGCTGCCACAGCTAGTAGATTCCTAGTGCTCCGGGGGTTCAGACAAGAAATCTGCAGAGAAAATGACTGTAATTTAGCAGGGTTTCTTTTTGCTTCACTTTCTGTGAGCATCTGCTGAAGCGACACTAATTGTAGAACAAGGCTTTACCTTAGGGGTCTTCACAGAGGGGAATGTCCATTACTGAAGATTTACTCTCTCTGTTTCTTGACCTTGATGGGTGGGAGAAGGAGCTAAGAAATAAGGTGGATGGTAGCAAAGAAATGGAGTTGGTATAGTGAACGGATATTCAAGAAATCCCAAACTGAGATATATTTCATATATTTTGATCTATATAATTTCCTTTAAAACAAAACAAAAAACACCATATACATCAAGATGGGAAGTTCTCTGTTTAAACCACAGTGGCCAAATTAATCAAATTCCACACCAGGACACTATCTTTATTAGGACAATTTAGAGGTTACAGAAATAGTATCTAAGTTAAGTGGATGAGATTACACAACTGTCAAATGTAGTCAGCCATTTAAAACAATTCCTTCAATAATGTCAGTTGCCCTAAACTGTCAAGCAGAGCTAAATGTGGTTATGCCCTAATTAATGTCATTTTTTCCCATTCTCCTCCCAACCCTTTTGTTTATATCTTTATCATTTTTCCCCAATGCAGGATTCTGGAGACTGGATGGCATACTTTGAATTGGCTTAATAAGAAATCTGCATTTTTTGTTCTTATGGATAATTTGTAATTTGATTCCGTGTGTGTGTGTGTCTGTGTACATGCATATATAGTGTGTGTACATGCATATAGTGTGTGTACTCTATTCATATATACACAGAGATACTTATATACATATATGTGTTTGCATATATGAATCTTATAAACACAAAAGATATGCATATCTGTTTGTAATACTGAGACATATATAAGAAGCTCATTTAGGTTTTACTTGATGAAGTTCTCCTTCTTCTTTCTCCCTCTCCTTCTCCTTCTCCTTCAGCATAGTATACTCCCTCTCCTTCTCCTTCACCTTCAGCATAGTATACACCTTCAGCATAGTATACTTACATAGTATGTAAGTATATGATTTGAATGGTCAGTCTTCTTACCATATCCCTGAGAACTGTAGTGGTCAGATTTGTTGATTTGTAAACACTTTCATAAAATTACAATTCTGAAGGTTTCACAGGAATGATAACAATGGTTGAAAGAGTTCCAGTTAGCATGAGCCAACTATCTCAAAATTAGTATTTTTGGAATAGACTGTTTTTAAATATTAACATGTATCTTTTAAGACAGAGAGAGATCTCATCTGGCTAAAAAACATTAGAAATTTAGAATATAAAATGTGTTCTTTCAATTCCTGAAATATGCCCATGGTTACCATGGAGCCCCTGTTGTCTATAATGCAGATTTCACTATGCTGATTTATATAAGATTTTTGAAAAAAAATAGTTAAAGCATAAAGTAATGTTTTAAAAAAATCTGTTTCCTTAAAGTGACAATGTTTCTGAGCTTATTCTGAATCCTGGAAAGTTCTGGCATCCCTCTGAAATGTTTTCCCCACATGCCAGTCTAGCCTACATCCTGGAAGTTTCTGGTGGTGTCCTGTCCAAGTATTAATCAAATCCAGGCCCCTTAAATTTCTGAGCTCAAACTAGTGCTGCCTCTCTTGAGACCCTGTCTCCTAGCAATCTCCTGCCCACCCCTATTTTTTTGTGTCATGTTTCCTAAAGTCTACTCTGTCCTATCTCTGGTCTGTATCCTCATGGCCTAGAGCTTTGAAGAAGCATTATCACCACTTTGATATTACTATCACTGGTGCAGTATTAGTAATATAGCAGTATATAACTAAAACTGAAGACTGACAATCTCTCAGAATGTATTTGTCTAATGCAATTATAGGCAGCAACAGTTTTGTAACATTCAAAGTCTTTATAGAGGATCATAGAACATAGAATAAGAGAGTTGGAAAGGACAAATTCCTTAGATAAAATTCACACACCACATGCCCTAATGTTAACAGGTTGTGTAATAAACTGGGCCCACTGAGATTTGTTCAATAAACTGTAATTAATCTATGCTTTGAAACAGACCACAGAATTGTAAAATACATGCCATCTAGTGTAGGTATCAGTAATCTTTCTAGTTTCAAAGACTGCATGCAGAGATGACACACAGTTATTACTCTTTCTCCTTTCCTGCTACATCTCTACTTTTCTCCTCTTGTCCTTTTTTGGTCATATTCTCTTTCTATCTTTACAGCCTTCTTCTCATTCATAAGTATATAAATTATGATTTTGGCTGCACTCCTTCGCAAAGCAGAATCAGCTGCAATTCCACAGTGATCATGGTAAGTTCAGATGCAAACAGTCTTTTTGCTTAACCTGGAGAGGCTGGACAGGGACCTGGAATAGTTGTTAAAGTGGAAATGAAGGCAATGTATTGTGAGGCTCTGTTAGCAAGAACAATCTGTTGGAAAGAGACTATTCAGAGAAGTATAACCTACAGCAATAGCAAAAGCAAAACCAAGCAATGTCAGGCCCATCATGGCACTAGATCAGCACCAATGATGAAGATGAGGGGATCTGGTAAGGGGAAAATAGGGGTGCTCATGAAAAACAGCAGAAAGGATCTTTAAGTATTACATTCTACCCAGTGTTTTTGTCATACAACCTTTTGTTGTGCACTTCATTTCAAAATCATGCTCATTCTAAACTTAATTTTGGCAATGCCATGAGTTTTTAACATTTCTTAAACCTGAAATCCTGGAAACAGAAGATACTCTGTCAATCTTCCAGACCCCCAGAAACCAGGCAGTGCAAATGAACAAAGGCCTATTCGTGCACATGCAGGATGCAGGCAGTATGCAAAACCACACACCTCTCCCAGGCCACTGAAAAAACATCTCTCCACAGACCTGATCTCTTGCACCCAAAAGGTTGGGGGGAGGGTGGGCGCTGTTGTAGGCTATGTGGTTCCTCTCAAGAAATAGATTGTTTTAATGATGTATTAAAACATCTCAAAGTAGTAACTGTATGCACAGTGTGAACTGTTTCCTTATTAGTAACTATTTCTGAGTTTGCCAAAAAATAATGTGACAAAAAAGTTTGTCATTAGCTATAGAGGTAGGAAAGGCTCAGTGGGTTAGGACGCTGAGCTTGTCGATCAGAAGGTCGGCAGTTTGGCGGGTCGAATCCCGAGTGCCGCGTAACAGAGTGAGTGCCTGTTCCTTGTCCCAGCTTCTGCCAACCTAGCAGTTCGAAAGCACGTAAAAATGCAAGTAGAAAAATAGGGACCACTACAGTGGGAAGGTAACAGTGCTCCATGTGCCTTTGGCGCCTAGTCATGCCGGCCACATGACCACGAAGACGTCCTCGGACAAGCGCTGGCTCTTCGGCTTTGAAACAGAGATGAGCACTGGCACCTAGAGTTGGAAACGACTAGCACGCATGTGCGGGGGAACCTTTACCTTATAAAGGTAAGAATCTTTTATGCAGAACCAGAGTAAATGCAGTAAATGCCATCCAATAAGACTGTACACTATTGGGTGATTTTAAAAGATTTATTTTAGCAGCATAAGCTGCTTATGATTCACAATCTTAATCATTCAGACTACCCATCTCTAAAACAAGCACGAAACCGAAGACACCAGCCTGAAGATGACGAGTGGGACCTCGTCGAAACGTCGCCAAGACACCCTCAATCCTACACGGGAAAAGACCTGAATACACCAAGACCTACATACCTATACCCATGAAAATCTATGAAAACAAATACACACACACACACACACACACACAAGGGTGGAAGAATCCCTGAAACATACAAGGGTGTGATAATCTGGAAGGAAAGAGAAATGGTCAAACTCTTATGGTTAAACATTATATCTTGGTAGATGTTGACCTCATGGTGACGCATTTTTATTCCCAGTACTGAACACACAATAATGGACCACTTAATATCAAGCTGTTTTAGCTTATTCTGAGTGCAAGTTTTTTAAAAAATATAGTTTGATGTCACAGCTTTCATGCACATTAAGTAGTCTGTCAAAAGAAGACTGAGAAACATATATTCCACTTTCCATCTGGTGGGATTCAGCCAGTTCGTACTAGTTTGGCAGAACCAGTACGGTAGCTAATTTTTTTTGTTGTTGCCCAGACCCAGAATGGACTTCTGGAAGTGGCATCCACACAGAGAACCGGTTGTTCACATATTTGAATCCCACCACTGATCTAGATGTTTATGTGACATACAGGATACACACAGGTACACACACAAATATTTATATGGCATATCGATCTATCTGTCTACATCATTTAGGCCAGCCCTTCTTGTGATGTTTTCTTCATATGGTGAAGAATTTTAGGACTTGAAATGTTGCACACTCTTTATTGGCCACAGTGTTAATTGCATTAAAAGTATTATATAAGTACTGTATTGGTTTTGATTTTTTTGTATCATGAATATTTTGGTATTCATGGAAGAAAAGCCTAATAGCAGGTGGTTTATGTATTTTCCTTCTGACTATATAGGAAACAATTTACTGCAATTTTATAAAAATCCTAAATTGCAAAAGGATGCTTAACTTACATGACCCAGGAATCACATACCTAGTAGCCACTAAATGTATTTGCAAAGGCTTGCTTATGTGCAAATTTACTGGGGAAATTAGAGTAACAAGTAGCATTGTCAAGCAGTCATTTCATTTCTAGCCCAAAGATTGTTCTTCTGATTACCTTCATTCTGTGTAGTTGGCACAGAAAAATTAGTAAAGGCAGATTTTTAAATAGAATCTCTCACTAATGTTAATGTCTATTCAAAACTAGATATTTACCAGCCAAAACAGTTAAAGCTCAGAGTTTACTGTAAGCCGCAGGGGTTCATGAGAAATCAAAGCAGAGGAAATTTTAGAGATACGTACATTTGAGAATACTCACAGCAAGGAAACATACTAGCACCCTGTTAAATGTGATTCACACAGTTCCAGTCATCAAACCACAGCTCCAAAATTTCAGTCCCCAGAAGGAAGCCACCTCTCACATACTAGTAATTATTTGGAGGTAAAGTTACTTAGCAAAATTTTCTAAATGCTTTTTGCTTCTGAAAATAATGACAATTGCTGATAATTTGTAAATAGAAAAAAGGGCAGTTAACTGAGTCACTATAATCTATATTTGAAGGTGAAATGTGAGACTAAGAATATGATAATCTACACTCTTCCTACATCCAACCACATTTTACTTTCTCGATTCTTGTGCCATTAAAGAACTCCCACACTTTTCAACTGCTTTTATGAAATCTCACTAATGAACTGTTAAATCAGTATACAGCAAATATTTTTTTCAACTTTTTTTTCCACTTGCAGGAATCCTTTCCATGGTGACTTGCTTGGAAGAAATCCTTTTATAAATGTTTCAGTCCATTTCAAAACATTAGTTTCTGGAACTTATTTTTTTAATGGAACTCATGAACCCATGAGTTTCCTGCTACTGTTTCATGGGAGATATTTTAGCAGTGGGTAGCCACCATTTTTCTCCAAGGAACAGTCTTCATATAAGAGTCTTCATTCCTTATTGAGGAACTAATACATCACTGTCACAGCAGGTGGCAGCACATGGCAACAAAGGCTGATCTAAAGAAAAATAAGCAGCATCAAACCTGGTTAGTTCTTGGTTAGGAGACCAGCGGGGAACCCCAGACTGTAGGCTGGGTTGGGAAATTAAAAGGGGAAAAAAACCATAAGAAGGTGGCAATGATTAATCACTTCTAACTATATTTGAAATATATCAATAAGGACATTATCCTTATCACTAGGAAACAAGCTTGGTCCCTAAATTATATGTCTGTTTGTCTGTTCATGCAGGCACAAAGAAGAATGATATTCATTTCTAAATATGGTATGGCTGGGTTAGAGTACTGGAAGAACAGTCCTCACAGTACAGGTAAAAGGTAAAGGTAAAGGTTCCCCCACACATGCATGCTAGTCGTTTCTGACTCTAGGGGCTGGTGCTCATCTCCGTTTCAAAGCCGAAGAGCTAGCGCTTGTCCAAGGACATCTCCGTGGTCATGTGGCGGGCATGACTAGACACCAAAGGCGCACGGAACGCTGTTACCTTCCTACTGTAGTGGTCCCTATTTTTCTACTTGCATTTTTACGTGCTTTCGAACTGCTAGGTTGGCAGAAGCTGGGATGAGTAACAGGCGCTCACTCTGTTATACGGCACTTGGGATTTGACCCGCCAAACTGCCGACCTTCTGATCGACAAGCTCAGCGTCCTAACCCACTGAGCCACAGGTAGTCCTTGGATTATAATAACAGTTGGGACCAGAATTGCCATAGCTAAGAAATGCAGTTGTAAAGCATAATGTCATATGAACACATCACTTAGCAATGGCAGTCCCAGGAACTCCCAGTTGGCATTGTAATCAGTGGTGGGATTCAGCCAGTTCGCACCAGCTCGGCAGAACCGTTAGCTACGTTTTTGCTGCCCAGCCCCAGAATGGACTTCCTGAAGGGGCATCCAAAAAGAGAACCAGTTGTTCACATATTTGAACCCCACCACTGACTGTAACCCGAGATGTGTGAGTCATGAAGCAAAAACAGGTGAGAGTTCAAGGTAAGGAGCCCAGGGCAGCCGTAGAGGGAGAGTGAGGGTCTGGTAGGGACAGCACAGGCCATGTGCAAGTTGAGGGAGGCCAGGGAAGGTCTGGGGAAACTGGCTGAGGCTGAATATGGGCAGAAGGGCTATAGAAGGGGAAAAAAGTAAAGGTAACTTACCATAGCAAGTCGAGGCTTTCCCTACTAGCTTCCCCATTGCTTTTGCTTGTGGGAAGCTGGCAAGGAAGATCAGAAATGGCAATTACATGAGTACAAGTCCCTGTGGTGTCATATTTGCAAGCCAGCCACTCAAGCACCCATTACATGATCACAATCACAAGACTGCAGGAACCTTAAGGACTGATTGTACATCAATTTATTCAGCACCACTGTAACTTTGAACAAATGGATGCAAGCAGAGAATTACCTCTATCTCACATGGAATTCCAGTGCAAAGCCAGTCTTTTTATTCTGTTTCCACATTTCTCATGAAAGATTGGTCATCCTACTGCCGAATCTCTAACCCCATAAAAAAACAGGCTTGATTTTGAATTAATAGTGCACCTTCTATATTATACATTACATTTTTAAAGAGATACCAGGGAAAGCAAATTAGGGAGCTATTTTTCAGAGAGCATTTTTTAAGATGAGATCAGGAAAGGGGGGGGAGAGATTTGGGGGAGGGCCAGAACAGAATAGGTTTCAGAGCCATCTACTTTTATTATTTCCTATGATTTCTAGGGTTCCTTTTTTCATTAAAACAAGGATGTGTGCTTCACTGTATTAAGGGTAGAAGATTAATAATAATAATAATAATAATAATAATAATAATAATAATAATAATAATAATAATAATAATAATAATAATAAGAAGAAGAAGAAGAAGAAGAAGAAGAAGAAGAAGAAGAAGAAGAAGAAGAAGAAGAAGAAGAAGAAGAAGAAGAAGAAGTTGGAAGGGACCTTGGAGGTCATCTAGTCCAACCCCCTGCTCAGGCAGGAAACTCTATACCATTTCAGGCAAATGGCTGTCCAGTCTCTTCTTAAAAACCTCCAGTGTTGGAGCATTCACCACCTCTGGAGGCAGGTTGTTCCACTGGTTAATTGTTCTGTCAGGAAGTTTTTCCTTAGTTCTAGGTTGCTTCTCTCCTTGACTAGTTTCCATCCATTGCTTCTTGTCCTGCCTTCAGATGCTTTGGAGAATAGCTTGACTCCCTCTTCTTTGTGGCAGCCCCTGAGATATTGGAACACTGCTATCATGTCACCCCTCACCCTTCTCTTCATTAAACTACACACACCCAATTCCAGCAACCGTTCCCGATTACATTGTAGCTGCATATTTGAATGCAAAGATTTGCGTGAATTATATGGACAAAAAAATGATCATCAGAAATCATCACAAAGGGATGGGGGAAATTACACCGATCAGATTTTCAGTCAGATGACTTAGTTGTAGCTGGAAATGGAAGTGCTATTTCCCAGATGAAAAGCAGGCAAGTTAAAAAGAAGAGAAGAAGAAAGGTCTCTATAAGTGATAACTTAGACAATCCAAATGACATTGCTGGAGAGATTGTGATAAGGGTGGTTCATTAGTTTACATCTATCACTTACATTGCTCTGATAGCCTGTAAATGACTGTATAATCCTTATCACATTCACACACAAAACAATGTATTTTGAGGGAACGAAGATAGAGAGAATTGAAGGTCAACAAGCAAATTTCTTACTGACTTGGAGTTTAAATCTAGGTTTCTAAGGCCCCAATTGTAAGATTCCACTTTTTCTTGGGGACTTACTGCTCACCTTCATATGCTGGTATTAGTTCTTTATGAGAGGGGGATTTCTGGGCGCTTTTACATTGTGCTTAGATGTTATCAATATTTTAGCAAAGAGTGATATTTCATCTACCCTTTCTACAGACAATACTTGTTCTAGCCATTACCTAACTATATCATGACAGAACTAAAACTGGACACATTTCTTTGTAGTAATTTTATTTGCTGCTGCAATCTCACACTGAGTCTTGTGTAAGAATCAGGAAGGCAACCTTAAAGTACTAATATAAACAAAATACATCAATCATCATATACCTGCAAGGTACATTTATATAACATATTAAGCTAACATGGAGCCAGCTAATTTGTGGTCAGTGTGCTGTGCCAACAGTATGGTAGCATTGGCACATTATCATTATGTATGAATATACAGATATATTGGGTTTTTTTATATTTTTTTCAGGGATTAAATTTAATCTTTTTAATTGTTTTTAATTTTTGTATCAATGTTTTAAGTACCCTGTAAACCGCCCTGAGTCCTTCGGGAAAGGGCGGTATATAAATTCAATAAAATAAATAAATAAAATAAAATAAACATAATATCGTAACTAGAAGCAATTTTAGTAAAAGTTCAATCTACTTTACCCTTTCATTATTGTGGCTCCAGAAACAAAAACCCAACAAAAACAGAATTGTTTTAAAAATACTATGAAGCATATAGAAATGAGTAGGAAATAAAACAAGAGTTTAGAGATTGCTACATGTTATATGAGTCTAAAACCTTGAAAACACTAAAGTCAGGCACCACATAGTTTCATTAAAAAATTTTGATAGATAAAATATTTTTTTGATTATGCAGTATCAAGTTGTTGTTGACTTCTAGCAACCATACAGATAGGGTTTTTTTAGAGCAATCAGTCCCCAACCTGATCCTTCATGTTTTCCCTTGGTGCGCTATTAAAGCTGTACTTGACTCAATCACCTTGCTTGTCAGTCACCTCTTCTTCCCTTTCCTTCCACATTGTCTGGCAGTAAAGACTTTTCTAAAGAGTTAGGGCATAATGTGCCCAAAGGATGATAATTTGCGCCCAATCATTTGTGCCACATACTGGATTTTTGTTGGTTTGTTTGAAGACCCATTAGTTTGTTTTCTTGGCCATCCAAGGTATTCTCAATAGTCTCATCCAATTCCAAAGTGCAAGGGTGTCAATATTTTTTTCTATCCTACTTGATTGATATCTCACTTTCATTTCCATTTGTTGTTGTTGTTAGTTGCGAAGTCATGTCTGACCCACCGCGACCCCATGGACAACGTTCCTCCAGGCCTTCCTGTCCTCTACCATTCCATACAGTGTCTCAAATGATTCCTTACGTGATTTTGATCTTTATAAGTAAAGACACATCCCAGCATCTGAGTATTTTTTTTTCCATAGTCTTTATGGCTACTCCAAGTGCTAGTCTGCAGTATATTTCTTCAGTATTGGTTCCTTTACTCTTGATAACCTAACATGTCAATTCTCCAAAAGCCTAAAGTCTAGGGATCTACTGTATCTGTTGGTAAATGTTCAAAATAAACTGCAATTAATAGAAAGAGGTATTAAGACAAAGAGTGGCATATGTGAATCAGTGATAGAGTATTTTAGGACATGTATCAAAGATGAGGATGAAAATAAGGTTATATAAAAGGGTGGGTTGCTCTGTGAGTGAGATGGGTGGTCTCAAAAATTGATAAATTAAATTTGGAATTATTTGCCAAAAGGAAAAAAAAATATTGCTGGTTATCAAAAACATGGCTATCTTTTTTGGAGATGCAACCTTTTTACTGTGACAAAATTCCAACTTCAAAAAAAAACAACACATATTTTTAATAACCAGGAGTTTTAATATGCCTTAGGGGAAATTGCTTAATTCTCTTTAGATAAGCTTTTCACAGGTAAGAAAATGGTTTTTGTGCTTAAGATTTCTAATACCTCTTAATTATATCTTCTTTGGATAAGGCTTGGCCTAAATTATCCCTTTCCTGGGTTGATTTTACATGGCTACCTCTATCTCCTTCTACCTACTCATGTTATACATCTCTAATTTGTTTCTGCAGAGCTTCACACAGTGTCCTGATTCCCCAAGGAGAGAGGAAAACAAAGCATGTCTTCAATGCACACAGAAAAGTAACAGATTGCCCTGAGATGTGCCTACCCCACGTGATCTGGCACAAATTCTCAGTCTATTTACTGTACTGTGCCATATGTTTATAGGGAGCGGGGGGGGGAGAGAAAAGAGGCAAAACAGTTGAAAAGAGAAGCCCTTGCTTATGGATGCCTGGATCTTTTATACATTGTTAAATAGAGTATAAGTGTAGAAGGATCTAATGAGGTTGGGCATGTGTCCGTGTGTCTATCTTTCTCTCACACTTCAAACACATAAAAAAGAAAGTACAGCATGATGGAGATTAAGCTGATTCACTATTACCTTGGCAAAAGCAGGACTCCTAGGTGGAAAACCCTGCTGGATAAATTCTTGGTGTCAGAGTAGTTCAAGTGATACTTCTATGAAAGTCCTGTTTGTTCACTGGACTGAAAACAAGCAGAGTTGATCTTGCTCACTCTGGAGCACCTTCTCACACTGCTCCAGCTACCTTATAGTTGATTAAATCTCATATAAGAATAATTCCTTCCCTCTAAGGTTTCCCTCAGTCAACATCTGTTCAAGTGCCTAGAAATCATCCAATTAAAGCTACATATATGCTTATAAGCTCACTAGAAAGGCCCAACAGAGGCTTCACTTTCTTAGGGTCTTGCAGAAGAACAGGGTAGGACAACAGCTAATGACCCTCTTTTACCGGTCTACTATAGAGAGCGTCCTCTTGTATGGTATTGTGGTTTGGTATGCTGGTCTGACAGCCACAGATAGGAAAGTATTACAGAGGGTAGTGAGCACAGCACAAGACATTGTGGGCTGTCCCCTGACACCACTGGATGACATCGCCAGGGCTCGTTGCCTTGGAAGAGTGAGGAAGATTCTCAGGGATGACTCACACCCTGGACGGTATCTCTTTACTCTCCTACCATCGGGTAGGAGATACAGGAGTATAGCCAGCCATACCAACAGGCTGAAAAACAGCTTTTATCCATGGGCTGTTAGGCTTTTGAATGAGAAATAACTTTTGTGAATTTTATGCAGAATTGACTTGGGAGGCCGGTGTGTGGTGTAGTTGGTTCACATGATGTAGTAAGATGGAGGGTTTGTTGTCACTGTGTGTTGGGGGGTGGGAGCACAAAGGGAGGCTCAGCTAATCTCAATATACACATAGTTGTAATTTGACAATAAAGGTTTGTTTCATTTCATTTTACACTTCTCCCCTTTCAATTCGGGCAGAGAATAACAGAACAGAAACTTTCCTGATTTCCATCTCTGATTCTTTTCCTTTTAATAGATCTATACAGAACTGGCCCATTTATCATCACTATGGGCTTCTATTTCTTAACCTTCCTTCAAAACAGCCTGGAAGCCATCTATGTATAGATAAAGCATGGTACACAATGAAAAACAAAAAGGGACAACAACAGGATAAAAAAAAGACCAATTCCACAAAGGAAGATTGATGGCAATAAATATAGAGAAGTATCACAAAGCCAACTTCACTTTTGGCAAACTCCAAGACCACATTTGTCATCTGCAATGCTTTCTCCCTGGTGTAGGTTCCTTGTTAAAGGAACCAGCTTGAGCAGTCATTGCCCAGGAGATGTAGAGGTGAGGAAGTGAAGACATCATTCTTCATTACTCACTCCAAAAAAGTGGAAGGAGAAATAAGAGAGCTGGCCACTGTGCAGCCTTGATTAATTACCAGTTCTGGCAATAACAGTAAATGTACAAAAAAAAATGTAGAATCAATTTTCTAGCTCCTAACATACTCAGCTGACATGCTTTAAATGAAAGCCATCGATAGAAAAAGGGGAAGATGTTTATCCTGAGATCCCAAAGATAAAAGCAAACTATTCAGGAAGGTTTTTTTAAAAAAGATCCTTTATAAACCAACCTTGATATTTTAATTCAGTCCCCCAAAATACTTATCTTGCATTCTTTCTGAATATGTAGATGGATGGATGGAGGGACGGATGGATGGATGAATAGTGTTTGATTAAGATAGACTTCTTTATCATAGACAACTTGTGAGGCTATGTTTCTGATGAAACAGATGCTCTTGTGAAGCATTCACAGTTAATATTTCAAAAGTAGACTTGCATAAATAGAGGATTTTTAAAATTCTGCCTAATCCACAGACCTTAAAAACATGCCAAAAGTTTATTTTAGAAATGTTAAGGCATGTCAAGTGAAACTATGGGGAAGACAGTTACAATATATGTATTTAGAACAGAGGAGGGGGATTTAGGTTTTTTTTTTACACAAAAGAATACTTCCTATAAGAAAAGAAAGAAAATCTACCTATACGTTTAGTTGGCTACTGCTAAATTGCTCTCAGTTAACATTGCATGCAAACTCTATCATCAGCACACACTGAGAGAATTGTGGAATTGCTGCCATCACATTTGGCACACTCAACAAACTGTAGGGTCCTGATTTCTTCAATGTTTATTGCTATTGCTGGAAGCTAGATGTTGATGTGGTCATGTTATTCAACTATCAATCTGTCTCACATAAGAGGAATATGGACTGAAGTGAAACAAACTACATATTTTGGAAAGATGCATTCTTTTCCTTGTATTATGAACTTACAAATTTCAGTGTTTCATGGTAGACATTAAGCTCTGTTAACAACAACAATAACAAACATGGTTAATCTAATGATAACTAGTTGAAAAGACAAAATGTCATAGAAGAGCATCACTTGGCTAGTTGAAAAAACTAAAAATGTTCATAGGGCATAGGACCTTCAAAGCAGACTAGACTAATGCTACTACTAATGCTACTTTATGATAAGGTTACCGTAATGTTAATAATGCTACTGTATAATAAGGTTACAGTAACATAATCTTGCAAGTTTGAATTTACTTTCCTCTTCCTTTCTTTATGTTCACAAGAACTTGTGAGGGTCTTGTTAGAAATCCTCAGGTTACAGCTCTGACTGAGACTCATATTTCTTTTATCTGACCATTTTCTTGTTGTGGTTCTTCCTCCTGTTCTTCAAGATTATCCTTCTAACCATCTTCCCATCATCCATGTAACCTGGCCTGAATTTGGGTGGAACTGTAGGTACTTATTTATTTATTTTTTATTTTATTAAATGTATTGATCACCCATTTTACCAAAAGCTAATTCTGGGCAATTTAAATATTAAATTTTGTGACTTATTTATTTATTTATTATTTAAACTTGTATACCTCCCTATTCCCGTAGGGCGGTTTACAGGGAAAAATTAAAAATACATAACATACAAAGTTAAAATCGATTAAAACTAAGATTAAATTAAGTCCCTGAATTTAAACTAAAACCCCATTAATAAATAATTAAAACCCCTCAGTCTGGGCCAGACAGCTCAAAAAACCAAGTTTTCAAGTCCCTGCGAAATGAGCGAAGTTCGGGGGAAGTCCTAAGCTCCGTGGGAAGTTGGTTCCAAAGGACCGGCGCGCCCACAGAGAACACCCTTCCCCTGGGCATAACCCGCCGGCATTCCTTGACCAGCAGTACCCTAAGAAGGCCCTCCCTGTGGGAGCGCACAGGACGATGGGAAGTTGATGCCGGCAGCAGGTGTTCCCTTAAATACACTATCATGTATTTGCCAAATCAAAATGGCAGAACACTACACTTATAGTTTTCATCAAGAATACCCAGAGTTTGATCTGAAGATTGTAGAAAAATGATTTTGTCACTTAAGACAGCCTGATGACAGCATATTAAGCAGTGCTGATTTTTGTTTTTTGTTTTTGTTTGTTTTGGTCAAAGGAGTTTTTTTAACTATGTATGATGAAATGCAGTTGCACGCATCACTCAAAACATAGTTCTAAAATTAACCAACATAGCTTGTGCATTCTGAAGCAAGATTAGCTTATGCTCCCTATGGCATGGTCACTATTTGAAGGGATTATATTTACAATCTAAAATATAAAAGTAAACAGCCCACAATGTTCTTACTATTGTCAAAGCAAAAGGGCATCAGATGATGCTCAGATCTCAGTCATCACACTTTCTGGTACAGAAAATAATTGCACCACATTTATCTCGATTGGCTCCTGCTCTTTGGAATATTCTTCCCCCTGTGACACCAGGTAGGATTTGCTTCCACCCTTCTGACCTCCTGTAAGGGCCTGAAGACCTGATTTTACCACTTAGCATGGGTCCCAATAGGAGAGCATCATGCTGGAGGTGGCTAATGGACCAAAAGCAGATCCTACCACATCCCCATATACACTCTGTTCTTTCCCTTTCCATCTTCTTACTATGATGTTAATCATAAATTATATTTTTATCACACACACACATATACACACACAGAGTATATATTTGTATAGCTTTATTGCTTTTGATCTTATAAGCTGCCCAGAGTTTTTTTGTGGTTAGATGGGTGGGAAACAAATTTAATAAACAAAAAAAAAACCAAAAAAACCCCACTTTGCTATAATTCTGCTTTATTTTTCAATATACTGCATCATCGAGAGCATAACCACTAATTGCAGCCACTGGGTATCTCTCTGCTGCCTAAGCAAAGGCTAGCTGGTCTGCTGTAATTAATAATAATAATTTATTAAACTTGTATGCTGCCCAATGTTCAGTAACTGTAGACTCTTTGTTTCCCTCCCTTTCTTGTTCCTTTATTATGCAGGATCTGAATCTTAATAAAGCAGCATGCTCATTGCTAACAGATTTGTCTATAAACCCATCAATTCATCCAAATTTGTGGGCTATTCCAGAGAGAGTCAGAAGCCAAATGCATGAATGGATCTCAGAGTGCTTGTGCTTTTATACAGGTTTTCTCCTTCACCCCAGAGATCTCTCAGTACCTTGATCATCTTTATGTCCTGTTAATGAAGCCTGTCAACAACTCCTTTTCATTAATTACAGTGGTCAAGGCAAGCACCTGTGAATGGCACATGGGTTGCTGGATGACATTGTCAAGGTCCCTAAATTTGAACACAACCCAAACACCTGCTAACAGAGTAAATGAATATTTCAGAGTAATAACTGTGAATGGGTGAAAGAGATGCTGAAAAAAAACCCAACACTTTTAATTATTTGATTTGTATTTTACAGGTATTTGAACCTGAAGGAATGGGAAGTAACTGCACTTAAATGATGCCAAGGCTCAACTATATCTAAGGTAGCTTTTGAAGTAAACTTGGTATATATAGTGTGGGGTCTTGAGGTCTGGCTTAAGCTGGGAAATTAAACTTCAAATATAGCAAACAAAAGATATTCCTTCAACAGATGTGCAAATTTGGAGAAGTAGAAATCGAGCAATTCTAACTATTTCCATATGGAACACTCTGTCTATCAATTGTAAGAGCTGAATGTTGACCACTGTGTTCTGCATCTGCAGAAAATTTTGAGTCTGGAACTCATATGACCCACAGAAGGACTGGCTGAACATTTTTCCATTCCATTTCTCCTTTTGACTTTATTTCTGGGAATTCCATGAAAGAACACCAACTGAAGGAGTTATTTCTCATATCAAAAAAGGGATCGAAAGAATGAACAGATGAATAATGTCTTTCTTCACAAAGGAAATAAGTCTCCTGCCTGCTACACTGAAAGTGAAAGCAGGCAAGAGTTTTGCTGCTTTAGTTTGCCTATATAGACAGCTCTTATTTGAAAATAGACTAGTTATTATTTGGTAGAGAAACCAAGATTGAGGGGGAAACAGTCCACCTATAGGACTGAGAAGAGAATATTTATGTTTACATTTATAGTTTTAATTTTAACAGTCATTCTGAGATGTTGTGCTACTTAAAGCCAAGACAGTACAGGTAGTCCTCAACTTACAACAGTTCATTTTGTGACCGTTCAAAGTTACAATGACACTGGAAAAAGTGACTTATTTACCATTTTTCACACTTACAACTATTGCAGCATTCTCATGGTCACGTGATTTATATTTGGATTCTTGAAAACTCTCACACATTTATGACGGTTGCAGTGTCCCTGAGTCATGTGATCTTCTTTTGTGACTTTCTGACAAGCCAAATCAATGGGAAAACCAGATTCACTTAACAACTGTTTTATTAATTTAAGAACTGCAGTGACTCACTTAACAAACGTGGCGAGAGAAGTCATAAAATGGGGCAAAATTCACTTAATAAATTTCTCACTTAGCAACGTAAATTTTGGGCTCAATTGTTGTCGTACATTGAGGACTACATGTACCTTACCTGTGTTTACCTTGTTTTTTTAAAAAAAAAAATACAAAAAAAATCAATGGGTCTGGGAATTAAAAAAAAACTTACCTCAAAGCAGGTAAGTCAATATGTTCAACTATATAACTCTGGCACCGAAGGGCAGATCACAGTTCTGTCTGCTCTATCTCCTTCGTTATCTGCTGACTAAAGTAACTACCTCACTCACAAGGTCTCACTTTGATTCTGAGAAAAATCTGCCATATTTTAAGTTGTTACTAGCAAAAGAACAACAAAGAAGAACTTCTGCAGTGCATTATGTGATATATCCAGTAGTGCCCTCTGCTTTAGTCCCATAAAGCAACTGCTTGATGGACAGTTTTCAGCTAAGCAAAAAAATTTCTACCCATTTCTTTACATGTACAAAGGGTGGCCCCTACTCCATCCTTTTACCTAGCAGAAAAGATCTCCAAGTCTACATTTCTAAGATAAACAAATAATATGTGTTTGTTTAAAAATGACCAAAAACACACCGTATTTTAATAAACTTAGAGCAATAATAATAGTAATAGTAATAATAATAATAATTAATAATAATAATAATAAATAATAATAATAATAATTAATAATAATAATAATAATAATAATAATAATAATAATAATAATAATAATAATAATAATAATAATAATTAATAATTTTTATTTTATTTATTTATTTATTTTAATCCCATTTATATCCCGCCCTTCTCCGAAGACTCAGGGCGGCTTACAATCTAAGCACAAATCAATGTGCTTAGCAATAATAATAATAATAATAATAATAATAATAATAATAATAAATAAACATAGAAAATAAATAATTATTTTCTGACCACTGCATGCTCAGTTTGGTGACTGTCATTTAGAATCTTCTTCCAGCTCAGCTCTTTTGCTTTCCTGGGTGTGGAGACTTCCTACAGTTCTTTTCTGCATTTCCGTTCCCCATGCCAGTCTCATCTCTCTGGCTGTAGGTAGAACAGAAACCAGTGGCAACGGAAAAGCATTTGGCAGCTCCTGATATTTGTCTAATCTAGATCACTGCTGATGGAACAGCATAAGGGAAGTCATTCTAACTTGCTGCCATCTGTAACTTGCCTGAAACTTGTGTACAATATCCAGCACTATCAGGTTTATCTTCTTCCACTGCTTGTGCAAGCACCCACCAAAGAAAATAATAATATGGGGGGGGGGAGAGGAGGAGGCCCCAATAACCTGCTACTAATTAGGGTATTTCATAATAGTCAATTCCATGCTGGAAATCTGGGATTTAATTTTCAGCCAATAACCTAAGCTCTTGTGTGGGCTCTGATTTCTATTACTTTACTGAATTCTCTGAAGAAATACAATGTCTGAGGCAGCTGTGTCTGTCGCATCATCAATGGATTTGGAGAAAAAAAGGAAAAGGATGGACAGATAGCTACCCTTGGAAACTACAGTCTAATTAGTGGTATGGGAAGAAACTGAGATGAAAGAAAGAAAATGGAGAAAGAGTAAAAGAAATGTGGGCAAATATCATTAAGTACGGTCAAAGTTAGTTTCAGTAAAGCAGAAGAAGGGAAACAGTGACAGTCCAGACACTGCGACATCTAAAATTCCTTACCAAAGTCATGAGAGATTCTATAATATTCCATGGACCTTAATTCCTCCAACCCTGAAATAGAAGATAGCAAAACCCCTTAGCCAGAATTAAAAACAAGGTTTTTTTTCCCCTTAGTCAAAGGCTAAGGGGTAATTGGATAATCTGAAGGGTCCAAAAATGACCATGGACAGCAACATAAGTAAAGGTAAGAAGGGCCATTTCCATTTCATTATGAATTCCATCTTCCATTCCAATTTGCCTGGAGAATGATTATCCTACTAGAGGTCTTAGCTGATTGCTTTGTGGGGAGGGGAAGTTACAATTATCTGAGAATGGCAGGTTATCAATTTTTGGCTTAAACCATTCCCAAAGAAGAGGAAAAAAAGTTGTATTATGGAGGACTTCCACACGGGAAAAATGATGGATAATTATTGATTTCTTAGATTTTTAGCCCACCTTTATTAGAAATAAAGGCAGTGTATATACCTAATGCTCCCTCCTATTTTCCCCCATAAGAACTCTGTGAGATAAATTGAGCTGAGAGACTAGCCCATAATCATCCAGATGGCTTTCTGCCTAAGGGAGGACTAGAACTCATAATTTCCTGATATCTAACTCAACACCTTAGCCACTATACCAAAATGGCTATCCATTTACATAAACGTTCATTATTAAACAGAGTTAACTGGGAAAAATGAGGAATTTGATAATGGATATGTCAGACTAAGAGACATGAAAGATAAGGTGGGGACATGAATATAACCTCAGTGATTGGTAGAAGTCCATATGAGACACTGGTGAACTCTAGAGAGAAGTTCCAAAATAACCCATAGTCACTCGTCATATGTCCATATTGAGTCTCTTGAGTGCTCACTTCCTTGAACAGAAAGACATTTATTAATTAAAGACTACATAATATGTGATAGCCTTAATTTGTCAATAACAATCATATTCAAAACTGCTGTCCTTACTTAGCCCACAAGATTATGTACTATAGCTTTCTGCCACTCTGCCTTTTTGTCTCTGACTTCTCCAACTTTAAACCTCCACCTAAAGCTAGCTATTCATTCAGTTTTCTTCAAAGTCTTCCTTTAGATCACTTTCTGTCAATGGAATATGGGGCAAAGGGTTCATTGTGACTGTCTCCCTTGTCAAAGAATTAACAGAACAGATAGGTCTTTTCTACATTATTTTGTATTAGCAAAATAAAAGATGGGATGGGTTGTTGTTTTTTTAAAAAAGGAACCCCACAGGATTGTGGAGTATACAACATTGCACTGATTAAAAATCACACAGTGCATAATATGATTTCAAATACTCTCATGGTTCATTTCGGCAAATAAGGCAACTCTATTACATTCACACACATCTTTAGATATTTTTGAATTGCTACCTTTATGCCAAATTGTAGATCAATGTTCCTTAAACTTGGCAACTTTTAAGATTTGTTAACTTCAACTCCCAGAATTCCCCAGCCAGACTGTATTCTGGAAATTGAAATCCACATACAATAAAGTTGCCAAGTTTGAGAAACACTGCTGTAGACTGTAGGCTCTTCAGAATTGTGACTGCCTTATATCTCTGTGTATATTTATGTTGAAAAATATTATATGAAGTATTGTAGGAATGATTTCACTTCCACACTCAGTGCATTCCAAGGCATATGTATAAAAAGATAGATAAGATAAGATAAGATAAGATAAGATAAGATAAGATGAGATGAGATGAGATGAGATGAGATGAGATGAGATGAGATGAGATGAGATAAGATAAGATAGGAGTCTCAAAGACATTATCAGCCTGCTTAAAACTTCCATTATTATTCTTTCCCAACATAAAGTATCACTTAAACATTCTTGTGTAGGAAGCTTTTTCTTTCTTACAAATTTTTAAAAGACCCCAGTCAGCAGGCTAGAAATAAAGTTATCAGGCTGATCAATTTAATTTTTGATGAACATATTACCAGGGGAATTAAAAATGTCTTAACACTCTGTACATTTTCTTTGCAGTTTCCATTCCCAACATACAAAGGACTACCTAGAAACAAAGGAGGTCCCACTTTGCAAGTGATCTCTTCATTCCAGTTGTCTTTTACAATAGAAGTGATTGAGTCTGCATTATGCAGCTCTGTATAATGAGCTCTTGTATTGAGAAATCCTAGATGAATGTTAATGTTCAGGAAGGCAGATATCGCCGCATTCACAGTTCTTTTTAACATGGGCTATCTTAAAAAATACCCAACACCTGACGTTCAGGTTAATATTAGGTAGGAAGTGTTCTCCTCCTTTTATGTCAGGTTTTAACAAAACACTCTTGGTGAAGCTTTTTCATTGCAGAAAATATTTTAAAGCCACTATTTCAGGTCTGTTTTCCCACAAAAAAGGGGGAATCTTTTCTCTAAAATAGATTTGTATACCTTTATTGGCCTGATCACAAACTGATCGATATCTCAAAGAACCTTCCCATTCTCCCTTCAGCAAAGATGTGGTTGTTAAGGTACTGTGAAGGAATCACCACAGGGCAAGATCATTGCATATTTGATAGTTAAGTCTGTGAGATTAAGGAATATTTTCTCTACAGCCTTGTCTCTCTCTCTCTCTAAAAACCTTGGGAAAATCTCAACGGGGGGGAGTTTTTTTGCAGAAGTAGGAGAAAAATATGAAATATGCTTTCCTGTTTTTGTTCAAGCTAACGTCGGGTTTGTCTAATGGGTTATCAAGGAGAACATCTTTCAGTTTAAAACAAAGCAACTGCTTCAAGTTACTGTTGTGATTCCTAGCCTGCCTGTTCTGTACCAGCCTACTACCGGCCCTGCAGAAAAGGCAGGGACAACCCCTTTACAAATGGCAAGAGGCTGGAACTAAGCCTGCCAAATTTATTAACATAAAACAGAGCAAAACAAGACACGAACCATGAAACAGGAGCTATTCAAACGGTTGCCTTCAGCAAACCAGCCCTCCCACACATTCCTCTTTTAAACAGTTCAGGGCGTGGCTTCTCTCTGCCTCCTTCCGAGGTGCCCCATTGCCTTCCTCTGTTTACTCCTGCTTGACTGCCTCCTGTGTCGGGCGTCCTTGAACAGGGCCAGCTGTGGGTCATCTTCATCCACGCTGTCAGGCTCACACAACTGGGTCTGCGTCGTAACCAGATGGGAGGGACCTGGCTGAGGGCTCTGCGGAGCCTCAAGGTCATCAGCAAGCTCTCCAAAAACCCCCTCCTCCTCCTCTGAATCGTCCGACCCAACTGCTGAACCCACAGGCTGACCCTGAATCACAACACTGCCAATGGATCTGACAGCTGTGTCTGAGGAGGAGGAGGAGGAGGAGGAGGAGGAGGAGGAGGAGGGGCTTGAAGTGACATTAGAGTCAGAGGATGGCTCTGAGGAGCTCCAAGACTTACAGTCTGACAAGGAGCCTGGCCCCTCTACTTGCGCTCAGGCTGAGACACAGCTGTGCTGGGAGTCTGAGTTGGACAATGACAAAGCGCAGCTGGGAAATATCCAGGAAGTGTGACAGTGCTGACAAGAAAAGAGAGCAGTATAAAGGAATGCAATGGGACGGCTCCAAAGGCAAAGGAGCAGGCGTTAGGAAAGCCACACCTTGGCTGCATAATAGAAGGAAAAGTGTGGGAGGTGCTGGTTGCCAACCGTTCGTGTTAAGGATCGAGTTTCTGTGAACTGTGTTTGTTTGCCTTGGACATTGACTCAGGTCTGTGAATAATAAAAGGGGTTTGGGTTTTTCTTGTGGTTCCTGTCTGCTTGATTGAACCAGGGATTTCTACTTGTGAGCATAGCAAGGACTCACATGGGCTGGGACAGACCAGCAATCTGAAAGATATGTCTCCCTTCCTCTCCTAAAGTTTTTATTTGATGGGAAGTTTTGAGAATTTAGTACTAATCAGTGTAGACCTGTGGTACCATACTTAACTGCATAAGGCTATTCAAAAAACAGATACCGTGTTTCCCCGAAAGTAAGATCTACCCCGAAAATAAGCCCAAGCTTGATTTTGGGGGGTGGGCCTAATATAAGCCCTTCCCCCCAAATAAGCCCTAGTTCTGGGATGAGGCACACACCTAAAACTCAATCTATGTGGGTGCCCCACACGCCCCACACCCACTTACCTTGCAACCAGGCCTCTCCTCACCAGCCCACTTTTTCTGTAGCATCCCCAGGCCTACATTTCACAGTCAGAGGCCTTTTTGGAAGGTCTCTGCAGCTGAGAACCAAGCTAGTCAGAGGCCTTTCTGGAAGGACTCTGCAGCTGAGAACCAAGCTATGGATTGAATCCATAGCTCAGTTCTTGGTTGCAGTGGCCTTCTAGAAATGCCTTTGATGGCAAAATGCACGCCAGAGCACCATTCTCAGCTGCAGAATGAATCTGCTCTTTCAGACACAGAAGAAGTGGGCCAGCTGGGCGAGGCTGTTGGTGCTGGAGGTGAGTAGAAAATACCCTATCCCTGAAAATAACATTTGGTGCCTCTTTTGGAGGCAAAAAAATAAATAAAAATAAGACTGGGTCTTATTTTAGGGAAAACACGGCATGTACTGTAAGTGATTATCTTGAATGGTTTGGGAACATAGTAATTCAAATGTGGATCCCCAACATGACATCCATGAACACTAATGAACTTGACAACCCCTTCCTTGGAGCAAGCTCCATGGCACTAATATATAAATATGAAAGCAATAGTTAATATGCTACAGCCCAAAGCACCATCTTCCAGCATCATATTTATTTTCAAGAATGGCTCTCTAGGAGCATAGTTACAAAATATAGATGGCAAGTGGCAATAGTTCTGTAAATTGTTTATATGTATGACCCTGTCTAGAAAAAGAGGGGGAAAAGATAAATTAAAAGTGCTAGAAAACATCTAGATCAGGGGTATCACATTCAATTTCATTGAAGGCCGCATCAGCATTATGATGCCCTCAGGGGGCTGGATGGGTGTTGCCCACTGGGTGGGCATGGCAGAGGTGGTCATGGTAGACTGGGTGGGCATGGCCGGGGTGGGCATGGCCACCTCAACGTTGCTCGTGGGGGAGGATGCCTGTGGGGGCAGAGCAGGTTGGGGGAGATCCAGGGGGTCTCTGGCAGGTGGGGCGGTGGACAGGAGGCTCATCCTACAGGGTGAGGGGAGGCGAGGCAGGGGGCAGGATGAGGATGCCATTGTCGTGGGGCTGGGGCAGCTGCTGGGACAGCTGCTGCCTGACACCATTGGCCTGCTCACATAGAGGCCAGCAAGTGCATGGGGGCTGACAGTGTCCTTCAGCAGCCATAGCCTGCTGGCCCCTTGACTGGCACACTCTGAGGCTCCACAGCTCACTGCGAATACCATGCCAGCCCTCCAGCAGCAGGCAGAGTAGGGGAGGGGGGAGGTGCATGATGCAGACCACCAGATGCGCCTGTTCTGTCCCATCTGTTTTTGCTTGCGGTTGGAGAGCATGTTGCTGCTGGTCATCTCCTTGACCCCCTTGCAGATCTTGTCCTTGGCACACGCATGGAGCCTGTTCCCCTCATGCATCCAATGACCTTGGCCCTGCCATGAGCCACAACTTCCAGCAGTTCACACAGGTTCATTAGACTGCCGCCGCTGCCCAGCATCCCAGCATGTAGTTCATTTTATAATATGCCCAGCATGTAGTTCATTTTATAATAACCTAACATTTATCATGGACATTTTATTTACTTATTTTTTCATATGTGTGATGTTTCATATCACTGCAAACTACCCAGGATCTGTAGCTAATTCAGAAAGTTATAAGTATGAATAAAATATAAAACTTATTTTTTTTTAAAAAAAATTGTTCACTCCACTTTGTCAAACACGAGTGCCTTGGCCCTGGACACATTAACATCTATATGTGTTCTCTTTGTATCATGTTATCTAGCTAACATTCATAGAAAATCACTCAGGTTTTCAGGCAACCACAGTCACAGTGTCATCTGCAAATACTGAGCAAATGAACAAGGGGAGGAAATAGAATTTGACAAAGGGTAATGATTCAAAGGGAAGATTTTTCTTCCATGATGGTTGTTATCCAGAAAGACAATTTCTGGGAGCTTGTGAGTGAAAAACAAGGAAGTTTGTTGGGACAGGTGCTTTTTCAGGAGGCAACTGGACTTTCTTTGTTTTTCCTTGAAGACATTTTTCCTTGAAGACTGAGTCAACTTCTGGGATGACAAATGAAAGGTCTTCAAGAAAATAACAAAGGAAGTCTAGTTGCCTCTTGAAAAAGCACCTTTCGGACAATCATGACCTGATCACCGAGAATCTCCATAGACCAGATAGGTGGGAGTTTGGCTGGGAGAGTTGGCAGGAGAAGTTCCATACAAATTTATACAGTACATCAAGAGAAATATCACCATGATCCTAAAGGTAAAGATAAAGTTTCCCCCGCACATGCGTGCTAGTCATTTCCAACTCTAGGGGCCGGTGCTCATCTCCGTTTCAAAGCCGAAGAGCCAGCGCTTGTCCGAGGACGTCTCCGTGGTCATGTGGCTGGCATGACTAGACAACAAAGGCACACGGAACACTGTTACCTTCCCACCGTAGTGGTCCCTATTTTTCTACTTGCATTTGTACATGCTTTCAAACTGCTAGGTTGGCAGAAGCTGGGACAAGTAACAGGCGCTCACTCTGTTACACGGCACTCGGGATTCGACTGCCAAACTGCTGACCATATGATCGACAAGCCCAGCATCCTAACCCACTGAGCCACCGCATCCCTCATGATTCTATTACTATTATCCTATTATCCTTCTTCATCCTCCTCCTCCTCATCCTCCTCCTCCTATTTGGCTAAAAGAATGTGTCTGCAAGTTACTGTATTAACAATAATACAGGAAGATGAGGGCTTCTGAAATATCATATGCCCCCTGGAACTGAATTTCAAAGACAGCAGTACCAACAGATGAAAGCATTTCTTCTCAAAACTTAAAATTGTTCATGACTGTTGAATCTAACTTATTTTATGAAGTGAATCAATTCTAACTGCTGTACAGACTTTTTCAATTACATCACTATGAAAATAAGTGGTTCAGCCAGCTTTTGTCATTATAGCACACACATCCTCACTATTATTGCTGGCCTCCTTTCTGGAGTCATAGCCTCTCAACTCATTATGCTCATTCTGATACTCTTATAGTTTATGCCAGAGCATATTCGATTTGTTTGCTTCTCTAATGCTAATGATTGCTTTCAACTTGCTGTGCTTGTGAATTGTTAATTTTGTGTGCTAGATTTGCATGTGGTGGAATAGCTCTGGAACACTGGCTGAGGGTATTTGTTTACCTGACAAGTGCTCACTGATAATTGTTTTCTTACTGGAGGAGGAATATGTTTAGATTAGTGTTGCTCAACCTCAGCAACTTTATGATGTCTGAACTTCACCTCCCAGAATTGGCAGGGAATTCTGGGAACTGAAGATCACAAACTTTAAAGTTACGGATGTTGAGAAGCCCTGGTTTAGACAGCCCAAAGCACAACAGAATCTATTTGGGAATTTAAAAAAAAAATCTGGAACAATTTTGAAAGAAAGTAAAGTAGATTTTTAGCATTTTTAGCACGTATGTATATAGATTTGTTGCAGTTAAATAAATATATATTTAGGAATATGCAGGATCCCAGAGATGAGAGTATCTCCGTGGATCTATGGGGGAGAGAAATTGAAATTTGGGGCCACAGAGAAAAGTCAGTGTTCTGCCATCTGCCTCAATACTTTGGCAGACATTATCTGAGAATTCTCTTTTCTTGGCCAATTATCTCAGCTATGAATGCAGTAGCATCCCAGGATCTAGGATACCTTAGGCAGTTGTGTACTGGCCATGTTTTAGTCCTTCCAAACACTGAAAATTTTTTCAAAGAAACCAACTCACAAGCTCAGAGAACAAACCTTCATCATCACTGAAAATTTTGCTATGAAGGCAGCCACTTTCTACTTCTTTTGGGCAAGATGGGGGAGCTAGTTAATTGCATAAAATTAATTTAGTCATAATCAACCTAGATCTATTTGGAGATGAATATAACCCCTAAGGGTTAATTGATTGAGTGAATTTAGTTTTGGAGTTCACATGATATCCTTATCCCACTGCACACATGCACAGGCACAAACACAATGACCCAGTTAAATATGCTATGTGAACAGGATCTGTATGTAGCACTGAGAAGGCTTTTTGGGAATTCTGCAGCTGCCATTCTGCTTTATGAATATCAATTATAAAATAGCAAAAACATAGCTAAGTTTGAAGGAAATGTGGTAACTGCAAATGGGATACACAGATTAACAAAAATTAAATCTTTATTTCATCTGTCTTTAAAACAAAAGTATTTTTAAAGGAAAGTGTTTTTAAAGCATCTGCATCTGGTGAAATCTGTCTTCAATGTGCTGAGTTCTCCAGCAGTCAATATATCAAGTTATGGAAGGGTGTTTTTAGTGAATATACATAACATCTTGATGATGCTCTTTTGAACTGCTGTACTGATCCCTGGTTATGAATGTTTCTAAATTAGACTTGGCCACAGGGACACATTAGACTGCTATTAATTATATCTTCTCTGATGCCCAATTGTGGCCCTTTCTGAATTCCTGAACCTCACTACCAGGTAGGTAATTAAGCTTTCTTGGCTAATAATTCCATGATCCGTACCATGGTCCAATGCTTCTCAGGATCCGACGGCCTCCACTGTGGCTTGAGGTTATCTCACCTCAATTCTGATTTATAGCCAAAAATTAGAGCAAGAATTTACCTCAGAATAGATGGCATATGATCAAAAAATGAGAACACTGTGATTAATGCATTGCCAGAGTCAGATTAGTTTTTGTAAGCATGATACTGCTGCTATCCCAGACTTCTGTAAAAGTGATGTTTAATATTAAATTTAAAATTAATATAATTTGAGATTATCCTCTTCAGGCACCAGATAGAACAAAGTGGCTCTTGATAGTACTTGGGTGTTTTCCCTGTGATTTACTATATTTGGAGACTATTAAGAAGCGGTCAGGCATTGGATGTAATTGTTCCCAAATGGTTGTTCTCAGTCACAGATCCCAGGGTACCTATTGGTTTACTGAGGAGTTTCCAGAAAATGACTACAGAGGTATGTACAGTGATGGTAGCAGAACTAAAAAAAAGTCACATAATTACTGATATAAATCCATGTCCAGGGCTGCTGCATTGTGGTGATAAGAGCAGTAAAGCACACTTATATATTTTCATCAGTATATTCTCAACAGTACATTACCCCCTCCCGGATAATCCAGAAATTGTGTGCAAAGCCTTATTCACTGCTTGGATGCTGTGATAATCTGGATGTGTAAAAATAAATTCAGATTACAGACTAGCAAAATGGAGATGCTGCTTGTTCGGAAATATTACAACTTACACTTGGTTCCAGTACTAGCTCTGGACGGGGTAACCTTCCACCTGAATTAGCAAATCCACAACTTTGGGATCATCTTAGTCTCATGGCTCCTGCTGCAATTGGGGGCAGGGTGGTGGTGGCTAACACTTCCCTGGAATTGGATAACTTGGCAAGGACTGCAACTGCATCCTTTTCATCAAATGTTTAGATTGCTTAAAAGCACTCTTCGTGGGTTGTTCTTGAAAGAATTATTACAAAATGAAAGAATTATTACAAAATGCTGGTCAAGGTGCTGATGGCTAAAAGCCACTAAATATTAGACTTATTCTCTGATCATTGCATTGTTCACCAGTAGATTTCTAAGCCCTTTTGAAGGTTGGAAGTTTGAATTCAATAGTACTGATTCTTCAGTGCCTCATAACCACAAGGGGGCAGTAGGTGTAGCTACTTTTATTCTCTGTTCTCTGTTACATTGTTGGCTTTTGTGTAAGAAATTGCTAATCCCGTGTCCATCCTTTCTTTGTCTTTGTTCTTTGTCTTTGTTTTCAGGCACACATGTATAGAACATATACTTTCAGACTCTTCTCCTGGTGGGATACAATTAGCTAGGAGCTAGGTTTTTGTATCCCTATGTATCTCTTGGAAATAAATCATATTTCTGTTATATTATAAAACCTGCTTCTATAATTATCACTGAGGTCACACACACACAAACAGAGAGCGAAAGAGACAGAGAAAGACAGAAAGACAGACAGAGCAACAGTTTCACCTGCAATAGTTTTGACTTATAAAGTCTTACATGGCTTGGCTCCAGGGTATTTCAGGGATGGTCTCCTCCAGGTGGAACCTCCCACCTGAAGTGTGCATACACAGAGAGGAGCCCATTCTTGGAAACAAAACAAAGGGAGATAAGCTCAGAGACAATTCTGCTCTGCAGTGGCTTCATGGTATGGATCATTTGCTCCTGGAAGTACATCTGGTACACTCCCTTAACTCCCATAAGGCACTTAAGACTATTTTTTCAAAGTGTGTTGGGGGTCGATAGGAAATCATGAGAAGGCAGCCAAATGAATTTCTGTTGTATATTTCAATGTGCCATCTATTTATTTGCTTTTTTTTTCAAACAAGGAAAGGTTTAGATTTTGGTTTCCTAAGAAAATGTCTTCTCTGGTATGAATTGCACTATTTAGTATGATCAGCATGAGACATCCATCTTTGATTACTATTGGTTTATCTGATGATAATTCAGTCTTTGAACACACATCTTTTGATCAAACTTTTCAAGTAGGTTTTTTTTTAAAAAAAGCTTAATTAATTGCATTACTTGTACTGGGGAACTGCCGGAAGATGTTTAGTGGTTAATGATCTATTTATCTTTAAATATATATTTTATGTGATGGAGATTTCTATTCATTGAAAACTTCAGGGAAATTTTGAGGGAAATAGTGATTTAAGAAGCAAACATTTTAAAAAAGATGATTTGTCTGGTTCCCATTCAGATAGAAGAAACTGTGTTCCAGAAACCAACTTAAATTCTTCATAGTTTGTCTCCATCTATCAATATCCACCAGATTATGTCTAATTTTCCACCTGGATTTGTCCCATTCATCAGAAATGACAAATTATTCTACAGACATTTTCAAAGGTTAATTTCCTACTTTATTGTAGATTTTTGTAGATTTTTTTAAAAAATCCTAATGTTCTAAATCAGCTGACATTTAGAAACAGGTGTATTGAATAAATTAAATCCCTTTTGAGGAAAATTAGGAATTAATTAAAAACAAAATTAGACCAAATATTGGGTGGAGGGAAACTTTTATATATGTTTCAACATTAACCTATAATCTTCTAAGATGATAAAATGACAGCTTGACAAGAGTCCATCAGCAAGTTAATATTTACTGCTAAATTTCTCATTGCACAATTTTTCCTTTTTTTTTCTTGCTGGAGCAAATAACAAAAATTGGTAAGGGTTGAAATAAAAAATAGGAGAGAGAAAAGTCCATTTGCTTCATCCTCAAGAATATTATTTTAAATTTCAATTAAAATGAAATGAACAGGATGATTATCACTATACAGCAGGCAACTCGTGGTGGCATAGGCGCCTTTCACTGCCATGGTAACTAGTTTTCATTGTCACAGCTACCTTAGCATTACATGTAATTGTCAGTGTGTGAGCTCAACTGATAGTACACAATCAATACCCCATAAGGGGCAAACATTATTTTTAATCTGGGGAAACCTAAAGAAAAAGAATAGAATAAATTGGAAGAACTGGGGGAAAATACAGCATAAGCTAGACAATAAAGGAAGGCATAACTTTGAAAAGACTATATTTAGCAAAACAATGCTCTGAGATAATTTGAAATGTATTCTACAACAATGAAATGAGATAGAAAACAATTCCCAACCATTGTTACAAAGTAGCTCAACAATATTGAGCAAGGATTATAACGAGATTAGGTACAATTTTCCCCTCGCCATTGCCTGCAAAAGTAATTTGAACATTAAAACCTCCAAGGAAAGCCCAAATGGGTGGCAGGACCCATTGAGTCTCAAAGATCCAAAACAGGGATTCGGTTCACTTCCCACTGTCAAAATCTGATCAAAGGAGAACCTGATGGGAAACTTCCTCAGCTAAAATGAGTAAAAGTATCATTTCCTTTATTTTGCATAGTTGCCTTTTTCTTTAAATGAGACTGAATGAAGAGAAAGAGAGAGAGAGAGAGAGAGAGAGAGAGAGAGCGCAGAAGGGGGGGGAATCTCAGAACTGTATAATTATGCAGTTATTATACTGAATTTTATTATTATAATTTCATCAATTTTGTTATTTTTAATAATAAAATTTCTCATACTTACTATATTCACAACTTTTTTTTCTTTATTGTACATTGTCATGTACAGTAGCTGCTATTACCAGGCTCATTAACAAGAATTTGACAGTGACATCCAAATATCTGACCAAGACCACGCTCTTAAAAATTGGCTTAAGATTCTCAGACACATGGAAAGGCATAGCATAACTAAACAATATTGTATTCTAGAATGTAATGATAAACAAAATAATTGCCCCTGCCAGCATGCCAATGCAATTGCTTCTCAGACTCATTGCAATTTATTTCATTTCATTATCTTTTTTCATTATCTTTCTTGACATTTTGCCTTGCACTTTTCAGCCTTGATGCTGGGCAGTTATTGGGTGTTGACACAACTGACATCTCTGCCCTAAGTAACTTAGGATCTCAGCTTAATGCCAGCAGCTCTCAAATTTCCTTGCAATGATTGTTGTAGAGCACCCAACATCTTCTTTACTCATAATATCCCAGATGTGAACAGAAATGGATGGAAGAAATTGGGGGAAAATGCAACCAAGTGATAGGACAGGGTAAAAGTGGGTTATGAGTTTCAAACATTGAAGAACAGATTAAAAACAATTCTCTATATCTATAGTGGTTTCAAGCCAAGTTTTATCACTATCAGATTTGGCACATGGATAGGTAGAATATGGTTCTTCAGATGTTGCTAAACTACTCCTATCTGATTGGAGCTGCTGGCAGCTATCATTCAACATCTGGAAATCATACACTGTCTATGTCCTATGACAAAAGAAACAGCTAGTAGTCTTCTTACATCCCTGGTTTCTTCTTCCTGCTTGCCTTCTCTCAACATTTTGGCAGGTCAACAACTAACCCTGGTAAAAGGAAGCAGGGTACCAATTTTTTCCCTTGCTTTCCTTTTAGGGCAGACACATCCCATTTTTCCCCATTTGCTCCCATTCTCTTATGCACGTACAAATAAGGAACATTTTCCCAACCCAACAAAAGATTTTTCCTACATACAAAGGGACTAGCTAGCTTATATCCTTCTATATTCCATGATTTTAACAGCTTAATAAAGGTATTTGAATTTCTCATCCCTCTTCCACTAAAGATTAAATATAACTACTTCTTTCTTGTCAAATTAGCTCTGCACGTGAATGAGATAATTGAACCTAAATTGCCTTGTCTTTTATATTACAGGGTAGAAATAGCAAGAATGACTGACAATGCCATGAAAAGAAATTTACTTCATTTATTTATTTGTTCAGTTTCAACTAATACTATCAATAACGGAGAAAGGAACAAAAATAGCACATGAGCATATGACCCTAGAGATAATTTCTCTTTGCTGAATGTTTAACTATTTGAAAATCATAGAGGGGGAGGAAAGAAATGTGCTTCATCTTCAACTATGGAAACCCACTAGAGCGAGTGTGGATGTCTCAAAAATCTGCAAATGATGGGCAAAACATCGCAGTCAAAGCATTGCCATTGCACCTTAATTTCACCAGCCCACAACAATTTGTGAATAGCAATAGCATAGCCCTCTCTAAGCTGTTTACAATGGCAGCATATTGCCCCCAACAATCTGGGCCCTCATTTTACCAACCTCAGAAGGATGGAAGCCTGAGTCAACCTTGAGCCCCGTCAGGACTGCTGACAGTCAGTAGAATTAGCCTGCAATACTGCATTCAAACCACTCCACCACCACAGCTCTATAAGCCTTAAAAAGCTAAAATTATATTCAGCTGAATGCAGATTCAGTAATTTGTGAGACCAGACCATCAGAAAGTTATAAGACTGGGGTGAAAAGCATAGCTGAAGGAATCAGAGAAGAATAGGTGAAAAGAAGAAATGGTAAACATGTAAATGGGCTGCACTATAAATAACTGGGAAACAATATGCTTTCTTTATCAATATGAACATGAATAACCTACACATTAAACTGAACCCAGTGTGGTGTAGTGGTTAAGGCACCTGGCTAGAAATCAGGAGACTATGAATCCTAGTCCCGCTTTAGGCATGAAAAATAAGTTGGGCAACTTTGGGCCAGTCAGTCTCTCTTAGCCAGTCACTTTCTCTCACCTCACAAGATGGTTTTTGTGGGGAAAATAGGAGGAAGAAATATTGGGTTTATTTGCTGCCTTGAGTTATTTATAAAAATAATAAAGGCTAGATAAAATTAAAAAAAAAATAACTTGGAAGGGCTTTCCATAAATGCAGCATGTAAACATTCCAGTATGATATTATAGATAGGTTTGGGAGACAGGAAAGAGACAGCAAACTGTAATTACTAATTTTCGTTACGCTGCTATGCCTCCTGTCTAATAATAATTAGTTTCATAATATTTAATCATCTTATATTGATGTGATCCATTTCTAAATCTTGAGCTTATTCTTAACCTGTCCTCCATTCCTCCCTTAGAATAAGAATAAAGTACAGTATTTAAAAGTATTTTTAAAGAAGATATTAGAAATTTGCATGAAGAATCATTTCCCATATTTATTTGAAGATCAGAATTTGATTTCTCATTCGTGCTGAATTTCTCAGATTCAGAAGCTGAAATTAGGTTTCACTATATTAAAAGCAACCCTACATATCAAATGTATGTTACTTTGTTAAAAATATATTCTTAATAATTCAGTAGTATGACTTCCTTAAGTAAAGAATAAGATGTGCTTTAAAAATTGCTCCACTATTTTTTACTGGTAATCTGAGCTATGCTCAGAAAGTTTGTAATTTTAAAATATATGGAATATTTTCACTCAGAACTGAAATCCACTGAACCCAGAATATCTTTCTCACAGACATGTGTCCATATTGTTTCAATATGTATTTAACTTTTATATCAGAATGCTGTTAGAAGACAAGATGGGCTGTTTTCCAACAGTGGTAAACTGATATTAAAATGAAATAAAATAAATAAATAAAACCCTGCTATCTTTTGGGGACCTCATTGACTATTTTGATTTGAAAAGATTTTGATATTTCTATGGACCACAGTGATTCTCCATCCCCAACATCCCACCCTGACGCTGCACTGAGAAACCAGATAGCAAAACATGGTTTGGGCCTAAGGCTGAGCCAAAGGTGTTTCTCCAGGTCACAGATTTTAACAAATAGTGACAAATTAGCTTTCTCATCCAGAGAACGGTCTCACTGAATCTGCACAACCTCCCACTGACCTGTTTTAAATGGAGCACTGCAAAGAGAAACAAACTACAGCTAGGTGACAAGCAATTCCAAGGTTTTGACATTTGATCTACATTCCAGGAACTAAAAAATTCAGGAAAATACAAAGAACGCGGGGTACACAGCGAGGCTGAGCGTGATGCTATTTTGCAGGAAATGAATAAGAAAACCATCCTATTTCTGAGGGGTTTTATGATCTATTTATTCCAGAATCCAGAGGCCTTTGTTGTAATGAGCTCTGTGGGACACATAGCAGAAATCAATGGGCTTCTGATAGGCCTCTCAGCAGGGAGATTATTGCAAGACTGGTCTACTTCATGACTGCAGGAAACCTCCCCTGGCAGTGGGCAAACCTTGCCATTTTGCCTTTGGAGATTTTACAAGCCAAATGAAAATACTGCTAAAGGAATGTTTAGTTTAGTTTAGTTTAGTTTAGTTTAGTTTAGTTTAGTTTAGTTTATAGACTTAACCGCAATTTTCACTGAAAGTAATGCATGTAATGCTAGAGTTGGTGTAAATAATATGCAGTGTCTTGACATAGTTACAATTTATTACTGCTTATAGCTGAATGCTGGCAATTTCTGCATTTACAAATTCTATGGGAAGGAAGATAAACTGAAAAGAAAGAGAAGTTGGAGTTAAGAGTTAAATCACTTGCAACTAGGATATTGGAAAAAAAATACTGGATGAAGTATTGTTATACGCCCAATTATTAGAAATCATCATCATCATCATCAAACATGACTACATCTTTTATCATTATTTGGCAGGAAATGGTCATTGTTCCCAAGTGGGTTCACTTACTATTTTTCAACTACTATATAGAAGGAAGGAAGTTTATATCTTCACACAATCCCTGTTTTCTTTTTTGCAAGCTATATCATTTCAAAGTGTAGAAATCTAAGTTTCAGATTGGCTGTTACTGGGCTGCTTTCTTAAACTGTTGAGGGAATTAGTTGGTCTGTCATAAAATAGATTATTCATGAAAGGAAGGTGAATGCCAATATTTAAAAGTTACTGGCATATATTGCCATATATTTTCCCCTCTACCAGCCAACTACTATAAATAATTTAGCAATTGATAGCTGGGGAAAACAAACCATGATTTTCAGTGGTCCGCCTTCCCCAACTATTGGCTATGTTGGTGGGAATGCTGGAAGCTGTGGTCCAATATTTTGGATGCCCCACTGTAGGATGGTCGAGAAATAGCATATAAAGTATTTTCCAGATTTTCCAGATGGACACATGGATACAGAAAAGAGAGGCTATGCAGACATATTTAGATAAGCTGCTCAGAGTCACTTCAACTGCAAGATAGGTGGCAAATAATTTTGATAAATAAAACATGACAAATGTTTGGTAAACATAGCTTTATACCATCAATGTATAGAGAGCAGCATGATCTCTGGGTACATGTCCTAGCAGTTTCATTTTACCCCCTCTTTTCACACTGTAAAATAGTGACATTTCCTGACATTTGTTCCACGATATTGGTTACTCATGAAAATAATTTAAAAGTTACAAAGGTACCACGAAAATTTACAAAAAGAATATTTGAGAGAATACAAAATAAGGAACGTTGGATTGAGTTTGAAATGTATTATTTCTTAAGATTCTGCAGGATTACTTATTTTGCAGTACAAACATTATCAAAGCAAGTGCACACTAGAAAACAAAGAGACAGAAAAAGACTGAGTATACACCCACATGTTGTTCTTTGTTGAAAATTAATTGCATGCATGGATTGGTGCTGTTCCAAAATATTTGTCCACCAGAAAAACTGTAGATTAGGTCTGGAGAAAGAAGGACACAAGGTTTGGAAGTTTTAGGATTATTTTGACACTGGTAACAATGACTGCTTTGAGAAGGAAGGAATGGAATGTACTGTAGTTATCATATGTGAAAGAACTACTTGTAGCATTTTAAGCGTGAAGGGAAAACAAATAAAGGACAGCTTTTGTTAAACAAACCCCCACATCTTGAGAGGTTTTTTTTTTCTCTGAGGGCTGATAAACATTTGGATGTCATGCCTTCTAATTTTAAAAAAGTGCTCTCACTTCACACTTAGGAGAAACCTGATGCTGCAGAGAGAGTGGGTGGGACAAGTTCAGTGTGATTCACACCTTAGATTTTTTTTAAAAGTGTCATACATATTCAGAAAGACTACAGATAGGGTGTTTGAAGGAGGGTTATTGGGGACAAACTAATTAAAGAACTATGAGAAGAATTGCAGATAGTCTTTTTGGGGTGGGACAGGGGCACTGGTCTTTGTTATCTTGTCTGCCTTTAGAGGCCCTTTGAAGAGCTCTGATTAGAGGGGGCCAGTGGATTTTGTGTTATTGATACCAGAATTACACATCCTTAGATATGAATACTCAGTTCACTCCAGGATATACCGTAGTAGTTTTCCCAAGCTTACTGTATTTTAATTGGATGCCTAAAATATCCCCACTATAAGTTTCATAGCAAATGGCCATGACCTGAACACACTTCCACATAATTGTACCAAGCAACCAAATATGCACTAGCAAAAAAAAAAAAGACACATTACCAAGTAATAAAAGAGAAAAGAGGAAATAATATATAAACCTTGCAGTTGTTATTCTAGGTGTGCCCAAGCATCTGGAAGCACTGGCCAAACTAATGCATATTTAGAAATTAAACAGAGTTGATTTTGCTTAGTACTTTGAGGAGAGACCACCAGTTGATCCCAGGGCTATAAGCTTCTCTTGGCAATTGAGTAAAAAATAATAATGCCTGCTCAGGATTTTTTGTCTAAATGCTGTTTCTAAGACTTGACGGACCATTTTAGTGCCCCTGATCTCCCTTCATAGATTTTTTTTTGTCTTTAAGTTAGATATGGATTCAAAATGATACCAGTCCTATCTTAAGTACGATATGTATCTACCTTAGTGGTAACTTACAAAGAAATCCCCACTCACCCTTACATTTAAAAAAATGGTGCCACTCCCATTTGATTTCTTCTATATAGGAGAAACTTACTTGTAATCCCACATCTGTATGAAAATAACTGGACATCTTTTTATGCCATTGTTCATAGGTCAGATGTAAACCCTATAAGGTAGACCAGACTAAGAAACCAATGCCATGTAGTTTGGGACTATTTTTATTATGACATCTAGAGTGAAAGAATCTTGCAAAGCTGAATATGCTTCCTCCCTTTAACTTAACAGAAGTAGAGAATGGCAGGTCTGAGATATTTGTTCAAGTTATCTGCATGGCCTGGGCTCCAGCCTGCTTATCTGATCATTGTCTTGGTAGTAGTTCCTGTTCTTCAAGGCTATTCCCTATGTCCTTTACAGTGAATCATTGGAAGGCCTACAAGGACCAGGTTAAGGCAGATCATCATGGAGAAAACATGTCCGTGGTTACTGAATGTCCACATTGGCACAATGGCACATAATCAATCAATATAGGCCAGTGATGTATGTGTTTTTGTCTGTATGTAAATATTAAACTATCTTTTTCTACTGCACAAAAAAACTATTTCACCAGAGCAATTAGGAAATATACTCCATGAAAATGAATTTGTCTTTAATTGACCCAAAGGCAAAGTAGTAAAATTAAAATAGAAGAAAGAGTTTGAGATGATTCAAAAATACAGTAAAAAATTCTCCTCTGGCAGTTTTACAGACATATCTTATATTATCATGGGCAACAATCATGCGAAGGATTTCTTGTTCGATAGCTGCCATAACAAATTATGCTCCATATGTTAAGGGTTCTAACAAAGTGATCTTTTTTTACTGATGAAAAAGCAGTGAACAACTTTGTCTTTTGTGTGTTCGATTTACTAATCTGAAAGGTGACCCAAAATGTGCCTTTTTCAAGGAACAAACATCTGGTAAACATGAAGGATGCTGGTTTTTCCAATTGCTTATGGGAATTCAGGCCCAGATAAGCCACACACCACAACACAGGTTATGGAGACATCTGGGGAAAAGAATAAGGCTCACTCATAAATTGTCTTTCACTCCCCCCCCACACACGTTTTTTTGTCACTGCTGTGAAATTACACAAGTGAGCAACCCCCAGCTGAGACCAATTTCCTGTAGCTCTCCTCCAAATCTAACTTAGATTAAGCATTGAAGAGAATTCTATCTCACTAAAGTTAGCAATAAATTGTAGTTTTGCTTGTTGAAGTTTTGAAGCACAGCTGGGAAAGGCAATGTAGGAGAGAATGGTGCACAGGACAGACAAACATACACACACACTGTAATTAAGTGTAATTTCAGAAGCCCTACCTACATTTCAATGCCTGACAAGTTTTCACTTGCAACTCCTACAAAAGTTTCAGCTTCATAGGGAAATCTTGAGAGTAAAGTATGTGTTTCCAAAAACGGAAAAATTAAGGAAAGTTGCTGATAGTGTGGTTTTTTTAAAAGAGGAAGAAACATCAATAACTTGTAATATGTTGATGACACAACGTTCCAGCAAGGAAAGCTGTTCCCCTTCCTGATGAGCAGGTGCTCAGGTTTGATACAACTGCTGTTCAGAAGGTCCTGCAGAAAGTCAACATTCGGAAAGCTGTGGGTCCTGATAATATCCCTGGGCGTGTACTTAAGGATTGTGCTGACCAGCTGGCCACTGTTCTCACAGACATCTTCAATCTCTCATTGCATCAGGCCGTAGTTCCATCATGTTTTAAGACTGCAATTATTGTACCAGTGTCCCAAAAAACCTAAAATCACATGTCTTAATGATTACCATACAGTTGCACTCACTTCCATTATGATGAAGTGTTTTGAGAGATTGGTAAAGGACTATATGGTTTCATGACTTCCCCCAACATTTGACTCATTACACTTTGCCTATCAGAGGAACCGCTCTGTAGAAGATGGACTTTCCTTTGTGCTTCATCTTAGCTTGGTGCACCTGGAGGGGAAGAATAGTCATGTGTGAATGCTGTTTGTGGATTTTAGTTCAGCATTCAACACAATCAGCCCTCAGTACCTGGTGAACAAACTGGGCTTATTAGGTTTTAATACTCCTTTATGTAATTGGATACTTGATTTCCTTATTGATAGGCCCCAGGTTATGCAAGTTGGAAAGAAAGTTTCCAATTCCATCTCCCTGAGTACAGGTTCTCCACAGGGCTGTGCCCTGAGTCTGCTACTGTTCACCTTGATGATCATGACTGCTGTGCCAAATCTGCTACGATCATATTGTGAAGTATGCAGATGACATGGCAGTGGTGGGTCTTATCTGGGATGACAATGAAGATGCTTAAACAGAAGAGCTGAAGGCTCTGGTGGATTGGTACAATAAAAGTAACCTGGTTCTAAATGTTGATAAAACAAAGGAGATCATTGTAGATTTTAGAAAGAGCCGGCATAGTCAGACTCCACTCAGTATCAAGGATGTAGCTGTAGAGGTAGTCAACAGTAATAAGTATCTGGGGATGCAGATAACTAACAATCTGAATTGGTTTCTCCACACAAAGTTTTTAATGAAGTGTGCAAATCAGCATCTGCATTTTCTGTGTTGGATGAGGAGGGTATATCTTTCTCCTTCTGTCCTGGCCACTTTTTACAGATGCACAATTGAAAGCATTTTAACAAACTGCATCACTTTCTGGTTTGGTGGCAGCAATGCCTCAGATAGAAAGTCCAGGCTTCCGGTTTGCCGAGACAGCCGGCATGGACGTCTGGAGGATGGCTCTCGTCTTCCACGTCCAGTTTTGCATTGCTGGAGGGTCCTAAAAGGGCCGAAGAGTCACCCTGGAGGGACGACCAGAAATAAGGGGCTTTTGCAGAAACGGGGGAGCTGCAACCCCCCCATTAGTTCCTGCATTCCTTTCGTACTGGCGGATGAAAGACTGGCCATAGTAATATGGCCAGTTACTAGGCTGCAGACAGCCAAAGTCAAATTTACCATCAGGCAACATTAAAGCAGCGTGGAAGAGACGGGGGTAAGATTCCTCTCTTATACCTTAATCTTCTTCTTTTCACCTAAATAATCTGCTAAGTAACTTCCCCCCTGTGGAGAGGGAGGGGGGAATTCAACCCTCCCTTCAAACAAGCGGCGAGCATGCTCAGGGGTGTTTCTTTTCTTTTCTTTTTTTCTTTAAACATTGAAAAAAGAAACGGACTAAAAGAAAAGAACTTTCAAAGCGCTTGGGGGACACCCAGTGGCTAAACCTGAAATTGCAATCGGATTTTCTTTAAAAAAAAATAAGAAAAATAAGATAAGATTAACCTTGAACACCAGATGTAAAACTCCACCATGGAAGAGTTTCAAAAACAAATCTATGCTATGTGGGAAATATCCTACCAAACTTATCAGTTCCTTTCTGCAGCTGGTGATGAAATAAGAGCTTTTGGAAAAGAAATAGAAAGTATCTCGAAGGAACAAACTCAAATTGTGACTACAACCAATATTTTATCGGGACAGAACTTAACAGAAGAATCAAATACATTGGCAGAAGAATTAACTACTCAACAAACACAGATTTTTGAAGACAAAGATGAGAAACAGATGGAACAAAATTTATTCAGCCCAGTGCAACTATATCAAGAGGTGAAAATAATGAGAAGATTTGATGTTGTTAACAGACCCCTCAATCCTTCAAAAACGGAGACTGCAGGGCTACTTAAATATGATACAACAATACAAGAATGCTTTGACGACCTTGAGGCAAAGAAGTGAATATGACATGGCAAAGGAAGAAAGCAAGAATAAGATTGAAGAAATATGGACATACTTAAGAGGCCTGAAATAGATAACACCAAAATAAATAGGATTGTACTTGGGTTATGAGAGATTGCTTTGATGACTAGATAAAAATGTTGACTAATTAAAAAAAACAAAAACAAAATACAGATGTATGAATACTAACACTGAGATACTGAATTCTTTAAATGAAATGGATTAAGATGTATATATGTTAAGAATGATACAATGTAATTAATATACTTGGATGCAGTAACATGAAAGGACGTGTTAAATGTTGAAATGGAGAAATTTTGGTTAATTTTCAATATGTGGAAATTATAAATGAGAAATAAGAATATTATATTGTCCTCCTCCTCTTGCTCCTCCCTGAAATTGGTATTGTAATGACTACCATTCTCATATTGTACTACTAACTTGTCGATATGAAAATGAGATAAATAAGAAGTGTATTTACATTACTAGGTATTGGAGAAAACTGTTAAGGGAAAGGAGGTTATTTACAAATATGAAAATGAGAAACTTTAAATGTTTAATCTTAATATTAATGTAAAATTAAAACTGGAAAAATATATAAGGTGTTTTGATATCTTAAAAATGGAATGTTAAAATATAAAATATACTAAGATATTGATAAATATAAGAAAACTATTAAATGACTGATGGATAGCAATGAGAAGTATGTTAATTTACATAAGAGATAATATGTATTAAAGGAAATAAGAGATAGGGAATATTAGTTACAACAACTTGGAGATCTGTAATAATATGTATTTGTCTGAAATGGAACTATTGTAACCCAGACACCACATTGCTTTTTAAAGATATTATTGTAATAGTGGAAAATTAATAAAAAAGAAAGAAAAGAAAAAAAGAAAGTCCATACAGAGAATGGTAAGGACAACCAAGAGGGTCATAGAAAGCTTGCTTTCCTGGTATTCAGGATGCTGCTTATAAGTGCTATATGCTTAGAGCTCAAAGCATTGTTAGAGACCCCACAAACCTACTTTACGGTCTGTTTCTGTTGCTCTCCTCTAGGAGGAGGTTTTGAAGTATTTCTAGCAGGACTACCCAATTCTGTAATAGCTTTGTTCCCTATCCCTATCGAAAGATTCATTTTTTCTCCTCGTGCATATGTATACATAACCCAAACTAGACTGTGTTGTTTCTGTGTGTTATATAATATATGTGGGTATATGCATAATTCTGTATTTATTTTTGTCATATTTATGTAGTGTATATCAGAGATGATGACCCTTTGAGAGCTGTATGCAACAAAATTTCATTTTAATGTACAACAATTAGTGTATATTCAAAATGACAATAAAATTATTATTCTATTCTATTCTATTCTATTCTATTCTATTCTATTCTATTCTATTCTATTCTATTCTATTCTATTCTATTCTATTCTATTCTATTCTATTCTATTCTATTCTATTCTATTCTCCAAGAATGCAAAAAATCTACAAAGTCTAGTACAGGTACCCCTCGACTTACAACAGTGCATTTAGTGACCAAACTTACAACATAACTTAAAAAAGTGACATGACCATTTTTCACACTTATGACCATAGCAACATCCCCATGGTCATGTAATCAAAATTTGGATGCTTGGCAACTGGTTCATATTTATGACGGTTGCAGTGTTCTAGGATCATGTGATCACCTTTTGGGACCTTCCAACAAGCAAAGTCAATAGGGAAGCCAGATTCACTTAACAACTGCGTTACTAACTTAAGCAGTCCAGTGATTCACTTAACAACTGTTTCACTTACCAACAGAAATGTTGGGCTCAACTGTGGTCATAAGTCGAGGACCACCTGCAATCAAAGTCCAGAAGCAGAGTGAAACACTGGGACTAAAATTAAACACCAAGAGAATCAAATTAATGACAACAGGTAGAACACCCAGGCTTAGAACTGATAATGAAGGTAATAAAGTTGTAGATAGCTTCCGCCTTTTATGACCAATCATCAACAGTAAAGGAGCAGTCAATAAATATACCAGAACTAGCATTTGGTACACCAGCAATGAAGTCCTGGGAAAATATATGCAAATGCTATTATGTACTGTATCTAAGCTTAAAAAGACTGGGCCAATAAAAAAATCCTTAATTTTACAACATATGGACAGATTTTAGCATAGTTTCAACTGGGAAACTGAGCCTACTTGTCTAGGAATGTAGTCTTGATGTTGGTTGTCATCATGTTTATATGTTCTGGTGACATAGTTTGTTCCAGGTGCTCCCTGTGATTATCTGTGGTGTGCTGGTATGAGTTTAACCTGAGGCAAGTAACTATAATGATTAGTGTATCATATTGAGACTATTACGTCCACCCTAATTTTCATTCTGGGAAGATACCAGATATAGTAGTCACAGCCTTACTGTTATTTTGCAATATTTGTGCTGAATTGACTACAGAGATAGTGGTTCAGTATTCAAAACATTCTTCAAGAATTAATATTGAGATCAGGGCTTTGTAACTAATCTGGAATTAAAGGTGAATAGTGAGTAGTTAAAAAAGAATTGTGAAGAACATGAACAGTACTTCTTCTCCAAATAGGTGAAGGAGCTTCATTGCAAAAGAAATTTTCTATAAGCTAGTACTAAATGATACTCATGGACACAACAAAAACTTATGCATACAGTCATGGGATCTGGGACTGCAATGAGTGATCAGGAAAATATCTTAAGAGTCATGGTCTAAAGCTCAATGAAAATAACAACATGACATGTAGCAGCTATTTTAAAAAGGCAAATTCCATTCCTGGAATCATTAGGAAGAGAACTAAAAATAAAATGACCATTATCTTAATGCCCTTATATAAATTTATGAGAAATCATATGCAAAATATTGTGTATCGTTGTGGTCACATTTTAAAAATAGGATTCTATAGAACTGAGAATGGGCCATAAAAGGACAAGCAAAATCCTTAGGGGACAAGTGTAGTGTTTTAATTTCAGGGGGGAAAAAGGAGTATAAAAACATGAGTGCTTATCAAAAATGTGGATAGAGGATTTTTTTCTCCTCCTTTTCACAATGGCAGAACATATATTAAAATTAAATGCATGGAGAAGCAGAACCAATGAATTAATCTATATGACTTTAAAAAAGAACTGGACACATTCTGGTTGTACTGAAATAATTTATTTATTTTCTTGTCTGTACTCCAGGGATATCCTGGCAGTTTTAAATCCAGGTATTGAGCAGATCTCATCTGGATTAATTTATTTATTGAACCATATTTATCAGCCACCCAATCCTTACAGACTCTGGGTGATGTAAAATAATTCAAAACCGAATTAAAAACTGAACAATCCTACACAATATATTAATAATCTAAATATAAACTAAAGACACCCTGAGGCAGTATTGACTGAACTTATTTCATGAAAGCTAGAAGGGTTTGGGGTCACCTGTTGGGTCACAAAAATCAGCACGCTGAAATGGACCTGGAAGGAAAGTGGGCAACTAATACAGCCCAAGGAGCAGAGGTATAACATGTGTCATTCTAGAAACACACATAACTGCCTCATTGCTGCATTCTGCACCTGCTGAAGGTCGTGTATACTCTTCAAGGACAATTCCATATAGGGTGCATTATGGTAGTCTACGTGAAAAAATGACCAGGGCATGAAATGAGCATGAACATAATTTTCCAGCCAAGGGATGGATGCAATGGGCACACGAGAAAAAGCACTGCTAATCAGTATTGTCCCCCTGCTGTTTAAAAAAAAATGGTCAGAAGAAGATAGAAGTATTCAAAGATATGCTCAGATTGGTGTAATGATTATGTGAGCCAAGCAATAAATGGAGGGAATTGGCTAATATAGGAATGATGGGTCATTACCATGGCTAACATGGGTAATAATCATAACCAGCATTTGAAAACTGTCAGAAAACAATATTCTGATGAAAATTTAAGGAGGATCTAAACTTCACAGGCAGATAATTAAGCTGAACTCCTTGACCTATCACCTCTGTCATATCAGTATATATATATATATATATATAGGTAAAGGTAAAGGTTCCCCCGCACATGCGTGCTAGTCGTTTCCGACTCTAGGGGCCGGTGCTCATCTCCGTTTCAAAGCCGAAGAGCCAGCGCTTGTCCGAGGACGTCTCCGTGGTCATGTGGCCGGCATGACTAGACGCCAAAGGCGCACGGAACGCTGTTACCTTCCCACCGTAGTGGTCCCTATTTTTCTACTTGCATTTTTACGTGCTTTCGAACTGCTAGGTGGGCAGAAGCTGGGACGAGTAACAGGCGCTCACTCTGTTACGCGGCACTCGGGATTCGACCCGCCAAACTGCCGACCTTCCAATCGACAAGTTCAGCGTCCTAACCCACTGAGCCACCGCGTCCCTATATATATATATATATATATATGTATATATATATATATATATATATATATATATATATATATATATATATATATAGCGCGCACACGCACACACACACACACACACACAAAAACACATGACAAATCTAGAAGTTATGGAAATATATATATATGACAAATCTAGAAGTTATTTCTGTTTTCCAAGGCTTTTTTCCCTTGCTTCTTACTTCTGAACCTGCATGAGAGAACTGCTTGTTCAGACGATATATTATCAGACAAGAAAATTGATACAGAACATGCAATACCTCAGTTTAAGTGCTGTCCATCAATCCATCCATCAACAGAAAATATACCTACATAAAATTTGGTCTGCTCCTGTTTTTATTGCCTCTGATTTGACTTGCCACTAGAAAATAGTATTCTGATTTATCCAGGCCATATCAAGAAAACCCACTGATAAAACCTTTCGGCTTCTCTATGTTCTTCCTTTCTGAATGTTATTTATCAACTGGCGAGAGATCATTTGCCAGTCACAGCACTGCAAGTTCTGCCATCTTTAAAAAAAAACAACCCTCCAAGGGAGGATCAGTGAAGTTGCGAACCATATGAGAAAATAAGCAAGGTCCTCCTGCTTTACCAATCAGCTGCTGATCAGCTGTAAACAAAACTGTGGGAACCTACCAGTTACAAAATTAGCCAGAAGCTGTACTCTTATTATCCCTCCCAAGCAAAAACAAATAAAAAGGGTAAGTGGTGGTGCTGAGGAGAGTATATTGGTCAAGATGAGGTTGTAAATACATAGAATTCTTTATTGGCCAGGTGTGGTTGGACATACAAGGAATTTGTCTCCAGTGCATAAGCTCTCAGTGTAAAAACAAGTAATAGTGATAAATCATGATCATAAACATAAAATTACATGATATAAAAGGCCTGAGTCCTATGGGAATAGGGCGGTATATAAGTCAAATAATAAATAAATAAATAAATAAATAAATAAATAAATAAATAAATAAATAAATAAATAAGTAGTCTGTAGTAACCATTGGGATGTAGGATCATCCTACTTCCTATGGGTTACTTGACTGAATCACTGCCAGGAAGGATGGCAAAGTATAGCATGTTTTACAGAGGAGAAACTCATGTAGATTGCTGTTGGATTAAAGGGAAAACAACATATTAATATTGGTGCATCTAATGTTAAGGCTGTCTCACATATGGAATAATAACATACAGTCGGTATTTGGTACCTTATAATGTAACTCAACTATTTCTGTTATTGTACAGAATCAGCTGCAAAAGACAATTGAAGATGCAGCCAGCGTGATGGCTTATCAAGAACAAGGTAACTGGTTGCCTATGGAGACCCATTTTAATTCCCAGCATATTCCATTTTTAAAATTAATATAATTGGTTTCTCCACTCTACAATTGCTTTGTTACATTGTGGTCACATTTATATATAAGTACATACGTGATGATCTATCCTTGGATATTTATCCCAGCCTATTCAGTTATGTAAATTGAAATCTTTAGCTTTCACTAGCACATTCATAGACAAAGTAGTTTTGACATAATCTTACTGTGCAACTGATGTAAGTTCGGAGGAGATGCTTTTACTGGGTTTCTAAAAAGAATTACTAATAGTCCATTCATAATAATTTCTGCCATATACAAGGAGACATTCTTCTCTCTTTTTACACAACTTAAGCTTTCAATTCATTTTACACTGTATTTGGTTTTTTATTGAATTTTCTTTCTAAGTATTTGATTATTTCTTTTCTTTGGAGGCACTATGGGTCACACGAAATCTCCTTTGATGTGATTATATCCGTTCTTTTTAAATTTACTTAAACATTAACTGAGCAGCATTCCCACAAATGTGAAGAGGAGCCACTATTGGAATAAGGATGTTACACAGAACATAGAATAATAGATCCTAAAAAGCTTGCAAGTATGTATCCGAATTATCAGCCAAAATGCTGGAGGTGTGGTGATGAAGATGCAACATATTTTCACGTATGGTGGACTTGCAAAAAGGTTAAGGCCTTCTGGATTAAAATTTGGTGGAATATGCAGAAGATTTTCAAGCAAAGGATAAAGTTTTGTCCGCAACTTTTTTTGTTGGGAATAATTACAGATGCTACGGTTGTGGACACTAAGTTGATGTTGAATTTAATCATGGCAGCAAGACTCTTAATAGGTCAGTATTGGAAGAAAGAGGAACTGCCGACCATAGAAGAATGGACTTTAAAGGTTTCTGACCTGGCAGAGATGGCAAAGATTTCGGCTTATTTGAAAGATCACTCGCAAGAACGTTATATTATGGAATGGAGAAAATGGATTGAGTATATCCAGAACAAATATAGGACTAAAAAGTTTCATGTAGCATTTGAATAAGTCTTCCTTTTCTTTTTCTTTTTTTTCCCTTGTTTTCTCTCTCTATATATATATTTAATATTAATAGTGTTTGTATTATCCTATATGAGACAGAGAGTGATAGATTTTAGAGTTTATGGTTGTTAGCATATGGATGCTTATGATTGCTGTCTCCGCGTAATCCCATCCTCGTCGCCAGTGAAGTGGCTTGCGAGGGCAAGGATTACGCGGAGACAGCAGGCTCGGGTTACAGGTTTATTGAGGTACACCCGGCAAAACTCTGCCGGTTTGGGTTCTTTATATAGCCAGCTGGAGGTTGGTTCCTCCAATCAGCGGCTCGGCTTCTCCCACCAGGGCCGCTGGGCCAATTGGCTGAGTCAGCTTCTTGACAGGTAGAGTCCTCATGCTGCGCTGTCAGCTTTCGCGCTTGTGCTGTAGCCGGCGGCAATTTGACAGCATTGGGTGGGTGTGGCTGCGGTGGTAATGGCATACTGGGTGGGACTAAAAAGTTCAATCAATCAATTCCAACTTTGCAAGATCTATTTTTTCCTCATGAGAAGTTGAAATTGATTAATTGATTGAACCTGTGGGGGGGTTTGCACATGGCGGTGGAGGCCTAAAGCAAAAAGGTTTTATAAAACCTAGGTGAAGGCCTAGGACTGGGGCGATGGTGTGCGTGCCCACAGAGAGGGCTCTGTGTGCCACCTGTGGCACGCATGCCATAGGGTTTGCCACCACGGCCCTATACCATTTCAGATAAATGCTTGTACATAAAAATAATATAAAAAGTTGAAGTGCAAAGGAGGGCTATGAAAGGAATACAAGAAACTGCAACTACTGTGGAAATGAAACATTTCCACTGCTGTAGAAGATAATGCAGATCTGTGTTTCTTCATGATCCGAAATAATAGTTTGTACATTATTTTAAAATATTATATTAAAAAGCAGCAATCAGAACATTCATGACAATGACAACCTAACATGGATATGAGGCATGGATCACTAGTCAGGATAATAAAAAGAAAAGATGATAAATGTTATATAAGAAAGAACAGACAGATGAGAACAAAATGAGCAAAAGACTGAGGGACCATCATGATTTTTTCCTTCTTTAACAGAAGGAAATTCTCTGCTAAATTTAGGCTAGTGTGTGAATCACTGCAAAATATAGGCATGTGATAAAGAACGGTGTTTAACATCCTGAAAACTTCATCTTAAAACATGCTCTTTTTTCTGCCACATAACAAATGGCATATTATGTTTGCTATTCAGATCTGAACATTGTCTTGTCTATAATACCTAGTTATTAGCAAGTAGGTTCTGCTTGTCTTTCTCCATCTTTGGCAGAAAGATGAAAGTTAATAAAACTCTACATGCCTTTCATACTTTATTCTGCTACGTAAACTGCTTTACAAGGCAAATTAGCTCTTGGTTCATATTGACGGATGAATTAATTGATTTCATTAGAGTTAGATGCTGTCTGACTCCAAGAAACTCTGAGTAGCTAACAATTTAGCAGGACAAAAACACTGACTTCTCAAATTTTGTCTTATCTGTGTGCTGTAGATGTATCCATGAATAAACTCTATTTCTGTTTTTCTGATATATTCAATATGTTGACGATGATGATGATAACTTTATTGTCACTTTGAATGTACACCAATTGGCATACATCAAAATGAAATTTCGTTGCATACAGCTCTCAAAGGGTCACCTCCTCCGATATATACTCCTTGTTCGGGGCCCGCTCAAATTTCACATTGTTCATTTTAGTCTCTAGGGAGTGAACGATGGCAAACAGGACAGATGGAAATGGGGCTCCATGTAGATTAGCCCTCAAATTCGCTTGTATTCTGACAAACTCGCCTTCTTTCCTTTTTCTGATCCTGACTCTTCCACACTTTCCTTAAAGAGGCCTTGCTTCTTTTCGCCCCTGGAGCACGCTGCTGCCGCCGCCAACTCCTCCAAAAGCCTCTCTCTCTTCCTCTGGGCCTGCCAACAGCCTCATCCAGTTCCTTCACTCCATAAGCTCTGGGTCCTCTCCTCCTCTGTCTCCTCTGGAAACAGCCCTGATTTGCAATACAATCCATCACTGGGCCAGCAGTCAGATCTTGCTTAGTTCCACCATGTTGCTCAAACACATTAAAATCTTCCTGATCATGTGGCCTATAGCCTTTACTATCCCTCCCAAAACTATTCGCCTTCAAGAGCCAATGCAGCTGCAGCCATTCCAGGCGCCACCATCTTAGAACCCTGCAGTGTATCAGGACGCTTTTGCCATTGCCTTGTTGAATTTTTGAATGGACCATTGGTTTCTACTAAGAAATATAGATGTGAGAGTCAACATACCAGAACTGAAAGGCAAAATTCAGATCTAGAATTCCAGATGTGATTTTGAAGAAAGTATATATTTTATCTTTGTTCTCTTTGTCACAGAAGTTAAAATGGAAGCTTGACTTAGTAAAATACAGTTACATTGAAAGAACAGAAATAATTTGAAAATCTTTCTTCTCAGCTCTGTTAGAAGTCCTGCTTTGTTTCTCTGCATTTTGTTCTATTTTACCCTTCGTTAGGTAAAAGAACCAAAATGTTGGTATTAAGGCTTTCTTTTTACATAAAATTGTAAGACTAGATGGCCTTCAGACTTTGTTCCTGACCTACTCCTCAGGGGTCGGTCCTCTCACCTCTCCTGTTCAACATCTATATGAAGCCTCTGGGTGAGATCTGGCCCCCAGGGGGAGGGCGTTCTCTGTGGGTGCGCCTGACCATATATATATATATATATATATGTCAGGGTTGAGAAAGAGAACACATAGACCACTGCATCTCAACAACACCACAACAAAACATGACCAGGAGATTCCTGAATGGATGCTATTTAATTGTTGATAAACAATGAACTAGAGATTCAGCCTTTTTGAGATAAGGTTGTACTCACTGTGAGTGAGCACATCCACTCTGCTTCATGATCTTCAGCTATAAGAAGCAGTTGTGGTATTCAGGAATTTCTGCTAAAATGTCTGGTCTCCTATGAAATTTGATTCACGTCTTAATTACGTCCTACTTTAACCTGCCATACTTGACTCACTATATTCTTTACTTGAAATATCCAGAAATTGTAACTGGTAGAATATAAAGTAGTTAGAATAATAATTGCTACAAATTGCCCGTATGGAAAGAGCTGCAGTTTTGTCAATTGCTTATTGGATTCCAGTTAAAATGTTTGTATTGACATTTTACTCCTTCAGGATGAACCTGTGAAGGCATTCAGATTTGCAGAAGCAACCCCTTATGAAAATCAGAAGCTTACTTATTTGGCATTTGGGAAAGTGCCTTAATCTCAGCAGAGATTACAGAAACAATTCTCTAGGGAGTTGCAGTTGATTCCAGGTCTCTTAGTGTTTAGAAAACCTATAAAGATGCATCTCTTTCATCAGGCTTATAATTGTAATTTAAATGCAGTATTAATTTTAATGTAGGTTTTAACTGCTAAGGATTTTAATTTTTGATTGTTTTTAATGTGTTAGTCACTCTTGGAGTATGCATTTGAGTGAAAAGATGTAAATCAAATCAATTAGGCAGGGTATAAAAAGCCTGCATATTCAGTACCACCTACATTATATTTCTGATGTGCACAGGAGGAATCTTGAGTTGTCCCAAGTCAAATCACAATTCCATAGATTCCTTCATTGTACTGTTGTACATTGGGATCTAAGCTGAGGGAGGTAGTTATTCCCCTTTTATAGTTTTTCACTTCATTAAATTAACTAAATTAAATGAATTGATTTGATGAAGCTAATTTTGTAATTAAAAAGCTTATCATGGCTTTCTGTTATGAGCTGAACAAACAGGCAGTAATTCAGTGACAATATTTGTACAGCACACATCAGGGTGTTTATTTAATGTAGATGTCGCGTGGGGTTAGGGTTAGCTAAAGTTAGGAAAGGGAAAAAAAAGAAGCACCCCTCTTTTGACAAACCATTTCTGAAGTGCTAAGTAAAGCTCGGCTCATTCTTATAGGAATAATAGATTGTAAGACCCTCTAACCTGAATAAAATGATAAAATAATTATGATACTATACACTCAAATTTTAGCAATATCATTTAGACTTATATACTGCTTCACAGTGCTTTACAGCCCTCTCTAAGCAGTTTAAAAAGTCAGCATATTATCCCCAACAATCTGGATCCTCATTTTACTGACCTCGGAAGGATGGTCTAGCATTTTGTTTTTCCCCACTTTGCTTAGATAGCATCATATAATTTCCAAGATATGTGGAAGAAACATGATGAAAAACTGGGGTGGGAATTGTATCTTTATCCCTCAGTTACTTTCATTATTCATTATGGTGGGAATGGTTCTAGAAGCTATAAAAGCTGTAGTAGATAGTTCATTTCCCAAGTGAGGATTTCCAAATATATTATTGTTACAACTTTTAAAATCGCAGTCAGGATGAGCTTACTAGCTGGGAATATAACAAGTTGTGAACTGAACACATCTGTAGACTTGCTGAAGTTTGAGTTTCTGTTAAAAGTACCAATCCAATTTTTTAAAAAAGGGGAAAAAAATACACCTCCAATTTCTAAATGAATTACAAAACAAAGATAGTAAATAATATTTGGGTTCTAAGGTGGGAAAAGGATAAAAGTGTTGAAAACATTCAATCAATTTGCTTTGTAAATTTCTCTGCTGTTGTTTTGGTTGGATTATTGCAATTTAGGGCTGCTCTTGAAGACCATCTGGAAACTATAACTACTTCTGGGTGCTCATATTATACCCGTGCTACATAAGCTTCACTGACTTCCAAGTTTTTGTTGTGTTGTTTTTTTCTGGGTGCAGTTCATGATACTGATTATCACTTTAAATGGCACCTGTAAATGGCATGGCGGAATTTGCAGGACCATCTCTCCCTAGGGTATCTGCCCAATGCCCCAAGTCAAAAGAGGGTGTGTGTTCCAGGTCCTTTCCTTTAAATGTTGTCATCTAGTGCAACATAGGAAGTGTATCTTCTCCACAGATGCCCCTGCCTGTGAAACATCCTTCCCCTAGAGATCTGGTATGCCCCCCACTCTTTTGGCCTTCTAGAAGGCTGTAAACAGCTCTTACCCAGGTGTTGGAACAGAATGTGGCTGGTCTCAAGCAAGACAGAACATTAATGTGTGAGAGAATGCTAGGAGTAGTTCTTTGGGGTTTTTTGTTTTTTGTTTTGATATTTTTATTTTTTGTGAGCTGCCCAGGATTGTGGCTTTTATTATGGGTGACTATATAAGCCTGTTAAATAAACAATCTGCAATTAGTGCAGGTTCGCATCCCACCAGGCTCTTAAAACCTTAGAGCCTTGGTGGAGCAGTGGGCTAATGCCTCCTTAAGTAAAACCAGCTGCCTGCAATTAATGCAGGTTCGCATCCCACCAGGCTCAAGGTTGACTCAGCCTTCCATCCTTCCAAGGTAGGTAAAATGAGATTGTTGGGGGCAATTAAGCTGACTTTGTAATAATGCCGCTTGGGTGTGTGTGTGAAAGCCCTAATAAGCAGGCATATACATAGAATGAAGGCTACTGCTAAGCTTGTAAGCCGCCCTGAGTCTTCGGAGAAGGGCGGGATATAAATGGAATTTAAAAAAAATGAATAAATAAATAAATATTGCCTGCAAAAATTTCATTTCCAATCTGCTCTTTCTTGAAAGTTATAAATTTGAAGCTTGCCAATCTTTCACTAATTCCTAAGAGAAGCTATGAAGAATGAGTTGCACCTTTCTCCCATACAGAAATGAGGCTGGAAAAAGATGGCCAGAGTCAAAAGCTTTGCTTCAGGGAGAATTAGAGCTGGCTTTCACTACCAAGATCATTATTCTTTATAAGGATTCCTCTAATAAATCCCCTCAGTGCCTCATTATTCTAGTCCAGCCTTCCTTTGTCCATTGTTTAAATATGGGTACTTAAGAAAGAAAAGGCTAGCCAGGTAATACACAGAGGAGGAGATTGTGAAATAAAGTAATTCATTCCGTTTCTCCTGTTGCTTGTACATATAACTGAGAGGAAGAGCGTTGGAACCCATATACAGTAACTCTCGGAACATATACAAGAATGCCTGTTGTGTATTTTTCTTTCATACAGGTAAGGGCTTCTTTCACAATTAAGGCTCTGTCTAGGACCAAAGTCTTGGAAAAGAAAAATAAGAAACAGCACTCTGATATATTTTAGGTCTGTTTTCTACAAAACAGATAATGAACCAGTTTTAACTCTCTGTTTTTTCAAGTTCAGAGGCACATATTCCATGAAGCTGCGACACTAGATTTGCAGCATAATTTAGTTTCCTGAGAGAAAGAGGGGGTTTCTTTTTCACAAGGAGGGCAAACACTTCCCAAGATATAACACAAACCTCTGCTGCACACACTTACAGTCTTACTAGACTGATTTATTAGTAAATTTTTGTGCTCCCCGTTGTGTCCTACAGCAACTCTGTGAAGTATGCTAAGCTAAATATCAGTAATCAGCCCCAAGTCAACCAATGGGACTGTATCTTCCTGAACATATTATCTAAATATAGCACTTGATCTTCCTGGGCTGAACAATGTCAGTATTTGAGCCCACAATAATAGGTGAGCTCTATGAACAATCAGGAAGGAATTCAACCTATATGCTCTTACCTCCCAGGATCTATTACTGGACAGAACAATATAGGAACCACCTAGAAAAAAGGGGGGGAGTCTGAATGCCCCTATAAAAGCTTTTAGTTCAAAGTATGAACAAAAGAAAAGTCTGCTTCTGTATGGCTTGTGAGTGATTGCTCTCAACTTTACCATCTTTTTTTTTCTATTATCTTCTCAGCTATTCTATCTCCTCTCCCAGAAGATGCAGGGTTGAATCATTATGTTCTTCCACTGCAGGGACATGAATGAGTACTTTGATTTTAATGAAATGCTATGGTTGACCTTATAAGGTGGTTGACTGAGGACACACTTACCCCCAACCAAATTGTCAGCCCTTTATGTGTTTCGAGTGCTCCTTATATGGAATGATTCAATTATATTTCATCGTTTTGGTTAATTTTGAGAGTAGCTCAGGATAATCCCTTTCAATGGATTAATTTTGAGAGAAAAATTAAATTTAAGGATTCCTAAAAGTCCAACTGTTATGATTTCTAACTAACTGGAAAAAAGACACAGAGGGTGTTGGGCATGAAAACTGTGTGGTTCATATTTTAGTGCAAATTCACTCAATTCATTCAGAATTACAACATATATGCATATATACACGATTGCTACTTTCATACTTGAAAAATGGAAAAGGGAAAACAGGATAAACTTGCAGTCGATAGAAAAATGATAGAAGATAGATTAGATTAGATAGATAGATGATAGATAGACAGACAGACAGACAGATAATGCCTTATATCACTAATTGTAAAACTAATCATTAGAAAAAGTATTGACAAATATGCACTAGAATAAACATGTATGAAACATATATGGAACTGTTTGGCTAATCCTGCAATCTGTCTAGAAACATGTTGCAACAATACTTAAGACTGAAAAAATATATAACAGTAAAGTTGGGCTTTTGTAATATGACACTTCAAAAGTTTTATGACTTCTTACACATATATTTGGAGAATGCTATATAAAACTCACTGGGCAGACATGCATAAGGATTTCAACTATTAGTCCTGTAATGCAGAAATATATATTTGATTTATGTTGACTTTTATTTTTAGTTGATATTGTAATTTGCTATATTAAAGTTTGCTAATAGGAGTGATATTATTTTGAAAATGGGTTAGTTGTAGAGTGTGCATGTATGTGTGTGTTCTGTATCATGGTTCATTATTGAGTTGAGTAATTTTTAGTGCTCCAGAAGAAGGTTCTAACTGAAATATATTTGCTCAATTTCATAGTCTCTCCCCCCATTTTGAATGCTTTCTCACTCTTCTTCCTCTTCCCTGTTTTTGTCTCTAAAGAGAGCAAAGATCTACAGGAATGTGGATAGGCTGGTGACAGGGCAGGTGTGGCATGGACAGGTGATTTGGAAAAAGCGATAAAAGAAAGATCAACAGGGCTGGGTTTGGAAGAGAGAAAAAGGAGTAGGGCTGCACTACAAATGCACACACGCATGTGCACACACACACACACTCCTCCTTAACAGGCTACTCATTGCTGCAAAAACAACTTTGAAGACTAACATTTTAACTGAGGTTTTTGTTAGCTCTGTATCATCCAAAAAGCTTTATTAAACAGTGAAAACAGAAGGAAATGCAGTGCAGAAAAATGTAATGATTGTTACTTTATAAGTAATGACTATTTACAAAGCACCCACTTTGTTAGCTGAGAAGCAAGGGGAGATATATGACAAATGCTTGTTAACTATTTTTTAGATTACCTTGCTAGGCCCCAAACATGGGACAAATCTTTATTTCCTGTGTCAGCCTAACCTAAAGGCCATCGACAGGCAGTAGTCACACCGGTGACAACTCATATTTGTGTAAATTTTAAATTGCTAACAAAGAATTAAGGGAGACTGATATATATATATATATATATATATATATATATATATATATATATATATATATATATATATATATATATATATATATATATATGTGTGTGTGTAAATTACTAACAAAGAATTAAAGGGAAACTGAGATGCATTTCTGACTCTTTAGTCGTCCTCAGTCAGCTATACCCTTCTGAGATTCGAACCTGGGCTGATTGCATACAAGGCAGTGTTATTTGCCTCTAAGCCACAAGGTCCCTCTCGCTCTGTTAGCTTTTTTCTGCAAGGGAAGATATGTTTCAAATGTTAACTATTTAGATTACCTTGCTAGGCCCCAAACATGGGGCAAATCTTTATTTCCTGTTTTCAGCCTATCTTGAAGGCTATCAAACAGGCAGTAGTCACACCGGACAATTCATATATTTGTGTAAATTACTAACAAAGAATTAAAGGGAAACTGAGATGCATTTCTGACTCTTTAGTCGTCCTCAGTCAGCTATACCCTTCTGAGATTCGAACCTGGGCTGATTGCATACAAGGCAGTGTTATTTGCCTCTAAGCCACAAGGTCCCTCTCGCTCTGTTAGCTTTTTTCTGCAAGGGAAGATATGTTTCAAATGTTAACTATTTAGATTACCTTAGGTAATCTAAATAGTTAACATTTGAAACATATCTTCCCTTGCAGAAAAAAAGCTAACAGAGCGAGAGGGACCTTGTGGCTTAGAGGCAAATAACACTGCCTTGTATGCAATCAGCCCAGGTTCGAATCTCAGAAGGGTATAGCTGACTGAGGACGACTAAAGAGTCAGAAATGCATCTCAGTTTCCCTTTAATTCTTTGTTAGTAATTTACACAAATATATGAATTGTCCGGTGTGACTACTGCCTGTTTGATAGCCTTCAAGATAGGCTGAAAACAGGAAATAAAGATTTGCCCCATGTTTGGGGCCTAGCAAGGTAATCTAAATAGTTAACATTTGAAACATATATATATATATATATATATATATATATATATATATATATATATATATATATATATATATATATATATATATATATATATATGTTTTCTGAGGTTTTCGCGGGTGTTCGTATGTGCATCTTTGGTTATTCGGGTTTTTCCCCGCGTAGAACTAAAGCTGTAGGGGCGACGTTTCGACGGAATCCCATCCGTCATCATCAGGCTGGTGGCTTCTGCTTCCTTCTTCTGGGAGAAGCATGTGGCTGTTTGTTCCTCTTTTTTTTTTTTAAACTGCCAGAGGGGGTGTGTTCTGTGGGTGGTGTGCTCTGATTGGGTGGGGGAGTAAGTGTGTTCTGATTGGGTGGGAGTGTGTTTTGAATGGTGGGTGTGTTCTGATTGGGTGGGGGTGTGTTTTGAGTGGATGGGCTGGTCTCAGCTGCCAGCCTTAGACCTGAGCTGGTGAGTTGTGCTGCTTTTGTTCGGCTTCGTGTTTGTGGTGGTGCCATGTTTTTATAGTGGGTGTCAGTTTGCTTATTGTGTGGTTTGGAGGGGTTTAAAGTGGCTGATGTTGCAGCTGTAGTTAGGTTTCTGTTTTGTGGTTGTGCCTCGTTATCATTGTGGGTTCGGATTTGCTTTTTGAATGGTTGTGTGGTGGTGATGTCATGTGGTGTTATCATGAGTTTGGGTCTATCATTCTTGGTGGCTGGGACTCGTCTGTCAATCAAGGCGGGTTTCCAAATGGTTGGTAGGCGAGAGGTATCATCTCGTTTGTTTATGCTGTGGGGGCGTTTTTCTATCTCAATGGCTTCTCTGATTATTCTGTTGTTAAAATGTTCAATTTTGGCGATAGTTTTGGTTTTTTTAAAATCAATTTCATGTCCCGTGGCTTCAAAGTGTTGGACCAGGGATGAAGTTTGTTCTCCTTTTCTGAGTGAGTTTTTGTGCTCTTCAATGCGTGCACTTATTCTTCTGTTGGTCTGTCCGATGTATGTGGTGGGGCAGGTGGTGCATGGGATTTCGTATACTCCTTGGTTTTCTAAGCCAATTATGTCCTTGGGGTTTCTTAGGATGGTGGATATTTTTCTGTCTGTGTAGAATGCTGTTTTGATGTTGTGTTTTTGGAGGACCTTACTGATTCTGTCTGTGGTCCCTTTTAAGTATGGGAGGAGGGCTTTGCCATTTTCTTGTTCTCTGTCTTGGGTTTTTGTGGGTGTCTCTCTTCGGATTAAGTTGGTGATCGTGTTTCTTTGGAATCCATTGGCTGTTAGTACATTAGTGAGAGTGTGTAGTTCGGTTTTTTGGTGTTGTTCGTCAGCTAGGTGTTTTGTTCTGGAGATGAGTGTCTTGGCTACGGAGTTGATCTGTGCTGGGTGGTGGTGTGAGAGTGCGTTCAGATAGCGGTTTGTGTGTGTTTTTTTATGGTAGATAGTGTGTCCTAGGGAGCCGTTGGATTTCTTGTAGACTAAGACATCAAGGAAGGGGAGTTGATTGTTAGCTTCTGTTTCCATAGTGAATTGTATTTTGGGGTGTAGGCTATTGAGGTGTGTGAGGAAGTCATCCAGTTTTTCTTTGCATCTTATGTATATATAAGATGATCATTTCGAACTCTTTATGTTCTCGTCAGTTAGTCTCAGATAAAGGGTATGACTAACTGACGAGAACATAAAGAGTTCGAAATGATCATCTTAGCCTCCCAAATTCTTTATTAGCAATTTGAATAATTTGCACAAATAATGAGCTGTCATAAGTTGACTAGTTCCTGTGGATAAGCCCTGAGCCGGGCCAAAACAGGAATGAAAGAGTTAATTAGCAAGGTCCATTCAAAAAGCCTTGACAAATACTTAAACATACATTTGCCTTGCCTTCCAGCTAATATAAGAGAGAAGGAACCCGTGGCTCAGGAGGTTAAAACACTGCCTGATATATAATCAGCCCGGGTTCGAATCTCAGATAAAGGGTATGACTAACTGACGAGAACATAAAGAGTTCGAAATGATCATCTTAGCCTCCCAAATTCTTTATTAGCAATTTGAATAATTTGCATATATATATATATATATATATATATATATATATATATATATATATATATATATGACTGAATATGGTATGATCAGATTCAGAGTAGTCTATGTCTGACAGCTTTTTCCTGTCTAAAGCTGCCAACTGCAACAAATATGTCATGTCTTCTATGGGCAGCTCAGAAAAAGAACAACCTTTTGATAAAATGGCTTCTTCTAGAGGAAATTAATCTATTTAGCTTCATGTTATGTAACTTACATCAGAGAATATATTCCCTTTAGTTCTGTAAAGAAATTGTGACATTATCATTAGTGGGGTGGGGGGGAACCCTTTAGTGAATAGGCGGAGAGATACAGAAAAAAGATGGCCATCAAAAGTACTCCATATATCTTCCCTCTACTGACAAATCACTTTTAACAGCATGGAAGATGAGTATGTTGTGGAGAACAAAGAGGGGATAGAAGCACTGCAGCTATGATATTTTTCTAAAGAGTGTTTACCATCCTGCAGGCTACATCAGCTCCTGCCAGCAGCCTATGAAACATTTGAATATCAATTTGAGTTCTTATTTTTTTCTCCAGTTAAAAGCATTAAATTGCTGGAATCACGTGTGTATCATTTCCATTTTTCTTCACATATCTAAGAGCTGGGGTAATTTTACCATGAGTCACATTATATATACATTAAAAAAAAAGAAATAAAGTTATTGTTCCTGTTTAATGTGAATGTATGTGCAGAACAAATGTTCTCTCAGGTTTACATGGACATCAAACAGGGCAGTTCAAATGGTTGACTATAGCACAAGAGGCAACTGAGGGGCACGTTTCATGAACTTTTTCATTCCTCTCCCCAAATATTCCATCTTATGCAAAAAGAGTTCAAGACTATTTGCAAACAGTAGACTTTGGAGGAAGAGAATACCCATCTAAATGGTCAGGAGCTGACTTTTGCTGGTTTTGCTGTAGCTATCAGATTGAAGCGGTAGGCGTGAGCCTAGATGGACTTCAGAAGATGGTAGAGGACAGGAAGGCCTGGAGGAACATTGTCCATAGGGTCGCGATGGGTCGGACACGACTTCGCAACTAACAACAACAACAACAAATCAGATTGAAGAGAATGTGGCTAGAATTATATTGCATGTATACCTTATTATAATCAATACAGAGTAGTGGGACGATGTGAATTTTCAAGTCTCCACCCAAATCGTATGATGGACAAGAATTGGGTATGTCTAGTCTAGTGAAAAGAAATACTAGGGGTGACATCAGAGTAGAGTTCCAATAAGAAGAGGGGTTCAACTTATTTTCCAAAGTACCAGAGAGCAGTACAAGAAACAGTGGATGAAAACTAATCAAGCAGAGAAGCAGCCTAGAACTAAGGAGACATTTCCAAACAGTGAGAACACTTACCAACCTGCAGAAGTTGTGGGTGGTCCATCACTGGAGGCTTTTAAGAAGAGACTGGACAGCCACTTGGAATGGTATAGGGTCTCCTGCTTGAGAAGGGGATTGGACTAGAAGATCTTCAAGGTCCCTTCCAACTCTGTTATTTTGTTCTATTCTGTTCACATTACATGCAGTGTGATATATCTGCAGCTGTATACTTGGATGTAGAAAAAGGTTATTTATTTATTTGTATCTCGCTTTCATTATTTTATAAGTAACTCAAGGCAGCAAACTTACCTAATATTCCTTCTTCCTCCCATCTTCCCCCAAACAACCCTGATGAGGTGGATTAGGCTGGGAGAGAGTGACTGGTCCAAAGTCACCCAGCCAGCTTTCATGATTAAGGTGGGATTAAAATTAACAGTCTTCTGGTTTCTAGCCTGGTGCTTTAACTACTGGACCAAGCAATGAAATCTGCATTGCATTACTCTGAATGCAATGAACATTTTCAATACGATGCACAACCATATTCAGAAATAGACCCACGTGCAGATTTTGTTATTAGTTCTCTCTGTATTATCTTCAGTGAGACGCATACTGAAATGCCTATCACTGCTCAGGTTCTCCTCCAATTCATCATACAACATATGAAGGAGAATAGACTGGCCAATTTGGATGTATTTTCTTACTCCTCCCATTCAGAATGAGGGCAGTGGGAAACTTTCATTTGCTGCTGGGGTTATGTGGCATCAGAATAAATCGCAACAGAGACCCTGATAAGCTAGCTAATGCAATAGTTGAAAGCAGTGTGAAAAATAAATAATCAAGAGATATGCATTTTGCAGTGGTGGTATTTCTTAATGATCTTTTTCTGCTCATCACTAAGCATTGGAAATTATATAACAACAAAAATCCTAAAATGGGTTGTCCTCCTTACCATGGGGTCCACCTAAAGTATACTTTTCCAAGAAAACAAATATAATTTTATCTACACAATTTGGGATAGATGGGATCAGATCAAGGGATCAAAATGTGTATGAAAATAAAACAATATTTCCATATTTTTTTGGAAGTTATGAAAATGATATGAATTTCTCTTCAAGGAAGGACTTGTTTCACATTTGTTTCATTCTGATCAATTGTGAGGGCACCAGACACCAATTAAGATATTTCTCACATATGATTTTTTTCTAAATCCTTTCCAGCTTAAGTTAAGTTAGGATAGCATAAAGGAGTTTATGACTATTATAAATTCTTCTCTTCACTGAAGTTAAGGAAATAGCAGTTTCACTGTAGGAAATAGTGAACTTGAGACTTTCTGTGTGCAAAGGATTTGCTCTGTCACTGATATTTATCCCTTCCCAAGCAGGGTTATCAGATAGTGGCTCAAAGAGGATTTTGTAGTTTTAGTGGTTATAGTGGTATAGTGGATATATATTAGACAAGGACCAGAGGACAGCTATAGTGATAGATCTAGTGGTGCCAAGTGATAGAAACACCAAGAAGGAGCATAAGAATCCTGAAGGAACTGGATAGGATGTGGAAAGTAAAGATCAAAGTGGCCCCAGTGGGGATAGAAGCTCTTGGAGTTGCCTCTTACGCTGGGAGAATGGCTCCAACAGATCCCAGTAATAACATCAGAGCTCTCTGTTCAAAAGAGTGCAATGCTAGGAACTACTAAGATATTGTACAGAACACTCAAACTCATAGGTCTCTCATAGAGGATTCAAGACTGAGGAAAATATAGACCACTCATAGAGGTGAGAAGGGATCAATTGCATCCAAACATTCAGCCTCCTATGGGGTCTTCATAATAGGGTAGTTTGTTTAAATGTCTATCAACTGATGAACCACACCAGTTATCCTATAGCACACCAGTTATCCTATAGCACAGGCCTCAGGAAAATAGATTGCTTGTTTTATTTATACTTAAAATAAGAGGACTGTACATTGTTTTTCTGTAAACTTCTGCCATGTTCAAAGTTGTAGCTTTGCAAGACTCAAATTTTATCCTTGAAAATAAGTAAAATAAATAAAATCTATGCCCTCATATCTTACACAAAATTTAGGAGGACTACTTTAATTTTTTTAAAAGGTGAGAAAAAGTCAAGATTTTTGAAAGATAACAAGTGTGTTATTAGGCAACACAATGAAGGGATGGTCAATTAATACACTTGCAACTGTATACAGTAAAATGAAATAGTGAGTTATTTTGCATATGAGATACAAACTAAGACACAGTCCTTTTCAAGAAGAATTACTGCACAATCTGGAATGTTTGAGAGGTTACCTAATGATGAAAATCAATTATTTTCCCCACCACATTCATCTATCATGTTCTCTTCAGAAATCCACAGGGTCTAGGCAAAATAAATCATAACCCAAAAGTGAGCAATTTTTTTTAAGGACATGGCAATTACTATTCCAAACTATTCCCCAAATTCACTTATTTGGTTTTTTTTATTCCTGCAATATCCAGTTCAGAAGCAGAATAAAAAGAGCACTGATACTTTTGAACTTTGGTGTTGGAGAATATTGCTGAAAATATCATGGAAACAAACAAACAAACAAAAAGTAGATCCCAGAACAAATTGATTCAGAATTCTCTCTCAAGACTCAACTAGCCAGACTTAAATTAGCATATCTGGGACACATTATGAAATCCACAATGCTACGAAACGTAGAAAGAAAGAGAATGACCAGCAGCAAAATGAATGAGTTCAATTATAGCAGCCATCAGTGCACAATTTGAAGACCAGAAGAAGTTGGGGATAGATCATCCTGGAGAAGATTTATCTATATCAGGGGTGTCAAACTCAATTTCATTTTGGGCCGCATCAGCATTGTGGTTGCCCTCAAGGGGCCAGGTGGGTGTGGCCAGGGTGGGCGTGGCCTACTGGGTGGGCGTGGCTAGAATGCGTATGGCCTGCTGGGTGGGCACGGCCAGCTCTACATCGTTCGCATCAAGGGTGCCTATGGGGGCCTGGGCAGGAGTGGGACAGATCTGAGGGTCTCTGGCAGAAGGAGGGTCTCTGGGCCAGGGCCAAGGCAGTGGGAGCCGTTCCCTCACTGTTTCCAGGATGGCTTTGCGGGCCACATGAAACCACTTTGCGGGCCAGATCCGGCCCCCGGGCCTTGTGTTTGACATGTCTGATCTATATGGTCACTAATAGTTGACACTGACTTGATGGCACATAGCCAACTGATCAATGTCCAGCTTTTCTGAAATAGATAGTGACTCATGAAGGACAAAGACAGGGACACTGGAAGTAAATATATTTATATATTTATATTTATATTTATTAAATTTTTATACCGCCCTTCTCCCGAAGGACTCAGGGCGGTGTACAGGGCAATAAATATTAAAAACAAAGTACAAAAGTTAAAAAAACAATTAAATATTATGCCCGATATATACAGTAATTAAAAACCATGTTAAAACCATGTTCTCTCTATGGAGAAAACAAACACATATTTTTAAACATAAAACAAGTAAAAAAGTTACTATAAGAGTTACCAATAGATATACCAAAAAACAATAGACACCAACCAATAACACGTCCTCTATGCCACAAAGTTTTAATGCTTAAGTAAAATACATTTTGGTAATATCAGTAGTTCAGTAAGGTTTAACATTACCAGTCGAACTTTCCAGCTCATATTCTGAATGGATAATTAATATATGAGGAATATTCTTAGGTATTCTGTCATTCAACTGTAGTTTGCAAAACATTATGTATCTTGCCTTTGCTCTTTTACTTTTTATTTCTATTGTCTGCTACAAAAGAAGTTGACCTTGACTTGAGAGAAACTTGATCTTTTATAATTACAGGCAACACAACTGATATATCTGATAATTATGTGAAAAATTGCCATGTTGGTAGTTCATGGTGCAACAGTTTGAGCAATGG